>NW_024962330.1:94508-141490 GCF_019238085.1 Lagopus leucura | reverse complement strand
TGCCTCCATTGCAGTGCCTCCATTGCAGTGCCTCCATTGCAGTGCCTGGCGCTGACGTCGGCGCTGTGTTGCTGTGTCCCTGTGCTGCTTTCCCCCCAGACCCCCATCATGGCAGTGCGGTGCTCGTGGGCTCCATAGGGGCTCACCTCACCAGGTTGGGCGTGCAGGTGTTGCTCCAGGCAGCTCTGTTCTGACCCCTTCTGTGGGCTGCTCTGCTGTGCTGGGCGCAGCAAGGAGAGGCGATTTCATGGCCGCTCCCACTTCAATGCTGCTTTACAGCTCTTCCCCCTCTGTCTCCCCAGCAGCTCCCCAGGACCGTCCGTCCCTGAGCCCTCCTCGGAGCTGAGGGAGCAGCTGGAAGAGCTGCAGGAGACGGAGATCAGCTTCGTGAGTAACCTCTGAGGAGGGGCTGAGTGGTTCAGGGTGGGAGGGGACGTTGGGGGCAGACCCTCACCCACCTGTGTGCATGGTGGCCCCGTCTGCCCCATGCCACACGCAGCCTGGTGGTGTCCACCGCCCCACAACCTTTTGTTGGGTGAAGCAGGAGGTAAAGCAGAGCTGCTGCACTCCTGGGCACCCAGGGTGGTCAGGGGACAGGGATGAGAGCTGGCCTCATCCTCTGTGAGGACGATAAATGCTGGCAGAGCCCCCAGTCCATGGGGAGGTGGTGGTTGGGGAGCGCCGCCCCTCCGCTGTGCGTCCATCCAGGCAGAGCAGCTCCAGGCGCGGCTGCTGGGCTCCCCCCACACTTCTCCCCCACATTTCTCCCCCCACACTTCTCCCCCCCCACCAACATTTCCCCCTCTTCTCATTGCAGTGAGGCAGCTCTGAGCCGACGCTGGCAGCAGGAGGTTCCGTGCTCTGCGTGGGCTCTGTGCGCTCAGCCCCCGTTGCTCCGTTGCTGACCTTCGTGGTTTTTAGTTTGTTTTTTGGTTCTTGGGTTTTTTTGTGTTTCTTTTTTTTTTTTTGTGGGTTTTTTTTTTTTTTTGGAAATGTTACCTGGACAGGAAGCTGAGAGCCAGGCGGGCTGTGCAGTGCGGGCAGCCCAGCAGAGCGGATCAGCGGAGACCTCCAGGCACTGCGCTGCTGCCTGAGCCCAGGGCCTGAGCCGCCCTGAGGGGAGGAGAAGGAAGAGGAGGAACTGCTCCACTGGACTGAAGGCCTTTGGAAAAAGGCTCTGACCTCCAAGGCTCGCAATGCTGCCACCACAAACTGCCGCCCATGGGAGTTTTTTGGCCCCGCCGGCAGTTTGCCTCGGAGCGACGCGTTCACCTTTTGTATTTCCAACGAGTTTTTAACGTCGGCGTTTCCTGCAGTTCAGCTCCAGCCCTTCCCCTCAGCTCTGCTCTGTGTGACCACAGACGGGGCCCTGAGTGCTGTGCAGGAGGGCTGTGTCCCCTCGGTGCCCCTTTGCGGATGCAGATCTTTGCCCTGAGCCCAGCTGTGGGAATCTGTCACCATTTCTTCGCAGACGGACCCAACCTGGCAGCCCCACTGGGCTGAGCTGCGTTTGCACGGAACGCTTTTTGGGTTTTATTTTTTAGGATAGGAAGCGACTCCAGCCCGCGTTCCCAACGGGTTGGAATCCTCCGTTGGTTTTTCTTTTTTATATATTGGAGAAAAAAAGGAAAAAAAAAAAAAAAAAAAAAAGCCAAGGGATGTAATTGTGCCCCTGCGGGGTTGCTGTGTGCAGAGGAGCCCAGGAGCGGTGGTGCAGAGGGCGGCGCTTTGCGGTGCCACCTCCCACCTCGAGTGGGCACTGATATTTTTTTAAGGAAAAAACAAAAACATCCATGGAAAAAAAAAAACAAAACCCAACCCAATATCCCAGCCCCCTTTTGGATGTTATTTCTTAGTTTTGTTTGAAAAGACCCCACGGAATGGCCTTATCCTCTGGGCGGCCAGACCCAGAGCGGGGTTCTGCGGCTCCCGGTGCCCCGGTGCCGTCCCACGCCGACCCCACCAGCGCTGGGAGGAAGGTGGGCTCTTCCCCCGCTGCTGCCCTCACCTTACAGCCAAAATAACTGTCTATATTAGACGCTGTTCTTACCTTCCCTCCCATCTCCTGTAATGGTTCGTGTTTCTCGTTCTGTTTTTTTTTACCAGGAGGGAAGAAAACCGACTCCCCGTTCTTTTTTTCCCTATGATTTAATATTTATGAAGTTGTATTTAAGTGGTTTTGTTTCATTTTATTTGTTTTCTGGGGATAGCTGTGCAGCAGTAGGGAGATGGGGGGTGGTGTTTCTATACGGGATCTTCCAACCTTTGCTTTGTAATGGGTTTTCAGAACAACTGCCTTTTTTTTTTTTTTTTTTTTTTTTTTTGCATCTGGAAGTGGCGACAACTGCTGTTAAATGGCTCCTGAACCCCCCCGGGGCCCTTCTACAGCAGGGAGGGCTGTGGGGCCGCCTGTGGGACCACCTGATGGATCCTGGGAGCATCCAATGGATCCTGGAATCAATTGATGGATCCTGGGAGCATCCAATGGATCCTGGCGTTGTCCAATGGATCCTGGGACCACCTGTTGGATCCTGGCCCCTGATGATGGATTCTGGGACCATTGAATGGATCCTGGCATGGACTTAAGGATCCTGACCTCAGCTGGTGGGTTGCTGGATCCTGGGACTGCCCAATGGGTGCTGGAATGAGTTGATGGATCCTGCCATCGCTCAGTGGATCTTGGCATGGACTTAAGGACGATGACCTTAGGTGATGGATCCTGGCACCACATGGTGGATTCTGGGGCCATCGAATGGATCCTAGGGTCATCTGCTTGGTCCTGGGAAGGGTTGATGGATGCTGGCATCACCCCATGGCTCCTGGCATGGACTTAAGGATCTTAGCCCCACGTGACGGATCCTGGCACCGCATGATGCATCCGGCCCCATGTGATGGGTCCTGATGGATCTGGTCCTACCTGATGGATGCCGGTGGGGGTTGATGGATCCCAGCACCTCCTGATGGATCTGGACCCACTGGATCCTGGCACAGACTTAAGAATGCTGGCCCCAGCCCCTGGATCCCGGCACCTCCTGCTGGATCTGCTCTCAGGTCACGGATCCCAGCACCTCCTGTTGGGTTCAGGCCAGCGTGGTCCCTCGGCAGTGGGAAGGCCCCGTCCGTGTCCCCATGGAGCTGCTCGTGTCGTGGACGTTGTCGTGTAACCTGTGCCGTGTTGCCGCCAGCGGCTGTTCTGTGGATACCTGCGGCCCCGAATACAGCGTGTGCTCCTGCAGCCGGCTGCCTCCACGCCTGCTTTGTGGGGAGGGGGGCGGGGGGCTGCTGCATGTCTGCCATTGGTTGTGCTGGGGGGGGGCTCCCAAAGGGCCTCTGTGTCCCTTTGTGGGGTCTGGAGCCCCCCTGGGGAGGGAATTTGTTCTCCTGAGCACGTTGTGGGGTCAGAGCAGGGGTTGGGTTGGAAGGGGCCCTTGGAACCCTCTGGTCCCATTCCCTGCTATGAACAGAGACGAGGTCCCCTCTGCTTATCTGTGGTTTTATGGGTTGGAGGTTGGCCTCTAAGGACCTGTCCAGCCCCCCCCATCTTTAACCTCCAATGTCCCGTCCAGCCCGGCCACCCCGTGGTTCTATGGGTGATCATTACGATCGCAGACCATCTTGGTGTCACGGATGGAGATGCTGAGTGCAGCTCCCAGCGCTGACCCCGCAGGGCAGCGCCGTCACCGCTCTCCACCCGCGGAGCCTCGGCTGCAGCTGCGGGTTCAGTCCCACCTTCAGCTCCTCGCCCGCCCGCCGTCCCCGCAGGGCTCTGGGGCCGAGGACGCGTTTGGGAGGGGAGGCGGAAGACGGACCGACAGGGACAGAACTACAACTCCCAGCGTGCTCCGTGCGCCTCGCGTTCCAGCACGGGCGGCGCCCATTGGGCGGCGGCGCGCAGCCAATCAGCGGGCTCCTTGTTGAGAGGGCCGTAAGGCGGCTCTGAAGGAAAGGGGCAAAGATGGTTCTGGAGAGCACCATGGTGTGGTGAGCGGGCCGGGCCGGGCCGGGCCGGAAGCGCGGCAGCCTCCGCCTCGGTCCTTCTCCCTTCTCCCTTCTCTTTCTCCCTTCCCCGCGTCCCGCTGCGCTTCGTGGGCCGCGCGACGCCGCCGAGGGTTTCCCTGAGTCATGGCGGGTTGGGGCACGGCCGGGCCCGGGGGGGGGTTAAGAAGGGCCCTATGAGGGGGGGGCTGCAGGGGGGCGCCCCCCCGTGGCAGCGGTGGTTCGGTGACCGTAACGATCGTCTGCAGGACTGGGGTGGGGAGGGGAGGGAGGGGGCCTGGAAGGTGAACTGTGGGATGGTTGGGTTAGAAGGGTCCTTGAAGGTGATTCATGGAGTGGTTGTGTGGGAAGGGTCCTTAAATATTAGCCGTGTGATGGCTGTATTGGGTTGTATTGGAAGGGTCCTTGAAGATCAACCGTGGGATGGTTGGGTGGGAAGGGACGTTGGCAGTGGGACTGAGGGCCCCCTGAGCGTGTTTGTGGCTGACACTGAGCTGCAGCCCTGAGGGATGTTGTTTTTTCAGCGTTGACAACAGTGAGTACATGAGAAATGGGGACTTCTTACCCACTCGCCTGCAAGCTCAGCAGGATGCTGTCAACATCGTGTGCCACTCCAAGACCCGCAGCAACCCTGAGAACAACGTGGGGCTCATCACCTTAGCCAAGTACGGGGCTGGCTGGGGTTGGTTAAAGTGGGGCTGGAGGCTGGGGGCAGGGCAGTGGGGTCGCTGCTGTGTGTGCGTGGATTGCACGCTTTGCTTAGGAAACCGGGCTCCACGTCTTGGCCCTGTGTGCTCGGACCCCACAGAGCTGAGCGCTGCAGACCTGCAGGAGCTGTGGGAAGGAGGGGGAGAATCCTCATCCTGTAGCAACAGAGGGTTTCACAGAGAGGTTCTCAAACACCTTCAGTGCAGTGTGTTTCTCTTGCAGTAACTGTGAAGTGTTGACCACGCTCACTCCGGACACGGGACGGATCCTTTCAAAGCTACACACAGTGCAGCCCAAAGGAAAAATCACCTTTTGCACAGGGATCAGAGTTGCTCACGTAAGAGGTTGTCTGTTACTCCAAACCGAGCCTGCATCCTTCTTTGTAACATCTGATGGCTGAGCGTGTCCTGTTAGATCTGCTCCTGACTCTGCTGCTGAGCAAATCCTTGGCTTTGCCTCAGAAACCTTTGTAAAATCCAGTGTGAAAGCCCAGCCTTGGGAAGCTTGCTGTGCTGCAGGGGACGCGCAGCCGCACTGCATGGCGGCTCACACTCTGGGTGTCCGGAAATGAGAAGTAAACTGGGACAGGAGGGGTGGAGCTGCCCACCATGGAGTCTGGCCACAAGGGCAGCTCCCTCCCCAGGTCTGGGTTTGGGGAGAAGGAGGAGGAGCTGCCTATCGCCACGCAGCCCAGTGGGTCTCTGCTCCTGTGTGTCTGTGCACGGCTGCCTCCCAGCCGTCCTCCCTCCTGGAGCTGCTCCTTAAGCACGATGTGACTTTGTTTTGCAGCTGGCTCTGAAGCATCGCCAGGGCAAGAATCACAAGATGCGAATCATTGCCTTTGTTGGGAGCCCTGTAGAAGATAATGAGAAAGATGTGAGTAGCACCAGTCCAAGCAGAAAATGTTGTCTCTGCTCTCCACGTGCCCCTAAACCAGATGGATGGCTTGGTCCTTGCCCTGCTCTGGGAGGAAGGCTGTGCCCCAGCAGGGACAGCGTGGGCTGCAGCTGGGCAGCTGATCTGGGGCTTTGCTTCTGGATCCTGAGGGCTGTCCCCCGGTTTCCAAAGGGAGGGCTGGGGTTGTGAAAGCTGAGATGTGGGCAGTGAGAAGCCAAAGCCGCCGTGTCTCTTTGTTGCAGCTGGTGAAGCTGGCAAAGCGTCTGAAGAAGGAGAAGGTCAACGTTGACATTATCAACTTTGGAGAAGAGGTGAGACTTGGGCTGCATTTTTCCAGTTAAGGTCTGAGCCAAGGGGTTCAGGGAAGAGTGGGGCTCTGTGCCTCTGCCCTTCTGTGGTGATGGTGAGGTTAATGTTTCCCTCTGGGGAGGCCCTTCTTGTTTTGCTGCAAGCCTTGTTATCTTTCCCCGTGGAAACAGCAGAGCTGTGTGCCCCCAGGCAGCATTTCTGACCCCTTGGCCTGGGGTTTGTGTCCCTGGGGTTTGTGTCACAGGTAGTTCTGCTCTGTGTCTGGATTTTGGTGGGAGGAGAGGGATGATGGCAACCTGAGGGGCAAGCATGGCATCGCCTGGAGCGGTGCAGCTAGCGAGGCTGCCAGCTGTGAGGGCAGCATGGGGGGAGCCGGGCCCCCAGCCCCTCTGTTCGCCCCTAGGAAGCCAACACGGACAAACTGACGGCCTTCATCAACACTCTGAATGGCAAGGATGGCACGGGCTCCCACCTGGTGACGGTGCCGCCGGGGCCCAGCCTGGCCGATGCCCTCATCAGCTCCCCCATCCTGGCTGGTGAGGGGGGGGCCATGCTGGGCCTCGGTGCCAGCGACTTCGAGTTCGGCGTGGATCCGAGTGCCGACCCAGAGCTGGCCCTGGTGAGTGGGGCGGGGCGGCAGCACGTGCTGTGCTGTTCTGTTCTGGGGTGCTCCCCGCTCAGTGCTGCTCTGCCTCCATCTCTGCAGGCTCTGCGTGTCTCCATGGAGGAGCAGAGGCAGCGGCAGGAGGAGGAGGCCAGGAGGGCTGCGGCTGCCTCTGCAGCTGAGGCTGGGATTGCTGCCACTGGAGGGGACGGTGAGGAGCTGCGTGGGGAGCAGAGCTGCTCCGCTGGGGACTGTTGGGATGGAGCGTGGCTGCTGAGGGGTGTCCCGCCGTAACGCTGCGGGAAGTGGGTGCTGGATGTGGCAGAGGCTGGGTTCTGTTCTGGGCAAAACCCAGCCGTGCAGGATCTCACAGAATCACAGTGCAGCCTCACTGCAGCGCTCTGAGCAGCTCCAGGCTGGAGCTTCCCTTGGCTCCTACTGAAACTCCCTGTCTGGGTGGGGGAGCAGGGGGTCCGGGGTGGGCAGACGGGGGTTCTGGGTGCTGGAGGGGTGCGTTGTGAGCAGCCCATGCTCAGGCAGCACTGCTGGCTCCTGGCTGGGCTGTGAGTGTGGCTGCTGTCCCCTCAGATTCGGACGATGCTCTGCTGAAGATGACCATCACCCAGCAGGAGTTTGGGCGTGCCGGGCTGCCCGACCTGAGCAGCATGACGGAGGAGGAGCAGATCGCCTACGCCATGCAGATGTCACTGCAGGGAGCGGGTGAGCTGATGCAGATGGGGGCAGGGGGGCAGCTTCCAGGTGGGGCCATTGCCGGGGCCGCCCCACAGCATCCCGTGCGCTCCGGGCTCTCCCGCAGAGTTTGCGCAGGCGGAGGCGGCCGAGGTGGACAGCAGCACAGCCATGGACACCTCTGAGCCCGCCAAGGTGAGGCCTCGCCGTTGGGGGGATGGGGTCGGCACGGACGCAGCCCCCCCCGCTCCCTGCCGTCTCCCCGCAGGAGGAGGATGACTACGATGTGATGCAGGACCCCGAGTTCCTGCAGAGCGTGCTGGAGAACCTGCCTGGCGTCGACCCCAACAACGAGGCCATCCGTAATGCCATGGGCTCGCTGGCCTCGCAGACCTCCAAGGAGGGCAAGGACAAGAAGGAGGAGGACAAGAAGTGAGGGGCGGCGGGCTGGGGCTGCGCCTGACGCGGCAATAAAGGCTGAAGCACGGTGCCGGTCCCGGACCCCATCCCCGTTCCCGGTCCCTTTTCCCGCCCCGTGGCGCTCGTCGGGGGGTGGGGCCGGCGCGGAGGCCACGCCCCTTGCGCCACGTCCCGGCGTGCCCCGCGGCTCCGCAGGATGTTTACGACGCGGTTCGTGGGCGGGGCTCCGATGATGAGCGGCGAAGGCAGCCAGTAGGGGAAGGGGGGGGGAGGATGTTGTAATCGTTCCCTGTCTGTGGCCAATGGGAAGAGGGGGCGGGCCGGGGCAACTCATTGGTTCCTCCAGGGTGGATGTGCGGTCGAACTGGCCAACAGGGGAGCGAGGGGGCGGGGCGAGGCCCCTGCTTTCCGTGAGTGACGGCGCCGTCAACAAATGGTAGAAGATGTGGTCGACCACTGAGGTCTCCCAACCGATGGGGTGATGGCGGGCCGGGCCTTCGCATTGAGCGACAAGCGTCTCTTTCAACGGGAAAGCAACAGCTGGGCGGTGCCCTGAGCGACGCTGTCTGTGGCCAATAGCTGTGCGGATCCGTGGTGGATGGGCATCCCGGCTTAGCCAATGGCATGAGGGAGGGGGCGGGGGGGCTCGATGAGCACAGCTTTCAGCCAATCAGCAGCAAGACTGCTCGTAGATTCGCCAATAGGCAGCTGGAAGGGCGTGATCACACTTTCAATGGCTGCCCCGTCCCCCAATGGGTACCCCGTCAGCGGGCGGATCCAGCCTCGACTCACTTCCCCCTCCTCCAATAGCGAGTGCGAGCGGCCGCGACCACCCACGACCGACAGCGCCAAGCACCAATGAGCGCTCCCGCGGCTACGAGCGACGTCCGGACGGTCCAATAGCGCCGCGGCGGGGGGCGGGCGTCAGCGTCCGGCGGCGCAGGGCGGGGGGCGCGGGCCAAGCAGGAAGTGCTGCGGAGAAGCGGTCGCCGCCGGAGGGTTGGGCCGCAGCCGGGCCCGCCGCCCGCTCAGCGCTCGGTGAGGCCGCGGCGGAGGCCGCTGGTGGGGGGCTGGGCCGGGCCGGGCCGGGGGAGGAGCTCTGGGCCCGGGGGAAGCCTGGGACCCAAGGGGGCCGCGATGGCCGCCGGGCGCTCGGCCCGTAGGGAGCGGCCACGCGCGGGGCCTCCGGTGCGGTGAGGGCGCGGGTTGCGGCGGCCGCCGCGCTCCGCTGCCGTTTGGGCTCCGGGTGCGCCCGCCCCGCCCGCAGCGGCGTAACGGCGGCTGATTTCTAACCCCCCCCCCCCCCCCGGCTTCCATCCCCCAGAGGAATTTCGGGCCGAGCGGCCGTTAATGGCCGCGATTCGCCGCGGGCGCCACTCGTTTCGCCGCCCTTCCCCTCGCGCATCGGGGAACTCCCAGCCATCCCCGGCGGCCTTCCCGGCCTCCCGCCCCCCTTCCCGAGCCCGCTGGGGGGCAGCTTCGCGTTCCCGCGTTCCCCAAAGCCCCGTGGGGGTGACGGAGGTCCCGCTGCGCTCGGGGGTCTTTGGGGCTCCCCCCGTTTCCCCAGGCGATGCGGCACATGAAGGCGTTGCGGCTCCGCGCGTTTCCCTCCGCGTTTCCAGGAACGGCCTCGGAAACCCCGAAGCTGATCCCGGGCTGGGGGTGGCGATGCTCAGCGCTGCGGCCCGCCAGGAATACGGGGGGGCTCCGACCTCACTGGGGAAACTGGGAGCGCTGGAGCCCACCGGGGCTGTCGGGCAGCTCTGCCCGTCGCTTTGGGCTCAGGCGGTGCCCGCTGCGGCCGTGGGGGATGTGGGACCGCTCTGTGGGCAGTCGCTGTCTCTGCAAATCCTTCTGGGGCCCCGCAGTGCTTCCCTATGGCCTTTCTGGCTTTGTTGCCGAGGTTTGGGCACGAGGGAGTGTGCTGTTTTGTTTTGAGCTCCGTTTTCCCCCTCTATTCTGTCCCTGAGTCCCTCCTGCCCTCATTTCCCGGCAGCTCCACACGACGCTGGGGAGCGGGCGGCCTTTGGGGGCTGCAGTTACATCCCCGCAATGAACTGCATTCAGAGAGCTTCTCCAGAGGGTCTGGCACTGCGTTGGGGTGGGGGGGGCTCGTTTATGGCAGCAGGTGCCTGAGCTGTGGGTCAAACCACCCGGTGTGGGCACAGCTGTGGTGCTGCAGAGCCCTTTGGGGAGCCCTGGGTGCCTGCAGAGCACCTGCTGGCGCTCAGAAGCTCCGGCTCTCAGCCTGGCCAAGTCGTCGAGGGTTCTGGATCTGCGCCGCCGCTGCTTTGTTTGGATCTCTCCTGCAGTCAGCAGATGGTGTGGGCTTAATTCTGGTGAACGGACAGCAGCGTAATCCCTGCAGCCGGGCTGCGGGGCCGGCTGCTCGTGGTGGTCAGGGTGGATCTGAGATGTGCTGGGGGGGGAAGGACACTGAGATCACGGTGGGGTTGGGGCTGGGGGCTGCATGGCCCTTCAACACAGCTGCGCTGGGATCCCGTGGTTCTGTGACCCGTAGGGTCCCCCACAACCCAACCATCCCTCAGCTCTGTGTTGTTCCAGACCCCCTGCAGCCCAACTGTGCTGTCATTCTGTGGCCCTGAAGGTCCCTCCCCAGCCCCCCATGCTGTCGTTCTTTGACTCCCTGCTGCGGTGCTGGGAATAACACACAGGAACGAAGCACTGTGTGAGAGATGTGGGGAGATGCAGTCCCACACCGCTGTGCCCACAGACTGAAGGCATCCAACATGCGGGAGCCGTACTCAGCATTAACCTCTGCTTCTCTTCCGAGCTGTTCTCCCCTCTGCAGCTCAGCTGAATCCCTTCTGCCTTTTAGATGAGCAAAACTAACGATAGCCTTGGAAATTAGCGAGGGCAGCTAATGAAGGTGGGCGCTCAGAACCCATCCAGCACCGGGTGGGAGAGGCGCTCCGGGGTGGGCAGGTGCAGGTGGGAACTGCGGCCTCGCTAAGGGCCAGCTTGTTAGGGTGGCACTGTGATCATTAGGATGTGGTGCTGGGGGGGTTGGAGGTGATGTCAGCTCCAGGGGCAGCACCTGTTGTGCTCTGACAGCTCACGGTGGGAGATGCACTGGGGAGGGAAACAGGAAAAGCAGCTTTAAAAGCAGCTGGCCCTGGAAGCAGCTGCTGCACCGCAGCTGTGCCGGTGCTGGGGCACAGCCACCCCCCCAAAATGCTCTGCCCCATAGCTGGGCTGCTCGCAGCGCTCTCCCTGGCAGATAGCAGCTCTCGAGGATAAAAATACCCCCTCTCTCCTCACCCCCCTCCCTCCCCCCTGGCGCTGCCTTTGTTTTGCCAAAGAAAAATAGTTATTTTGTGCTGAAAAAAGCTTGGCACTTGTGGTTTGAGCTCCCGAAATAAGCACATGCTGGCCAGGCGGGTCACAGTGCAGCCATGCTGTGTGGGGGCTTGGGATGCTCCTCCCAGTGAGGGGGGGTTTGGGGTCTGGGTTTCCCAGAACAGTCACCTATGGGGTAAGGGTGGGTCCTGTGGGGCCTGTGCTCTCAGCACAGCACACATAGGATGAGTCAGGGTGGGTGGCTCCAGCCTTGGGGCAGCCCCAGCTCTCAGTCTCTCCGGGGTGCAGGGATGCTCAGGGTGCTCGGAGCTGTCGGCCCTCCTGGCTGGGGATCAAACAATGGTGCACAGACAGAGCAGTGAAAGCAGAGGAGCACCCAGAGCCGCCCCAGGGCTTCGGGCCGGGGTTCAGAGTGAAGAGGCAGCAGGGTTTTGCATGGGGGAGGTGGATCCCCGTCTGCGTCCCTGCGGGGTTCTGTCGCATCTCGGGGAGCTCAGGACGGCGCGGTGACGCTTCGCCCAGTGCCGGCTGTGCTGCTGACGTTCCTCTCCTCCCTCTTTCCCAGACTCCGCCGTCGGCCCCACCATGGGTGACATGAAAACCCCGGATTTTGACGACCTCCTGGCAGCGTTCGACATCCCCGACATTGACACCAACGAGGCCATCCACTCGGGCCACGAGGAGGCTGAGGCTCACATCAAACCCGTTCCCAGTGAGCCGGGGCCGCCTGACCACGTCCTGCCCCACGCCGACATCACCGCTGTGAGCGTCATCGTGAAGAACACGGTGTGCCCCGAGCAGCTGGACGCGCTGGACGGGCGCAGTAAGGATGGGCACGGCCTCGGCTCCCGCCTGCTGCAGAACGGCTTCGGGGCGGCCGAGCTGCCCAGGTCCCCAGCCGCCAGGTCTGTGGAAGCCGTGGCGTCCTCCAATGGAGAGTGCTGGGTGAAGGAGAAAGGGCCCAAACCCCTGGATATCTTCTCGCATTTTAGCCCCGATCCCAATGACGACAACGCTGCCAACCTGATCGACAGAGCTCGCGAGTGCAAGCCGAAGGAGAAGTCCTTGGCCGTGCCCTCCCTCTCCCCGTCTCCCACCCCGTCGCTGGACTGCAAGGAGCCTGGGGGGCAGAGCGTGGAGGGCCTCGCCCCCACCTTCCCACAGCCCTTCGAGGGCAGCCAGGCTGGGGCTGGGAGCGGGCCGCCTCCCGCCGTGTCCTGCATCAAGAAAGAGGAGTCCGACTCCGAGGAGGCGGCGCACGAGGCCAACCCGAAGGTTCTGCCTGCTGCTCTGCAGGAGAATCCCCTGGAGCACCTCAAGTCCGTCACCGTGCGCTACTCCGCGGGAGATTCCCCCATCGCGTCCTGGCCCGGCTCTGAGCCCAGCCTGGGCGGCGGTGCCAGCAATCTGCCCGAGGTGAAGCGCTCGCCCAGCAGCCCCCGGGAGCCCTTCTTCAAGCCCTCCTCTCCCGTGGTGCAGAGCCCCAGAATCCCCGCTTCTCCAAAGCAGTTGGACGACATCGCCCTCAAGGAGGAGCGCGAAGCCCTGGAGAAGGTGATGGGAAGTCCGCAGAGCGTGTCCAGCGCCGAGGAGGGGGAGGAGGAGGAAGGCAACACCAACGATTCCCCTTCTTCCAATTCCTCGCGGCCGCTGAAGGTGCGGATCAAAACCATCAAGACCTCCTGTGGGAGCATCACCCGCACGGTGACGCGCGTCTCGTCGGACTCAGAGCCCAGCTCCGCCAGGGGCTCGGCTGAGCAGAGCTCTGAGGATGCTGCTCTGGAGGCGGAGAAGGAGGATGGCGTCGCGCTGGAGGCGTCCCGGGACAAGATGGATCTCTCCAGCCCCTTGAAAGCCATTGAGGGGCCCAAGATCGTCAGCGTCCAACTCGGCAACGGCACCAAGATCAAAGGCACCGTGCTGCCCGTCTCCACCATCCAGAGCGCCAGCAGCGCCATGCTGATCGCGGCCAGCGTGGCGCAGCAGAAGTCCGTGGTGCTGCCGGCCAAGGCGGGCAAAGCCGTCACCAAGAACATCATCAACCTGGTGCCGCAGGCGCTGCCCAAGGCCGACACGAGGACCAATGCCAGCCCTGTCACGCAGACCACCACCATCACCACCACGGCCAACCAGAAGCTGAACGGCACCACGGTGGTGATGGTGCAGCCGCAGAAGCCGTCCCCGACCGTCGCGGGCACCGTCATTTCCCGGAGCCAATCCAGCCTGGTGGAGGCCTTCAACAAGATCCTCAACAGCAAGAACCTGCTGCCCACCTACAAACCCAACCTGAGCCCCCCGGCCGACGCCAGCTTGGCGCTGCCGCCCTTCGGGTACCGCTGCCTGGAGTGCGGCGACTCCTTCGCCCTGGAGAAGAGTTTGGCTCGCCACTACGACCGGCGCAGCATGCGCATTGAGGTGACCTGCAACCACTGCACCAAACGCCTCGTCTTTTTCAACAAGTGCAGCCTGCTGCTGCACGCCCGCGAGCACAAGGACAAGGGGCTGGTGATGCAGTGCTCCCACCTGGTCATGAGGCCCATCGCCTTGGACCAGATGATCGGGCAGCCGGACATCACCCCACTGGTCTCCGTGGCCTCCTTCCCTGCCGGCAAAGTGGCCGGCGTGACTCAGGATGCTCTGAGTGCAGCCAACGGGGCCCCAGAGCTCCCCATCCTGCCCCTGAGCAGCAGCGGCTCGGAGCAGAGCAACTACAGCTGCTTCAGGTGCCTGGAGTGCAAGGAGCAGTGCAAGGACAAGGCCGGGCTGGCCGCGCACTTCCAGCAGGCAGTGGCCACAGGCACCACCAGCAGCACGGTACGTCGGCCCTCCTGCAGGGGTTGGAAGTGCCTGGAGAGCCGTCGTGGGGCTCTGTGGGGCAGCCCCTGGGGCAACTCCTGGGGCTCCGTGGGGTAACCCATAGGGCTCCGTGAGGCAACACTTGGAACTCCATGGAGCAACTCTTGGGACACCTTTGGGGCTCTGTGGGGCAGTTCTTGGAGCAACTCTTGGGGCCCCATGAGTGAACACCCGGAGCTCCATAGGGCACCCTTAGGGCTCCATGGGGCAATGGCTGGAGTGACACTGTACACTTCCTAGGGCAACCCATGGAGCCTTTCTGTCCCCACCGAGGAGGGCAGGGGACAACTGGGGGGTTGAACGCTCCTTGTTCCTGCCTGGGGACGGAGCAGGGAGGGCCGCCCTGTCCCCTCAGACCTGGGGATGCCAGCAGGATAATTCCCAGAGCTCTGAGCACTGGGACGTGAGCTCACATTCACTGTGGAGTTGCTGGCAGAGCAAAATCTATCAGCAGACTTCACTGTGCCCAGGAGGCAGAGCCCTCCCAGAGCAGCACTGCCTGCCGGCAGCATCCCCTGCCCTTCCTCGTCCTCCTCCCTTTTCCCTTCCTTTCCCCCTTCTCCTTCCTTTTAGGGTCTGGTTGACTCCTCTGCCCCCCCAGGTCTGCACCACATGCCCCATGATCATGTCCAACCGCTGCAGCTTCAGCGCCCATCAGCGGATGCACAAGAACCGCCCGCCCCACGTCTGCCCCGAGTGTGGGGGGAATTTCCTGCTGGCCAACTTCGAGACCCACCTGAAGGAGTCCTGCCTGCACTTCTCCCGCAGAGTGGGATACAGGTGTGGGGCACCGGGACGGGTGGGGGTCTGAGGGGTCTGGGCAGGGGCACTGAGGTGGGCGGGGGTCCGCGGTGGGTTTTGCTGTGGGCTTTGGGCAGAACTCCACATCCCACTGCCCCTCACCCCCCATCCTCGTGGGATCCTCCCTCCCCACACATCCCCCAATGTGACCATCCCTCGGCACAGCACAAGAACCCCACGGCCTGTGCAGCTCCTGGAGCACTCGGCGCCCCCACCGTGGGGACGGGTGGCTCCAAGGTGGACCCTTCCCAGAGCCAGTTTGGACGCTGGCGCTGAGTGCCCCCTCCTCACCCCCTGCCCCCCCAGGTGCCCCAGCTGTGCCGTGGTGTTCGGCGGCGTCAACTCCATCAAATCACACATCCAGACGTCGCACTGCGAGGTGTTCCATAAGTGCCCCATCTGCCCTATGGCCTTCAAGTCTGCGCCCAGCGCCCACGCGCACGTCTACACGCAGCACCCCGGCTTTGGCAACCAGCAGTCCAAGTGAGCGCCCCTCCAGCGCGTCCCCCCCGCAGGGCAGCACGCGGCTCCTGCTGGGCCCACGCCGCTCCTCCGGCCCCTCTGAACTCTTCCTGCTCCCAACAGGATGATCTATAAGTGTGCCATGTGTGACACGGTGTTCACCCACAAGCCGCTGCTCTCCTCCCACTTTGACCAACATCTGCTCAACCAGCGGGTCAGCGTCTTCAAGTGCCCCGACTGCCCGCTGCTCTTTGCGCAGAAGCGCACCATGCTGGAGCACCTCAAGGTACCGCCGGGGCACAGACTGCTGGATGGGCCAGGGGGGGAAGGGGCTCCGTGCTGCAGCTCCGCCCCATGGGTGCCATGTTCCCAAAGTCCCCGTGTTCCCAGCGTTCCCACACCCTTTCCCATGCTGCTGCTGCTATCTGGAACCTGGGGCCGCGCGGTGGCTGTGGGTTCCCCCATCACGAAGGCCACGTGCAGGGGGGCGACCGCCATCACACCTCTGCTTTGCAGAACACCCATCAGCCCGCAAAGCCACGGGAGGAGCCGGTCAAGAAGGCGGCGGTGCTGCTCACCCCGAAGCAGGAGCCCATGGAAACCCCCGTCCCCAAAATCTCCGACGAATCCTCGTCCTCCACGGAGGAGGACGACCCCCCCAGCTCCCCGGAGCTGCGCAAGGCCAAGCGCAGCCGCTTCCAGCGCAAAGCGACCAGCAAATCCAAGGGCAGCGGCTGGACCTGCGGCGTCTGCCACTCGTGGTTCCCCGAGCGCGACGAATACGTGTCCCACATGAAGAAGGACCACGGGAAGGTGAGGGGCCGTGGGGCCACGGGGGGGGAGGGGAGCGCTGTGCAGTACCCCCACCTCTGTGTCTCCCGCAGTCGGTGAAGAAGTTCCCGTGCCACCTGTGCGAGCGCTCCTTCTGCTCCGCTCCCAGCCTGCGCAGACATGTCCGCGTCAACCACGAAGGGATCAAACGCGTCTACCCGTGCCGGTACCGCCTGTGGGGGCTCTGCTCTGCGGGGGGGAGTTGGGCATGGGGGTCCCCTGCGTGTCCTGGAAGGAGGGGGGGGGGGGGGGGGGCGCCGCCCTCCGGGGGCATCGGGGGCATCAGGGTTATGTCCGATGGGGGCAGTGGGTGAGCGCTGCCCCTCCCCCCCGCGCCCCACAGGTTCTGCACGGAGGGCAAACGGACCTTCAGCAGCCGCCTCATCCTGGAGAAGCACATCCAGGTGCGGCACGGCATCAAGGTGACCGACCAGACCAAGAGCCAGGAGGTGATCATCGCGCGCATCGGGGCCGGCGCCGTGCAGGTATGGCTGCTCCCAGGGATCGGGGCTGATGTGGGGCCTCTCCGTGAGCCCAGGCTGTGTCAGTTTGTGCCCCCCACGTCCTGCGGGGTGGGAGGGGCCCTGAGTGCCCTCTGCACAGCTGTGGGATCTGCTCTGTGGGTCCATGAGCTGTGTATGCGAGCTGCGAGCTCTATGGGTATATGGGTATGGGAACAGCCCCAGGCTGTGGGATGGGAGTGGGGAGGGGGTGGAGAGGGGGGAGGGCCAGATGAGGGGCGGTGCGTGGGATCCCGGGGGCGGGTTCTGGAGGGGCTCCGCTCCCGCGCCCCATTCCGCCTCTGTCGGAGCACAGGGGCTCTGCTGGAGCTGCCCCCCAACGCCCCCGTGGCTGCAGGTGCCCGGCCGCAAGCGGAAGCTCTCGTCGGACGATGGGGACTCGTGCAGCGAGGAGCCCGACAGCACCACCCCCCCCTCCAAGAACCCCAAAGGCGACCGCAAGGCTCCCTTCCGCTGCCGCAAGTGCGGGTACCTCGCCAGCAGCGCCGCCGACTTCCAGGAGCACATCCCGCAGCACCGGACTGACGAGAGCTCCCACCAGTGCCGCGAGTGCGGGCTCTGCTTCACCTCCCAGGTGTCCCTCAACCGCCATCGCTTCATCACCCACAAGAAGAAGAAGGGGGCGGGGGAGGCGGAGGAGCCGGGCCCCCGCAGCCCCCTGGAAGGAGCTCCACACGCGGCTGACGGCGCGCTGTCCTGCACCGTCTGCGGCCGCAGCTTCGACAGCCAGCTGAACCTCAAGACGCATTTCCGCACGCACGGCATGGCCTTCATTCGTGCGCGGCAGAACGCCAGCCCTGAGAACTGAGAGCTGCCCGGCGCCTTCTGGCTCTACAGAACCCGCGTGGGGGCAGACGGAGCCCCGGAACCCCTTCCTCCACCTCCGGGGCAGTGCGGCGCCGTGGGGCGAATGGAGGCACTGCGAGGGGAGCTCTGCGCCGTCCCGCCTCCGAACCATCGGCCGCCCTGGGCTGCGAGCAGCGGAGCTGCGCTGCGGTTCGGTGCAGGAGGAGGTGGGGGCGCAGGCCCGGACCGCCCCCCCCGTGCGGAAGCACCACGCCGGCACTCAGGGCTGCAGCGCCGGGAGGCAGGGAGCGACAGCCGCCAGCACCGCACTGCAGCCCCGCATCCCCAGCAGCGCTGCCCGCATTTGCCGGCTCTGCAGGGAGCTCCGGAGCCGCGCAGCACGGGGAGACCTGAGCAAATCATCACCGCTAGATCCACCTCTTCAGAGTTCGCTCTCTTTTCTTTCCTTCCCTTAACACTTCCCACGGCTGGGAGAAGCGCCCTCCCATCGCTGCAGAGACGCTGCAGCCGCCGCTCGGCCCTCCAGCTGCTCGTGGGGCGCTGGGGGCTCCCCGCACCCCCAGACCCGCGGCCGGGGTCCTCGAGGGACAGAACAGAACCCCCGGCGCCGCAGGGTCGGTGCAGCCATCGCCCCGGCGTGGATCTCTGCTCACAGTGTACAGTTGTACCATAAACACTAAAAGCGACGAGAAAAGAAAGACGAGAAGAACTACTGTTGTGATTTGGGTTTGTTTTTTTTGTTTTGTTTTTATTATTTTCAGGGGGTGGGTTTTTTTTTTGTTTGTTTTTGGGGGGGTTTGTTGTTGTTGTTTTGTTTGTGGGGGTTGGGGATGGGCGGCCTCAGCTCCTCCAAAACGAATCCTTAACAAACGCTTGGGAAAAGAGAAGGGAAGCGTTGAGCTGCTCCTCCGGCGCTGTGCTGGCAGTGGCCGCCAGGCGCCGGGGGCTGCGGAGCAGAATTGAAAACGTTCCCCCCACCTTTAGAAGGAAACGACCCCAAACAGCACCGCGACCCCCAACCATCGCGCCGTCAGCCCCCATCGTTGCACTGTGATCCCGAATCGTCGCGCCGCGATCCCCAATCATTGCTCCGTGATCCCAAATCGCACTGTGGGGTTTTCCAGCACTTCAGTGCCTTCGGATGGATTTCTGTAAGCGTGTGGGGCTGGGGGGGGGCGAGCGCCGTGTGTGGGGTTGTGATTCCGCTTCAGTAACGCTACGGGCACTGCAGAGGCTCTCAGGTATCCTTTATTCTTGTAGTCATAACGCGATTAAACTTCTAGTGGTTTAACCCCTTCGGTGCCTCTGTTCCTTCCGTGGCCCCGGGGGGCTCCTAGCACGCGGCTGCCCCCGGCCCGGTCCCAAAACGAGGCGATGCTGCCCCAAAACAGAGCTCGGTGCCCCCCCCCCAAGTGGGTCTGCATACCCCAAAAGGGGGCTGGGTACCCCAAAGCAGGGCACAGTGCCCCAAAGCAGAGCTGAGCGCCTCCCAAGGAGTCCCCCCTGCTCTAAGCCCTCTTTCGCCCCAGCAGTGAGGGTCCCTCGTGAGGTCTGTGGTGCAATGGGGGCATTTCCCCACCGTGCGGCCGTGGGAACACAACGCTGCGATACAAGAATGGTTGGGTGGGTTTGAGCTTCTGTTGGTTTTGGTTTTTTAATGCGAAATAATCACCGTGACAAATAATTAGTGCTGAAAGAACAGAGGGGGATGGAGGGGGGGGACGGCCCTACAAACATGGGGGATTGGGGCAGTGGGGCTGTAAGGGAGCAACTGTGGGTCAGCAGCACTGCCCCCATATAGAGCAGGAATCCCCATTTCCTTCACTCCTTCAGGGAGTTCAGTGCTGCCTGGACCCCATCCCACTGCTGCTGTGGGGCCAGATGGTCTGGGGGGGCAAAGCAGCCACCGACGTTATTGTGGGAGGGGGGAGAAACACTTCACAGTCCCCAAAGGGGGGAACAGAGTCCAAAAAAAACCCAACCACACAAAAAACTGGGAAGGAGAGTGAGGGGGTGGGGGGCCCAGGTGGGCATCGGCCCCAGCGGGACCCCAGGGTGAGGGGCTGCAGTGGGAGCGCAGGATGGGGCCATCGAGAGGGGGAACCAAAGGAAGGGGCCTACAGGGACCCCCACAGGAGCTGCGTGGGGGCACATGCAGGGATGGGGCTGTTGGGATTCACCTCCACGCAGCACTGCTGGCACTCACTGGTGGGGGTCAGACCCATTCACCCCCCCGACCCCATCAGTGTTTTTTGGGAGCGCTCCCCACTGCCCTGCAGCCCTCTGCAGCCCCCCAGCCCCACAGGGACAGTGCAGCCCACGCCTCCCACACGCCCCGTGTGCCCATTTTCACTCCCATTTGCACAAGGAGGGATTTTTCCGCTCCGTTTTGTGTTCTTATTCTTAGGAGTCCCTCAACACAGAAGAAAAAGACCCCCAGAGCAGAAGGGCCGTCCCCAGGAAGGGGTCCCACGTCCCTGCAGGGGGGCTGCGCTCACATGATGCCGTTGGTGAGGTACTGGAAGCCGTCGTACAGTTTGGTGGTGATGGAGCGCATGCTGCCGTCCACCATCTGCTCCACCAGCAGCTGCAGCTGCTCCTCCGTCATGTTCATGTGGAAGCGCTCCTTCAGGTTGCGGATGGTGCTGGAGCCGTGGAAGCAGGGGAGCTGCGAGCCTGGGGGCGACAGGAGGCTGATGGGGGGGAACCCCGCAGGGCTCCACTGAGGGCACAGGGGGGGATCTGCTCTGCGCTCAGCCTGCAGGGCCGTGCCACTGACGTGGGGACGGGGCTGGGCTCCGTGAGGCTGGCGATCAGCAGGACAGCCCCGGGGCAGCCCCCCCCCTCACCTTGCTGCATGATCTCCACGATCTGCACCACTTTATCCATGTGCTTCCGTGCAGCGATCAGCCCCTGCAGCATCAGCATCTTGTAGTAGTTGAACATGTCCCCGTCTGGGCCCCCCATCACCTGCAGGGCAGAACGCAGTGAGCGGAGGGCAGGGAGCAGCGCTGCTGGGGCAGAGCGATGGCACAGAACACTGGGATCATGGGGGAATTTCACAGTGCCCGAGAATGGCTTGGGTTGGAAGGGACCTTTAGAGGCCACCCGGTCCCACCCCACCAAGGTGGACAGGGATAAAGTCCCTTCAGCCCGAACCGTTCCTATGGTTCCACGGTTCTGAGGTTGATCTTTCAGGATCTTTGCAGCCCAACCATCCTGCGGTTCTGTGGGTGATCGTCAAGGTCACAGAACGACAGGATTGTCTGCACTGGAAACCATTAAAGGTCATCTCATCCCCTGCAGTGAACGGGGATCCCGCAGCTCCATCAGCACTCAGCCCATCAGTTTGACCACGGGGGTCTCCACAGGGTCGTGCCATTTGACCACTACCAGTGAACCCACGCTGCACAGAGCTCCATCTGGAGCCGGTTTACACTTGCAGCTGTCAGCCCTTGGGAGCATCGCTCACTCACATCCACGAACTCCGTGGTGAGTTTGAAGGCAGACGTCTCGAAGCCGAGGTTCCTGGGGGAGCTGGAAAGGATGAACCCGAAGTCGATGTGGATGATGTGTCCGTCTGCATCCAGCAGGATGTTCCCGTTGTGCCTGAGCGGGAGGGGAAAGGCTCCGTGAAACTCTGCATGCTCAGAGCGGGGCAGGCGCTGCCACCTCCGCTCCCAAATTCGCCCTCTGTGCACAGAGCGAATCCCAGGGTACGGCACCGACAGCACCGTCACCCCACGGCGTTGGCCTCAGCCCCCCACGGCGTCCCTGCACCCCTGCTCACTGCGGGACCCACCTGTCCTTGACCTGCAGCAGGTAGCACACCAGGCAGTAGCCGGCGCAGCTCTGCACAAAGTTCCTCTGTGCCGTCAGGAAGGACTCGGTGTTGTAGCTGCCGTGCTCCTGCAGGAAGTAATCCAGCAGCGACAGCAGGGATTGCTTCTTGATTTGGTGGATGGAAACGGCGTTCACCACCGGCTCAATCATGCCGCTGTCGGCGGAGATGACGAGGATTTTGTATGGCTTGATCCAGAGCGGGACGCGCTCCTGCTCCCAGATGGACTGCGAGGAAAGAGGGAAAACCTCAGCACTGCAGCCGGGGGGGGAAGGAGGGCCTCCCATGGCCCCATCCATCCCTCCTCACCTGCAGCTGCTTGAGGACCTGGAAGGCGAGCAGCTCCTGCCGCAGGTCGTCTCCACACTTCACGATGACGGAGAGGAGGCGCCAGGAGGGGAGGTGTCCATATGGGGACCCTTCCCTGATCCGCCTGCGGGAGAAACGTGAAGTCAGGGTGGGAGGGGGCAGTGAGGTGCTCTGGTGGGGGTGTGGGGGAAAGGAGAGCCTTCACCCCACTGGGACTGCAGCAAAATGAGCTCCGGGCCACTTCTGATGGCCAACGAGCCTCAGCCAACCTCAGGGTGAGCTCCCCTGTGCCACAGGGCATCATGGAGAGGAGTGGAAAGGAAGGAGCTCCTGAATCCCCCCAGAAAACGCCCACATCTGTGCAGTGGAGACTGGACATACGATTCCAAGGCCAGGAACACAAAGGATTTATTTTGGGGCTGGGCCAAAACGCCCTGACACAGCAGGAGCCTATAAATACCCGCAAAGCCCCTCCGAGCTCTGCCCAAGGACAGCAAATCAGAGGGATTTTCTCCCTCCTGCTCTTCTGCTCCCACGCACCAGGTCTGGAGTCGGCTGCAGGCTCAGGAGGATCGATCTCACATCACCACGTGCCCCCCCCCACGCAGACCCCCACCCTACCTGACTTTCTCCTGCCACGGCTCCTTGAGGGCGACAGCGGATGGGTCCTCGGGGTCCCTCCTGAAGGAGGTGGGGGTGTGAGCCAGCTGCTCCGAGAGCCGCCGCCTGCGGGACAGAGCGGGGTGGGGGTCAGCAGCACAGCGCCTTCATGCGACCCCCACAGCCCCTCAAAGGCTCAAAGGGCTTTGGAGGGGTCCCACGCTGGGACCTCACCTGATGTCCCCGGCAGCGATGAACACCGGCTCGCGGCTCTCCTGGCTGGTGATGCTGTCCACAGAGAACTGGGAGATGTTGTCACAGCTGTTGGTGTGGATTTCTGGCAGCTGGGAGGGGAGGGGGCTGCTGTTAGTGCCTGTGTGACCTCGGGACAGCAACCCACAGAGCCACAGAGTGCTTTGGGATGGAAGGGGCCCTTAAAGGCCGTCTGGCCCCACCCTCATGATGAGCATGGACAAGGTCCCTTTGACCCAAACTACTTGTATGGCTCTGAGGCTGACCTTCAAAGACTCTTCCAACCCAACCATCCCATGGTTCTGTGGACCATTAAGGTCACAGAATCACAGAACAGTTTGGGTCGGAAGGGACCCTGAAAGGGCATTTCATCCAACTCCCCTGCGACAAACACGGACGCCCACAGCTCCATCAGAGCTCACGGCCCACCAGCCTGACCACAGGGGGCTGCAAGGAGTGGGGCGCCACCTCTCTGGGCAATCTGCGCCACCTGCGCCACTACCCCTAGGTCCTTTCAGCAGGGCTGCGCTCCATCCTTCCGTTCCACCCTGCAGTCACAGCAGAGGCCGTGGTGACCCACACCCTGCACTGGCTCTGCCGACCCTCAGGCAGTTCTCCTGGCCGCATGGCGGGGTCTCTCTGGATGGCACACAGATGGGAAGGACGGGAGCCCTGCCCGCAGCACGGCCTCACCTCCACCTGCAGCTCCACGATGTCGTCCACAGACCACGCCTCGTCGTCGTTGTCGTAGTTGGGGACGGTGGTGAAGCTGCTGGTCCTCTGCTCGGCCGTGATCCCGCACTCGGGGAGGTTCTCGGCGGACCGCGTGCTCCGGATGCGGTTCTCAGGGATCCTGGCTGGGACATTCGCCGTGTCGAAATTGTCACATTCAAGCACTTCCACGTAGATTAAATAGGGCGCCTGGGGGAAGCAAAGCGGCGTTACGGGGCGGCGGGAGCACAGAGCCGCCCTCGGCCTCACGGGGCGAAGGCAGAGCAGAGCGGGGCGTTTTGGAGAAGAAACCCGCGCTGCCTGGCTCACCTTGTCCTTGGAGTTCAGCACCACCGCCTGCGTGTGCGGCACCCGGACCACGTGGTGCTCGAAGCCGGCCGTGGGCAGCCAGGCGCGCGCGGGCAGCTTGTGGTTGAGCAGCGACAGCTCGGAGATGAGCCGCTGCGTCTTCTGCTCTTTGGTGGGCAGCGTGGCCAGGCGCTTCCCGATGGCCATCAGGGATTTGATGAACTCCCGCTCGGGAGCGAGCCTGACGGGCTGCGGGGGGAAGGAGGGCGCGGCGTGAGCGGGCGGCGGGCTGGGGGCGCTGCTCGCTCCGCCGGCGGCTCCGAGCCCGGGACGGGCTCCGGAGGGAACGCGGCTCTGCCCACCCCTGCCTCCCGTACGGGGCCACCCCGACGCCTCCCCCTCCCACCGCGCAGCTGGAACCCCCTCCTGGAGCCCAGCGATCCCCACGTCCACCCCACAGCTCCGGGGTCCCACGCGGCTCGGCTCTGAGCCCCCTCGGTTTCTCAGCCCCGATCGTTTGGCACAGAGCGAAGTGCAGCTTTGCGGCCCCGCAGGTGAAGGGCTCCCTTTGAAAGACAAACTTCCCAATCGGCACAAGGAGCGATGAACGGCTGATGTTTTGCCACGAGAAATGCAGGATCAAACTCGCACACGTGCTCACTGCACAACCATGCAGGAAATGCACATGCAACAAGCTACAGGGCGTGAGAGAAGGCAGCAAAATGGAAAACGGCGGAGAGCAGAAGAAAGGAATGGTGAAAGAGGAGCAGCACCGTTTGTTCCCTTTGGGAGGGGAAGTGGGAGTGCGGTGTAGTCCACGTCCAAAACCCCCCAGCCGGGGCTCAGCCCAGCGCTGCCCAAGGTCGCAGCACTTCCACAGCCTGCGGGGCCACCTGCTCCACCGGATCCCATTTCTGCACAGAGCAGATGCTCTGCTCCTTCCAGCACCGCTTCCCTTCCTCTCCCACCGCTCTGCTACGGAACGTCTGCACTCCAGGCTGCACAACTGGGGGTTGGGGTTGCGCCCACCCCGCGGGTCCCATTTGGGACCAGGCTGCGCTCCCCGCTGCCGTCGTGCAAAGCCCTCCCCGTCCAGGCTGGGACCAATCCGTGCAGCTCCAGCAGAGGCCCATCTGCTTCCCCAGCACTCCCAGCCCTGCTCCTCCCACAGCACCGTCCCCCAGTGCCGGAGCACCGCACCGCCCCCCGCCCCCCCCTCCCCCCTACGCCATTCACGTTCTGCTTGGAAACCTTCCGCTCTCAGCTCATCCGACCACGAACACGTGGCCAAGGCCGGCCTTCCCCAACCCCTCTGCTCCGAGCGCATCCCCAGCTCAGCACTATTTGGCATTAATGGGATTGAGATGTGGCTCTTCCCCCGGTCCTCCAAATGCAGCTGCCAGCCCAAGATGTTGCATCCTGTGAGCCCGCCGCCCCCCTCATGTGTTGAGGATGAGCCGACCAGCTGTGGTCCCCCATCCTTCCCCATTCATAAATTTGGGATAAACACTTGCAAAGAGCCCAGGTGGCCGCACTTCTGCTTGAGATAAAGCAGCAGGGCTTGCACAGCCTGGAAGGAAAGCTTTCCTGGCCGCGGGTGCTCCTGCTATTGGCCACGGCCACCCAGGGCTGCAGGGCTGGCACCATCCCAACCCTGAAAAGCAAAGGGAGGGCAGACACAGTGCTATCAGCCCACCCCCCACCTCCCTCCCAGCCTCTCACGAGGACTCCTCACCTCCTGCTGTGCCTCAAAACGCAGAGATGGAGGAGATCCCATGGATCTCTGAGGTTGGAAAAGACCGCCAAGCTCATCACGGCCAGCCATCACCCACCCCAACCCCCCTGCCCACTCACAGGGTCACTGAGGTTGGAGAAGATCCCTCAGGACATCACATCCAACCCAACCCATCCCCCCCATGCCCACCATCCATGCCCCTAAATAGGAGCACAGAGCCATTAGGGTTGGAAAAGACCTCCAGGACGACCCAGTGCATCCCCACTCACCCCACGCTGCCCAACCGCAGCACCAGTGAGGTTGGAACAGATCGTTCAGATCCCAACTCATCACCCCAGCCCCCCCCCACGTCCCCAAGTGCCACATCTCTGCCATTCTGCATGTGATGACCTCCCCCCTCCACTTCCAACGCACCTCTGCTCTTCTGGAGCAGAAATATTTCCTAATATCCAACCTGGAAACAAAGCCCCAAAGAGGAGAGCCCACGTCTGAGCAGGGCTGGGGGGCACAGCTCTGCTGCAGGTTTTCCTCCTGCTCTCAGCAAAGAGGAACACAAGGAGCTGGGAGGGGATGGGAGCCCATGTGAGGTGCCGGGTCCCCCCCAGCCCCTTCCCCCCCCACCCAATCCCAACCCTGAGGGCTGCAGGTCTGTGAGGCACCGCATGCTGCTGCCCAGGGCAATGGATTTGATCATGGACTACATCTTGGGATCCCACTGTAAATCCCAACCAAGGAACGCAGGGAGGAGGAGGATGGTGTGAATGAGAAAGATGCAATTGGCTCGGAACTGAAAGAAGGCTCACAGCAAAAGGAGGCTCTGCTGGAGGTGCTGGGGTCGATCAACAGCCCAGAGTGCAACGCAAAGAGGGGAGGAAACGATCCGTGAAAGAAGCAAATGAAACCCCGGCTGGCAGAGGACAAATTCAAGGAAAACAGCATTTCCTCTTTGTCTGCTAACGCTGCGGCGCCAAGGGCAGCGCGTGGCGGGGCAGGACTCACAGCTCAGCAGGAGGGGAGCCCACAGCCCCACGGCTGGGCCCACTTTGTTTGGAGCAGCCAGGTCCAACCCCCGGTCTAGGTTTGTTTGATGCCCAAACAGGCAGAAAGCCTTTGGTGCCACGCTGGGGGCAGCGGTTATGAGGGGTCTGGAGGGGGTGGGGGGCAGAGGAAATGCTGCTGTAGGACGGAGGGCCCAGGAGCAGAACAAAACCACTTACGGAACAGAATGAGTTATCAAGGCTTTCCGTACTCGAGGAGAGCTCCTGGGAAATGGATGGAAGGGGTTTTGGTGGCTGTTTTTGGGTGGTGGCAGCGCGGTCAGAGAGAGGAAGGAGGGGGAGGAGGAGAAAAAGCAGTAGTTTAGCTCCAGGTTCATCACCGTCACTTTGCATTTCTTTCATTTTGCTTGGCCCCCCATTGCATCACTGCTGCCTTCCACTCCAGGCTCCAAACCCCAGGGCTGGCATCCAGAAAAGCCAACACAAACCAACAGAACAACCAACATGGTTTCCCCTTCCTCGTCCTTCCAAGCTCTCCTCCACCCTCTGCTCCCCACACTCTGCCCCACATCCATTCATTGCATACAAAAAGAGGTGATGGCGGTGCTTCTCCCCCCCCCCTACTCTCAGTGATGGGTTTTAATGTTCTCCTCCCAAAAAGGAACAAACAGATCGTTGTGAGCGCATTAATTACAGGGAAATGCTAATTCCATCAGGCTTAATCTCACCGTAAGCAATAACAGTGTTCAAATTAATAGCTTCCTTGTGACTGCAAACAACCCTACAACGGTGCTGAGCCCCAGCAAGGCTCATGGAGGGAAAAAAACGTCAGAATTTGTTGGCAAATGGAGCACCGAAAACACAACCTGCACGGTGGGGCTGCCAGGTGCCTCCCATCGGAGGTTTGGAGGCACTGAGGTGGAAGCTGTCGGCTCCTGGCGTTAATTTGGGACACGGAGCCCAAAAAGCGTTTGAAAACAGAGCTCGGTGCAGCTCAGCCCACAGCACCTTCACTTCCACAAACCCCCTGCAGAGGACCTTCGTGCCGATGGAGAAACCAAGCAACGAACCCTCCTGGTTGCCATGGATGGCAACAGTCTGCGTCTTAAAAAAACGAAAGCGAAAGGAAGCTCAGGAGCCCGGCGCCACCAGCTGCGCACTGCGGGTTTCACCTCCAAGACAAACAAGCAGGGCAGCCAAAGTTGGATCACAGACCCTACGGCTGCTGCTGCCACCACGGACACGGGACCGACGTCCCA
This sequence comes from Lagopus leucura, assembly GCF_019238085.1. Taxonomy (NCBI): domain Eukaryota; kingdom Metazoa; phylum Chordata; class Aves; order Galliformes; family Phasianidae; genus Lagopus; species Lagopus leucura. The sequence continues at coordinate 114,253 of NW_024962330.1, read as the reverse complement.
AAGCCAAAAGGACAGCGCAGGAAAGATGATGGAGAAAGGAAGCCAAGGCCCCGAGCTCTGGAGGGCCCAGCAGTAAGGCTCGCGGCGTTGCAGCGTTAACCCTGCTGTGGGTTCCCGTCCCCAGAGGGAAGCTGCGGGGCAACCAAGGAGCTCTGCTGGGAAAGGAGCTCCACCAGAGGGGGCGCTTCCAGCAGCACCGCCAAAGGCGCCGCTCCAGGGGCAAAAGGCCGCAGCCCACAGCCGCGTGGTGCCAGAGAGGCGTTCAAAGGGGATCCGCGGGCAGGGAGGAGCAAGCGGAGGGAGCGCAGCCTCCGAGCAACGCTTCCCATTCCGAGCGACGGGCGAATCGGAGCAGAAATGCCGACGCAGACAGCTTTGCACGCAGCTTTGCACACAAACCCGGCTGCTGATGTGGCTGCTAAAAAGAAAAACAAACAAAAAAAGCCCCGCAAAGCCCCGCTCAGCCCCAGCGCCGCGCGAGAGCTCTGCTCCTCCAACACGGCGACCTGCAGCAGCCCCAGCCCCGCTGGCACCGGAGGAGCTCCCTCCCGCAGCCAACCCAGATTCTTAACCGGTTATTCAATTAGCAGCTTCCTAATGAACGTTTTTCCCCTCCGCTCGCCTCGTGGAACCGGTTGAGCCGAGCGCCGTTCACACGCCGCGCCCCGCCTGCAGGCACTGCAGCTCTGGGCTGGGGGAGCTCCAGAGCGCTGCATCCCCAGCCCCTGCACGCGGCATCCCCTCCCACTGCCCACCGCCCAGCTCTTACCAGCGCTCCTCTGCCCATTAACTCAGCTCGGGTTACGGCAGCTCATCTCCCTTGGGCTCTCAGGTTCCCCAGTGGAAAAATCAGCATCAAAGCATTCGGACACTGATCTCAGACGCGGGGTTTGGGGGTCCTGCACAGGGCCGGGGGGGGCTCGGTGGTCCCTGCGGGTCCCTTCCGATTGGGGACGTTCTGTGAGGTCCCCACTGACGGCTTCTGCCTCCTCTACCTTTGTGTTAATTGAAAAGCAGCAAAGGAAAAGAAATTCGCAGCATCAGAACCAGAGCACGAAATGGTGCTGCAGATGGGAGCTGGCAGAGACTGAGAACCACAGCACAAACGCGTCACAAAACCTCTCCTGCTGCTGTGGTTATGCAGTGTGAAGCGAACACAGAGACCTCAGCAGAGGGAACTGTTTGTTAGAAACAAATCGCTGCAGCTGTGAGCAGCCGTGGGGAAAGGAAGAGCGGATCCCAGAGGCTGCACCATGGAGCCACGGGGACCCAGAGGTGTGAAATGGGGGACAGAAGAGATGCAATACCGATGGGAGATGAGGGACTGCATGCAGTCACAGAAGGGTCTGAAGGCATCAAGTGTGGCCGAGGTGCTGTGGTTCATTTGGCTCAGGGAAGATGGAGAACAACGAAGCGCTGGTCCTGCTGTGACCCTGCCTGCTGGTGCTCCGGACTGAAGGAAACCCCTTGCAGGTGGAAGCAACCCCACATTTGCTGGAATTCACACCAGGGATCAGCCCTAAGATACACACGCAGACAGGCCTGGCCCGGAGCTCAGCCCCGGCAGCAGGCTGAGCGGTGGGACGGCAGCACACAGAGCAGCACTGCTCAGCACAAGGCCGGGGTGTTCAGAGATCAGGGAAGCTCTGACAGCACCTCAACCGTCCCCACTGCTGCACAGCACTTAAACAGCCTGTGTGGCCATGAGATCGAAACGTGTTTCAAAGCAACACTGCCAAGAGAAACCATTCTCCGAGCTGCTTTCATCCATCATTTATGAAAAGCTTCGGTTCCCATTTCTCAGGCAGCTGCAGTCAGTGTGAGCACAGGACCTCGGCACGTCCTGCCTCCCACAGCCACTGCTTTACAACCACGAAGGGGAAAGATGGGGACGATCAATTTGCTCAGCCAGCCCCAAACGCCTCGTGCCCGGAGCTGGGGGGGTTTCAGCCTGGCCTCAATGAGACAAAGCACTTCCAGCCCTCTGACCGAAGCTCTGCAGCCCTGTAACCTTCATATCCATTTCCAAACACACCAACCCCGAGTTTCGTGCAGGCAACGAAAGCACGTGGCCCCTGCAGTGACTGACAACAGAGGGAATCTCAGACGAGGCAGGGAAGCCAAGAAATCCTCCACTGTTGCAAAAGCACCACAAGATCCCTGTGTCCAGACAGGGAGGGCGGCTGCCAGCACCAGCAGCCCAGGAAGGGGCAGCCTGGGATGGGGTCCGTGTGCCCCACAGATGGGGAAAGGCCACATCAGCCCCACCAGCCATCACCAGCCTGTTTTGAACGGGGCAACCACCACGGCCCGTCCATCAGCACAGCTCAGAGCCCTCAGCTGCCCAGAGCCTGTCCAGCATTGCCAAGCCCCAGCCGGCTGCAACAAGGAGGAAATCAGATTTCCAACAGCAATCAAAACAAAGACATCAGCTTGGCTGCTGAGTGGAGTGGGAGCTCAGCAGCGTAGGAAGCAGCTCACTCTCCCCATCCAGCTCTCTGCCTTATCTGAGAAGCCATCACACATCCTCCCTTCCCGTTGCACCAGGAAAATTCCCCCTTTGGAGCCTCTGCTTCCTTGAACGAACGCAGAGGAGCGGCACTCCCACACCCACAAAGCGCCTCCAGATACAGCAGCGTCTTCTCAACCCACGGAAATGAAATTTAAGAGGAACTCTGCCTGCACATCCCACCCTGATGAACCCCACGGAGAGCTCAGCAGGGCAGGGATGAGCCTGGTGAGCTGCAGGGCTGGGGAGGTGAAGCATTTGGGGCCGAGGGGCCGCAGGGAGCCCAAACTGACCCAGGTGGGCACCCAGACCCCTGCTGTCGCCAGAGCCAGACTCTCCTTCACATGAATGTTAACAGAGGAATCACAACTCCATCGCAGCAAGCAGGACCAAAATCCCTCAGCAGAGGAGCTGCGGGATGAGGACCAACGGCTCAAGCACGTCCCTACGGGCGCCACCCCCCAGGCCGAGTTCTGGGGAGCCCCAACATTACCTCCTCCTCGCTCTCCACTTTGGGGTTGCTGGCTGTGCGCTTCAGATTGCTGCTCAGGCTGATGGTCACCGTGGCGTCCGACTTGGACCTCTGGTGAGTCCTTTTGGAAGGGGACAGCCCCACGTCGGGCGCCGGGCTCAGCGAAGGCAGCTCCCTCTTCCTGTGAGCTGGCTTCAACTCGTCCGAGAGGATGAGCTTCCGCAGCTTGGTCCCTCGGGAGTGCCGCTGGGTGGAGATGTGCATGTCGGACGAGTAGGCGCCCAGCAGCAGCGCACACTGCAGGGAGAAGTTGATGCTCTGCCGGCAGCGGTGCACGATGTAGGGCTTGATGGCGTCCCCCACATCCTCGTCCATGTGAATGTACATATTGAGCAGCTGCGGCAGGTAGAAGTCCACGTCCTCGTTCCTAAAGCAGAACAACCTATTCCCAATGTAAGCCTGCACGCCGGGTTCCTTTGAATTGTACAGGTATGAAATGGCCATGGAGATATCAAAGAGTTTGGATTCAAAGAGCCGCAGGAGCCAGGACTGCTTCGCCGAGTTGTTCTTCTGCCGCTTCCGGGCCGTCCTCACCGTGTTGGCCGTGGTCTCATCCTCCTCCTCCTGGATCCTGGAGGCCGTGCTGGGCAGATCGTCCAAGCAGCGGATCTCACAGCCCTCCACCAGCTCCCCGTTGGCCAGATCCCCAGCAGCCCGCAGGCCGCGCTCCGCCTCGCCGCCATCGCCCGCATCGGTCGGGCTGTCCGAGGAGACGCCGTGCATCAGCTTCACCTTCTCCAGGACCTCCTCGCAGGCCTTCTTGGCCACCTCGGGGTCGATGACTGCCAGCTCCCCGACACCCTCGGTGATGACGCTGAGGGCCGCCCCGTTGCCCTGCGGCACGCAGCCGGGCTCCACGCCGCTCCCTCGCGCTGGGTCTGTGATGGAGTCTCCCATAGCAGTGGTGGACCTGCACCTTTCAGAGCTGGAAAAAATAAGGAAAAGAGACAAAAAAATGTGGTTAGGGATGCAGCTTCCACTGCGCAGGATGGAGCTCCCAGGGTGAGGGTCCTGCCCAAGAGCTGAGAGGAGCACTGGGGCAAACCGACAGCCTCCGTTGGTGCAGGACGTGCCCATGGAGGCAGCCAGTGGGTTCTGAGGGTCTTCCTGGTGCCCACCCAGGCTGGAGAGAGCTGTGTGCATCTCTGAGCCACGACACCAAATCTCTGTTACCATGACAATAAAAAAACCCGAGCAAGCCAAAAAGAGAAAGAGAAGGGGAAAGGAAGAACCAGGGTGCTCGGCAGGCAGTGAAGGGACCCCGCAGTGCTGGAGGCCGTCCTGCTCACCCTGCTCCACTGCTGCCCTTCAGCTTCCAGCAGGATCAACACCAAAGGGAAAAGCTCCCGAGTGCCCAACCCGCACTGCCAGGGCAGCAACGAAGCGTTTTATTGCTGCAAGGTCCCTGCTCTCAAAGTCCAGGCACTAAAGCCTGGATGACACATCCTCGCCAATCGTTAGTGCTTAAAGACGATTTAAAAGCGAGATAAACGAGGGACTGAGCGCACCTCCTGGTTTCCTATCTTGATAACAAGAGCAGCGGGGCATCCCTGCAGAAAACCAGCCAGAATGATGGCAATGCCAAGAGAAGCAGCCTGCTAACACTGCCATAACATCCCCACAGCTCACAGCCTGCAGGAGAGCACGGAGCACTGCAAGCTGATTGATGATTCCCTCCTGCTTTCCCCATTCAGCACAGTGGGAAAAATGAGAGCCTTTGGAGGAGCTGCTCAATGAAATATTTACTGCTTCCATGCGACCCTCGGCCCAGCTGTGCTCCAGAAATTGCACCAGGAGGATCCTGCAACGAGGTAATTCCCCGCTAATGGAATGACCTTGTGTTATCTGATTACTTCTGCAGGCGATTACAGCGGAGCAGCATAAGCCCTGAGGAGGAGCACAGGGACGCCCCACAGAAATCCAGCAGAGACCCAGCACCGCGGCGCCGCTCCCAACAGCTCTGTCCCAACCCCATTCCCTCCGCTGTCCCATCGCCCCAAGGCAGTGGGAGAATCCTGCCCTCGGTTCCCCTCCTGCAGTCACCGTTTCCCATGCCACCACCCAGCGCCTGAGCCGGGAGCACCGGCGGCTTTACGCCGCGTCCCACTGGGCGCACGAGGCACCAGAGGCACCAGGACGGTGGGTGGGGGTGAGGGCCGGGCTGATGACAGCACAGCACCAGCCCCGACAGGCCAGCCCCGAGCCGGGGTGCGTGCCAACTTCCTCCTCCTGTCCCCAAAGCGCAGCAGCAGGGTAAAGGAACCCGACCAAAGTTCAGCAGTCGGAATCGATATGAATGGCATCTTTCACAGCAGCACGACACCGCATTTTCCTCTGTGCCTGCCATTCCCTTCGGTCCAAATCCCGCATGCCTCGAATAGTTGTGGTCATTAGATCCTAAAGACCCGGCAAGCACAAGGAAGTTGTTCTTCCTTCTTGGTGAGGCCGTGAAAACCCAAACAACCCAATTTTTAAATTAGCACCACTCAGGCAAAAGGGAGAACCCACAGCACAGTGCAGGAAGGATCTGAGAAACCTCCTTTGGAGAAGGAAAGAGCAGGGAAGAAAGGAGTCCCAGGAGAGCTGTGCTCTTGGGGTGACCCAAAGCAACCCGTCCTTGGGGTCAGAGCTCAGCGCAGCAGGCGCTGTGCTCCCAGGTGGGCTCCTGGGGGGCTCCTGCCCGCACAGAGGGACACACGGGCAGCCACGTCCCAACACCCAGAGTGAAACTGTCAGCACTGTCACTGCCTGCAGTCAGACAGCCCCGTCCTGCGGGAGTCCCCACGCTGCTCCTGGGCACTGTTTGTGCAGCAGTGCTGGGCACTCAACCTGCCCAGCGCTCACGGCAAAGGCAGGACCGGATTCAAAGCACTGCAGCCCACTGACATCACTTCTCTCCACCATTTCCAGGTGACCACACTTCAAAACAGTCACTACAACCACAGCCCCGATTCCCAAATCCTTTCCTACGTCAACCAGGAGTGCAAGGTTTGCTCCTCCACCGCGCACGCAGCCTTGCGCCCAAGGAGACGCAGCTGGGCAGAGATCTGCAAATGCTGAGTGGGTTAAACTTGGATTAAAGCACTGCACACAGCCCACAAATCCACCCCAGGGCTGCAGGGTTACCTCTGTGCTTTGCAATCAGTTCTCTGCGCTTCGGGTTCGCTCCTCGGCCTCCCTGCACCATCCCAGCTCCATCACAGACACGTGTCCCAAAATCCCCATGGAGGGAATTCACCTCTCTGCATTTTTCTGGGGCTCACGTCACCGTTTGCTCAACGTGTTCCAATGTGCTGCATCCCTCCCCAATCTCCCCCATTCCAAACGGGTCTCACCAGGGAGGAAAAGCCCCATCGGCTCCGCACAACAAAGCGACGCAGCCTGGAGAACAGGCTGAGCCCAGTTCTGTGGCTCATCCTCCACCCACAGCCGCAGCAGGCCAAGTTTCTCTCTGGTGGAACTGTGCTGAAGTCAGTGATTAAACACAAAATAAAAGGAAGCTCCTATGAGCACAGAAGCAGTCGAGGCAGCAGCATCAGTGCAGCTCCTTCGAGAAGGGACAAAAGCAAAGGGAGCTCGACTGGAGCGGAGCTGTGCCTGCACAGGAAAGCCAAGTCTCTCTCCTGCCTGACTTGAATAAGAAATATTGGCCCTGGCAAAGCACCAGGAGCGCGGGATGAAGTCTCACCAAGACATCTGGTCTCTATTACGCCGCGGTACTTTTTGTTTTGCTCAGAGCTGATGGCCCTCCACATCTCACTGTGCCTTCGGGAGGGTTTGGAGAGAGGCAGAGCAGCTCTGCGCTCCCTGCGGTGCCAGCGAGCTGAAGGGCTGGGGAAACTGAGGCATGAGGTGCCAGGATCCACTCAGCTCACAGCAGCACTCCGCACCAAAGCGGCAGCAAACAGATCCCTCTGGGGAGGCTGCTTCCTCTTTCAGGCCTGAAATCCCCTTCCCAGAGCCCCAGCACCGCTGTGGACACACTGCCAACCAAGCTTTGCTCGCAGCTGAAGCAAATTCAGCCCTCACGCAGCACACGTGGCTCACCCTGCATTACAAATAACAGCCCTACGGCCACAGTGGGAGCCCCCTCCTCCCTGTGATCACAGCTGCCTTGGACCTGAGCATTAATCACAGAACTGCAGGGCTGGGAAGGGAGCACTGGGGATCCTCACAGCCAGCCCTGCTGCCAACACATCTGCTCGCATGGGGTGATAGGATGGAGTGGAAGGGTCCTCAAAGATCACAGAACAGTGGGACCACAGCTCGGCTGGGCTGGAAGGTCCTCAAAGATCACAGAACCACGGGAGCACAGCACGGCTGGGTCCTTACGGAGCTCAGGCCGGCAGTGCTGAAGGGACCCCACAGCCCCGGCCGCCCCATTTCCTCCCCACGGCCTCCCGACCCCCCCCGCCCCACCTGCAGCGCTGCGGACCCGCGGGGCGGCGGTGCGGAGCTCCGGGGCGGCCGCGCGGGGCTCCCGGGGCGGCTCATCCTGAGCCGAACGCTCTCGGTGCTCCGGGAAAGGGCCCCGAACCGAACGATTCGGCCTCCGCGGCGCTCTCCGGAGCCGCTTGGGTCGGGGAAGCGGCGCTGGGCCCGGCGGAAGGCGGCGGCGGAGGCAGCGCAGGCCCCGGCGGCCCGGGCTGCCCGCGGCGCCGCCTGACGGGACGGGACGGGGCGGGGCCGGGCGGGGCGGGACAAAAGCACACAGCGCCCCCTGCCGGCCCGGAGGGATGGTGCGCGATGGAGGCGTGACCAATCGGGAGGCGTGGCTAGGGGAGAGGGGCGGGGCCGATGGCGGGCGGGGCTATTGGGAGGCGTGGCCGGGGGCGTGACCAAACGGAGATGGACGGAGCGGTTGGGTGTGGCTAAAAGGGGGCGGGGCCTGAGGGCAGAACAGCGTGGAGCTCCGGGTTTCACTGAATCCGCTGTTTTTCACCTCAAATCACCCCTTTGGCCGCTATTGTTGGACCCAGAGGGAAAACTGAGGCACGCAGCTGCCATCCTGTGCCCCACCAATGCCGTGTGTCCCCATGAGACTCCGTGCCACCCCAGGGATGGCGCTACTAAAGGGAGGGTGACATTCCTTGTTTGGACAATGGCACCACATGGACAATGTCACCCTGATGGTGACACTCAGGAAATGGTGAACCCCTGGGACAGCGAGGTGACACCCAGTGACATTCCAGGGATGGTGACACCTGGGGATGGTGACATTCAGGGGCCAATGACACCAATAACGCCCCCACCCCCCGTCCTGGTGACACACAGACAGGCGGACGCACAGCGCTCAGTGTTTAATGGCAGGTGACAGTGACATGCGGTGATGAGGACACCCCGCTTCCAGCAGTGGGTCCCTATGTGCCCCCCGGGAACACAGGGCCATGTGGGGCTGTTGGCTCCGTCCCGGCTCCACATCCATCCCCACACAGCGCAGTGTCATTACTGTCCTCTCCTGTGACCCCGCTGCCACCCGGTGCCATGCTCAGAGTCTCCTCCTCCTGCAGCCCACGGCCGTCCTGGATGACGCTCACTTGGGTTGGGGACATTCCCACTGCGCCATCTGTGACGTCACCTCCATGGGCACCGTCACCTCCATGGCCACTGTCACCTCTGTGCCCACGGTCACCTCCATGGGCATTGCCCTCTCTGTGCCCATGGTCACCTCCGTGTGTGCTGTCACAGCACTCAGACCCCACATCTGTCCCCTCGGCTGCATCCCCGGTGCGACCCGGTGACCCCACACCTCCTTCCTCCTCCTCCATCCTCTTCCTCGGCCGCCCGCGCCTGCGTTTGGCCCCGGCCTCATGGGCCACCTCTGGGGACCGCTTGGTGGCCACAGGGCGCTGGGCTGAGCCCGGGGGGCCATCAGGGGCCGCTCCGCGGGGGCTGTCAGCTGCAGGCACGGCCACGCCGGGCAGCAGCACGTTGAGCCCGGGGGGCAGCGGGACGGCCACCTTCACGGTGCCCCCCAGTGGGGCGGCTGTCAGCTTGGGGGCCAGGACTGGAGGGGAAGAGCACACGGCTGTGGGGCCAGGTGGGACTCGGGGGAGGAGAAGGGGCAAACGGGCCATCAGCGCGTTCACCTGGGGGCTGCTCGGTGGCCGGGGCGGCTCCGGGGGCTTCTTCTTGTCAGGACGCGGTGGGATGGTGGCCTTGGGGACGCTGTCCTTCTTGGTCTGTGGGTGTGGATGCAGTGTGAGATGTGGACATGGTGGGACACCAGCGGATGTGGGACACAAGGATGGGGACATAAAGAAAGCAGAGACATGGGGACAGGGACACGAGGAGGACAGGTCTATAGGGACAGGGGATACAAGATAGGGACAGCTGGGGATGGGGGACAGCAGCGGATGGGGGGCATCGTGTCCCATGTGGCCTCACCTGTGCCAGGCTCCGCTCGCCTCCCTCCGAGGCCTCCAGGCCATTCCTCTTGGACAGTGGAGGAGAGCGGCCATCACGATGGGCCTTCTCTGTGCTCTCTGGGGACACGCAGTGAGACGTGAGGTGGGGAAGAGCCCCACTGAGTGGGGACAGTGCCCAAAGCCACCCCCACAGCCACTAAACTCCACACCCCACGGGGACACCCGCTAGGGTCCCCCATTGGCCCACCTGAGACCACCATGGCCATGACGAGGTCGGCGCGGGCTGAGCGGGAGCTGATGATGTGCTGCTGGATGAGGAACTGCGCCACCTCCACGATGTTGTTGAAGGAACGTTTGAGGATCTTCTCGGCCCAGTCGCAGGTCAGGGCGCAGGCCGCTTCCATCACCTCGCTGGTGTAGGACTGCACCAGGTCTGTCAGCTCTGTGTGCTGCTGGTGGGACACCAACATCACCAACGGGGCCAACAACGCCACCGTCACCACTGTATGGGGACAGAGCAGAGCTCAACCCTCGCTCGCCCCATGGGAATGCATCCTCCTGCCCCACTCCTTTGAGCGTATCCCAGTGAGGCAGAACACGGACCGGCATGGAGGACTTACAGTCTCTGCCACCTTGAGGTCCAGGCTGGGCAGCGGCGGCAGGCTGACCACCGTCTTCCTCCGGATGCCGCTGTAGCAGTACGTGTGTTGGGGTTAAGGGGCAACAAAACACATCTGAGACAGATGACTGTGCACCGACCTCACACACAGCACCAGGAGCCACCAACGCTGCCTGCTGCATGGAGACCCATCACGACAAAAGGATATTTTGATTGCCCGCGGCCTCCCAGCCTCCTGGCCTTGATGTTGGGGAAGATCTCCCGGATGATCTTCCCAAAGTTGGCGGCACTCAGAGGGCGGCAGCAGAGATTATCGCAGTACTGCCTGGGGGGGAGGGTGGGTCAGAGCTGCCGACCCCTCCTCGCTGCTCCCATTCCATGTTCCAAGAGCTGCTGTTGGGCACGGCCATTCCCAACCAACCCCAAGTGCCTGCTGACCCCAAACTGAGCTCCATGGGGCACCCCCACGCTCACCTGTAGGCGTTATAGATGACCTGCACTGAGCATGGCTATTCACAACCAACTCCAAGCACCCACTGCCCCCAAACCAAGCCCCATGTGCTCTGCTCACCTGTAGGCATCGTAGACATCCTGCTTGGGCAGGCAGGTGTCTGTGTGCTCCTCCAGGTGGTTCCGGATCCAATTGCAGGCATGCATGTACTCAGCTGTGCTCAGTGAGCTCAGGTCCAGGCTGCTGCTGGGAATGATGGCATGGAGTGAGCAGATGGGGGTGATGGCTCGGGGAGGCAGACCCCCAGCACCCACCTCCTGTCCCCCAGGCTCGGCCCCGACGGCAGCTGGAGGTAGAGGTAGAGCTTGTCACTGTCGGAGAACTTCTGGACATCTTGCTATGGGCAAAGGGTCCGAGCGGAGGGGAGGAGGGACCGGAGACAAAGAGAGGTGAAGGATCCAAAACAGCCAACATTCATGGAGCATTTGAAGCCAAAGGTTTGTGAGCATGGGCACAGCCTGCATGTGGGGTAAATGGGGCCGGGGGGACAGCAGGGGTTGCTACATGTGGGGCTGAGGGAATGGGTGCTGAGCAGCTCCTGACCTCTATGGGACATGGGGTTGGGGAAATGGGGCTGGAAGAGGGGTTTGGATCATGGAGGGGTGGGCACACGGGGCTCCCCCACCCACAGAGGCACTCACCAGGATGGCGTCGACTTTGTTCTGCACCGCTTTGCTGCAGGGGACAGACAGAAGGGACAGAAGGGACAAGGAGAAGGCATCAGGGCATGGGATGGCCTCACTCCGAGGACCCCCGCCCGCGTCCCGCTGTGCTCCTGAGGAGCTCTGCACCGATGTTCCCACCCAAAAAAGGCACCGACTCTCATCCCTTCCGTCCACGGGGCTACAAATTCATCACCCCTGAGAAGTCAGACCCCGTTTGGGTCGCTCGGGTTATCGGGAGGGCACTGCAGCCTTACGAGATGTTGCCCCGCAGTTTCTGCAGCAATGTGCCCGGCTCTGCCGTGCCGCTCCGGGAGCCGCCGGGTGACAAAGTGCCCTTCTTGGTGGCCTGGGGGCTCAGCTCCTCGTCGGCCATGGCATTGAGATCCTTGGGGGAGGGGGAGGATGAAGAAATTCAGCCCCAGAATGGGGAGGGGAGCCCCTCAGAGCCCAGATCCTCCACTGGTACCCGCAGGGCTGGCTCTGCCCCCCCATGTCCCCACCCGGAGACGTGTCACCAGCAGCAGGGCGACGGGACGCAGGAGGACAGCGGGCAGCGCAGCCCGGCATGGGCCGGGGACGGCAATGGGGGGACGGATGGGAAACGGGAACGGGGACACCGGGCTATAAATGACGTGAGGACGGGGGACACCACGGCACAGAGGGGTGGGGACGGGGGGTGGGGACATGGGACATGGGAACGGGGGACAGCAGGGGGTGGGGACGGCAGGGACCCCCGGAGCCAGCAGCTCCCGGCGGACGGTGGGACCCAAAGGCGCGGGGACTGCAGCGGTGACCGCGACCCCAGCCGCGCTGCGCCCCCCGGCCCGCACCCACCTGCGGGCTCTGCTCTGCCCCGTCCCGTCCCGCTCCTCCTCGTGCCGCCGCCTCCCCGCGCACCGGGAACCGAAAGTGCTGCGCCCCTCGTCGGGCCGCCGGCAGCTTTTTTCTGATTGGCTGCGGCGCCGCAGATCTGCCCGGATACTGCGCCGTGCTTTAATGTGATTGGCTGCTAGCGGCTGTCCTACCCGGATACAAGCGGGGCTGCGCTGCTGAGTGGCGGCGTTCGAACTGAAGTCTGCCTAGCAACAGCTCCTGATTGGTGGAGTGGAGGGAGGGGATGTGGGGGAAAACGAGCGGTGTGCGTGCAGCGTGCGTGCAATAAGCGTGCAGAGTGCGAGCGGCGTGTGTACGGTGTGCATGCAGTGTGCCAGCAACGTGTGTACAGCAACGTGTGCAGTGTGCAGTGTGCAGTGTGTGTGCAGCACAGTGCGCGTGTGTGCGCCGTGCGTGCAGGCTGAGCTGGCAGTGTGTGCATGCACAGCAACAGGGCTCAGCTTTTGGGGGGCAAACAGAAGTAGAAGAAAGGATGGAGATGAGGGAGTTCTGGTGCAGAGGTCTCTGCTTTATTGTGGGGTGCTCAGGGTTGATCGCTGCACCCTCTGTCGGCACGGGGGGGACTCCAGGGCTGCAGGGTGGGCTGGGATGCAGGTGTGGGATGTGGGGCATGGGTGCAAAATGCATGATAGGGGATGTGGGGTGTAGGGTATGGGATGCATCGTGTGGGGCACAGGGAACTTTTGGGTGAGCACAGCCGTGGACCTCGAGCTTCTTTATCCAGCTGTGCCCTCAGCACCGCTGTGGGGCAGCATCCGTCAATGGGAGGTGGCGGCGGGCGGCCCTAAACCCAAATGTCAGAGGTGCAATCCCCGCCGGGGTAGCGCATCTCGTGTGCCATGCAGGGCCCCCCCGGCTCCTTCCCGAAATCCACCAGGAAGTCGCGGTTGACGCTCAAACCGCCCCTCTCCGTGTCCACGTCGATCTGCAGCATGACGGAGCCGTCCCTGCAGGGGGCACTGGGGGTCAGGGGGCACAGCCCCTCCAGCGGCAGTGAGCGCCGCGGTCGGACGCCCAGCCGCTCCCACCTGATGAGGTCGGGGTAGAACTGCCGGTCCCAGGCGCTGTACAGCGACGTGGTGACATAGAGCCGCTTCCCGTCCAGGCTGAGCTGGATCATCTGAGGGCCCCCCGGCACCTTCTTGCCCTGCGGGAGGCGGAGGGGAGGCGCGGTGAGCAGCGGATGGTGGAGCGGAACCAGAGGGTCCTCTGTGCCCGACCGTGGCGTTGTCCCATAGGACATGGTGGAGCATAGCCAGGACCTCACCACGGGGCCTCGCTGTCTTCCCGTGGGTCGTGGTAGAAAACTGTGCCACCTCAACCATGGCGTCATCCCATGGGATGCGGTGGAGAACCACCAGAACCTTTCACTTGGCCACGGTGTCATCCCATGGGAAACGTGGAGGATAGCATGGGGCCCTTGCCACCCAACCATGCTGTTGTCCCATGGGACACGGTGGAAAGCCAGCAGAGCCTTGCCACCCAGCCATGATGTCATCTCATTGGATGCAGAACCAGGGGAATTGGGTGCTCCCCATCCTCACCACCACAGCCCCGCGTAGTTGGAGGCTCAAGATGGAGGTGGGAAGAGTAAAGTGCTCACCTGGATGACAAAGGGCTCCGGCTGGCTCTGCAGCTCCTCATCTCTGAGCACGACCACGGGCCCTCCCTTGGAGATGCTGCCCCCCACAAAGACCTGCAAGAGAGAGGTGGCACGGTGGTGGCACGGGACCCGTCTGCCCCCGGGCAATGGGGCGAGCTGCTGCCTCACCTGTCCCACCAGCCTGGGCCTGCGGGTGTCAGAGATGTCATACTGGCGGACATCCCCGTGTAACCAGTTGCTGAAGTAGAGGAACCTGTCGTCCAGCGAGATGAGGATGTCGGTGATGAAGCCTTGGGGATGGCACGGCACAGTTGCACACGAGCGGCATGGCGGGCAGTGGGCACACAGCAGCTCGTGGGGAAACACTCACCTGGCATGTCTGGGAGCAGCCAGCCCTCCACCTTCTTGCTAGGGACCTGGATCACCTTCTCAGCTGCCCAGTCACCACACTGCGGGACAGAGTGCGGCCCCACAGGGCTCAGAGTGGGCAGGAGAAGACCCCAGGGTGGGGGACACCATGTGTGCGTGCAGCAGAGGGATGCAAAGCTCGCGCCTGGCTCTATAGGGCCAGCAGAGGAGCCAGGACCTGAGGCAGGGCTGTGGGGCCTGGAACCTGTCTGTCTTTCCAACTGGATTAACTGGTTTGGGCAAAGAGGTTCTCGCCCGGTTTGTTGTTACGCACAATAAGCACTGAGAGCATTGCTCACATTGTATAAATCCACAACCAAGGTTTAAATCCTCCAAATCCCATCGTCCCAACAAAAACCACTGCTGGTCAGAACAGGTCCTGCAGCTGCAGCCTGGATGGCATCCCGGTGCAGGGCAGCATCCTCCCAGCACGTACCTCCGTCTTGTAGAAGCGGTGGATGGCGCTGCTGATGGTGCAGCCCACGAAGCCCTCGGCCGCGTCGGGGTTGTGCAGGAAGCGAATCTCCAGCGGTGCTGCATCCTCACCCACATCGATGGCCTGCACGTAGGTGTGGGTCGTCCAGTCCCACACGTTCAGGCGGCGGCCGTAGCGCCCTGCAAGGGGCCAGGGGGTTCTGAGGGGTGCTGTGGGGAGCGGGGCCACCACAGATGTGCCGTGGACCCAGGTGAGCCCCGATGGCCCCCAGCACAGATGGCAGAATCACAGAGTTGTTAAGGCTGGGAAAAGCCTCCGAAATCACAGTCTTTATAGACTCAGTAAGGTGGGCGACAACCTTCAAGGACATCAACCCGTGGTGGACCTGACGATCTCGACGTGGTGGTCGACCCATCACCACCACGCCAACCGAACCATGGGCTGAAGAGCCACATCTACATTGCTCCTGCTGGGTCCCACCAGGGAAGATCCTCATTAGGAGGAGGCCTGAAGGGCAGGGACACCAGTGGAGGTGTTGGGCTGAGCTGGGGTTCATCCCTCATCCCCACTGCTGAAATCCAACCTGTGTTGCCTGTGTTTTAAATCCAAGTGAGCTGTGGGAATTTGTGTGCAAGACAGCAAGCAGGCTGTCTCAATTTGCTCCATGTCCACTGAATTGTCAGAAAAGGGCTGAAATTTGGCCTCGTGGCAGTGCTGCTCAGCACCTCTCCTGGAGTACTTCAACAGCAGTTTCCTCACCTTTCTTCAGGTCATTTGGGTTAAACCCGTATCCCAGGCACTTGGGGATTCCCCACTCTGTGCTGATCAGGACGTTGTGGCGCGGTTGGTACCAGAAGTCGTAACCCATCGGCGGGTTCTTGTCGCCCTTCTCCCAGTTCCCCTTGATGTCGAAGGTTTCTGCATCCAACAGAACGAAGCCACCTGCAGCAAAACCAAACACGCCTTGGTAGTGAGGAAACCACCCAGGTGAACTAAGATAACACCCAGGTTGTGTTCTAAGATAACAAAATATGGAGCAGGGTGCTGCAGACATCTTGGGATGGTGCTGGACGTGGGACCGCTCGCCCGGCCCCATACCTTTCCCGTTGCCGGCCGGGTCTCCCAGCGTGCTGATCATCACCTCTCCGCTGCCCAGGCAGTGGGAGGTGTGCAGGTAGCCCAGGTCACACTGCCAGAAGACGTCCTCCGGATTGATGACCTGCAGGATTTCACTCGCTCCATGAGCTCTCCCCGGTGATGTGGCACTCGTGAGGCTCGCAGGGCTGGTGGTCCCAGCACCGCCTCCAACGTACCTTGAAGAGCCTGGGAGCTCGGGGGTCGGTCCCCACATCCACCACGTAGATGCGGGAGGAGATCAGGCTGGGGAGGATCAGGCGGTTCCTCTTCTTGGTGGTGTCCCCAAAGCAGCTGCTGCAGGTGTTCCAGCCCGAGTGGTGCAGCTCATCCCCCAGGTTGGGCATGGGCAGGCGGTGGATCACCTGCAAAGCCCAGTCCCACTCACACAGAGGGTCAGCCGCTGCCACCCGTTCAGCACTGAGGTGAAGCGTCTGGTACCTGGCTATAGTGCGGAGATTTGGGGTCAACATCCACGGTGGCCAGAAAGTCGGGTTTCCCCCTGCCGGTGTTCCTGTAGATGCAGGGCACGTACACAATCTCCTCCCGCGGACCTTTCGAGATGGAAACATGGCTTGCAAAGGCGTCTGCAGGAACAGCCGGATTCCCACATCCCTGCATGCCTGGGGCTGGAGATGGCTGCCCCGGGGGAGCTGGGCTCATTGGGTTTGGGGTATCCTCCTCCCTATGGATTGCCATGGCTGTGGGTCACTCCACCGGTCCCATGAACCAAAGCACGCTGTGTTCTCATGCATAGGCTGTGATTTTTGGGTGGTGCTGTGTGGAGCCAGGAGTTGGACTTGATGATCCCAACTCACTGGGTCCCTTCCAACTTGGGATATTCTATGGGGTCCCTTCCAGCTCAAGGTGTTCTATGATTCTGCGTGTCTCATTTCCACCATTTCCATCAAGCCTTAAAAATACATGAGGAGTGGAAAGGTGGAACTCTCGCCAGGCTGAAGCCAAGGGCACAAAGATCCCACTGAGCAGTGAAGCCCTGCTGGGTTCCCAGGCAGAGTGTGGTGACCCCCAGCACCCCGACCCCACCGGCTCCTCGCCCTGCAGGGGTGGCACCATGTCAAAAAGTGCTGACCGAGCAAAGCAAAGCGAGGGGGTGGAACTGGTCTGAGAAATGCTGAGGAGGAGAAAGAGGTGGAAAACAGGGAGAGGTGATCTGGGAGCCTGGAGCTAATCCAAAGCAGCAATAGCTGCTGCCTTTTCAACACTGTGCCTTTATCAGCCCTTTGTCAGTCTTTAAGCACTCAGACCTTTGCTGTTGTTTGCTTTGCTGAAAGGTATTTCGGGATGGGAGTCACGGAGCAGCACCAAACTCCAGGACTGAGGTTTCGGAGCTGTGCTTGCATAGCACAAAGGATTAAGGAAGGATTAAGGGAGGGACTGCAGCAGGTGATGCTTTCCTTGAGCTCTTCACAGGAGAGCTCACAGTTCTGGCAGTGCAGCCAGAAGGATTTCCAAGCAAAGTTCCCGAGCAAACAGCCTGGGAGGGCGGATTTTACTGCAGGAGGTTCTGAGCAGTCACCAGGAGCAGAGCTGACGCCGTGTTCCGGAGGGTGTCCGGAAGATCCAGAATTCCCCTCCAGCCTTCTCCACTCCCTGCAGATCTGAGAGGGGCCGCAGCAGCACCGCGTTCCCTCTGGGTTCTGCCCTGCGCAGCCTTGGGTGGCTCTGTGCAGGTTGTGACCCATCCCAAGCTATTCTGAAGTCTGAAAAATTCTGACACCGTGATGCAACTGAGGCTTGGCCCCAGACGAATGCTTCCCTGGCTCCTGCTGGGAACCTCCTCCGTGGATGGAGCTCATTGATCTTGAAAGCACTGCTCTCATCTTCACCTTCACCCACAGCCAGCACAGGGCTGGTCCCCACAGCCCCACGCAATGCACTCACCTTTCATGGCATCCAGGGGAGAGGCGTAGCCGGGACCGCATGCTCCACACCGGGCTGCGTTGGAAACAAGAAGGAATGGAAAATAGGTGGCAGTGAGAGATTTGAAAGCCCTTTTGGCAAAGGCCAAGTGCCTCATTGGAGCTACTGTGGTCTGAGAGTATCCCCTGCGGCAGTGGGACCACATCAGCCCCAGGCAAGGCAGGTGGTGGCTCTCCAGCACCCACCAGTGAGGCCTCCAAAGATGAAGATGGGCATCCAGAGTGAACCAGGATGCCCACATGCGCCCAAAGAAGGTCCCCAGACCCATCGCCTCCAAAAGGATCCCTCCAAGAGGCGTTAAAGATCAGGTGGACGGGGTGCAGAGCACCCGATGGAGCTGAGGATGTCCCTGTTCACTGTGTGGGATTGGGCTGGACAGCCTTCAAGGGTCCCTTCCAACTCAAACAATTCTGTGACCTTAATGATCATCCATGGAACCATGGGATGGTTGGGTTGGAAGAGTCCTTACAGATCATCCTCAGAACCATAAAACCATAGAAGAGGTTTGGGTGGAAGGGACCTTGCCCTGTTCATCGCAGTGGGGTGAGACCAGATGGCCTTTAAGAGCCCCTCCCAGCTCAAAGGATTCTGTGATTCTTTGTTTCTGATCTTTCCCGTTTAGGATGGCGAGCCTGAGGAGAGGGAGAAAACCCACAACCATCAAACCTCACAACGCAGCTTTGCTGACTCAGTTTCATGTTTGCTTTTGAAGGTTTTCTCCCTGAGGACAGCACGTTCTGCGGGAAGCATGGGGCATGGGGCTGCTGTTCCTTACCCGGAGCATCGTGGAGCCACCCCTTCTCCCTTCCCCTGCAGAAAATGCCCCACCAAACCCAAACTTTGCATTGAGGACTCCCTGCCAACGCACGGCACA
The DNA here is from genome assembly GCF_019238085.1 of Lagopus leucura. Lineage (NCBI taxonomy): Eukaryota > Metazoa > Chordata > Aves > Galliformes > Phasianidae > Lagopus > Lagopus leucura. The sequence goes on along the minus strand of NW_024962330.1, from coordinate 95,756 downwards.
GTTTGTTACAGGTGCATAAAAGTGGGAATAAGCGGACAAAAAGAAGTTAGAATGCTTTTAATTATCAGTGTGCCTAAATGCTACCTGGCAGAGGAGAAAAGGATCTGTCTCCAGGCAGAGAAAACACCACGCTCATCCCCACGTGTGGAAAGCTTTATGCTTTCAGAGCGTCCCAGGAGCAGAACCTCCAGGAGGAGATTTGAAGGACCGCAGAGCCGAGCAGGCAGCCAACCACCACAGCCCTGCATGCACGGAGAGGTCACTTACCAGAGCTGGAGGCTGTGCTGGACGTCATCTTCTGGTGGGGAATGGAAGGAGCTGATTCTGCCTGCATGCTGCTGCCCGGAGCACGTCGGTGAGGAGACGCGTCTCCACGGGGCTCCAATATATAGGGAGAGCAATGGGGAGAGGGCTGGTGTGAAAAGGACACCGAGGGAGGATCCCCACGCCCCAGGGTGTGGGAGGCACCGGGGCAGCGCTGGAAACGTGCGGGGAAGTATTTCAGAACCTTCTCTCCTCCCACAGACGGAGGGCAAACGGTGGTGGCTGCACTCTGCAGCGTCACACTGAGAACACAGTGGAGATTTGGGGTACGGGGAGAAATGGGGCAGCCCCACTCCTGCGGGTCTGTCCTGGAAGTGCTGTGTGGAGCTTCCCCGTGCGGTGCCCCCAGTGAGGCGTGGGCGAGTGCAGACGCTCCCGACCTCAGAAATAACTTAATGAGGTTGCAGATATTAATCGCCAAGTGAAAATTAAAAGTGAGGACTGGGTTTCTTATAATTGCAGGGTGAGCGCTTGCCGTGCGATGGCGGGTGGGAGAAGCGATGCAGCAGGTTTCCCTTTGACACATTCGACCTCGGCTGCTGCCTCAGGCACAGCTTCACCGGCAGGTTCCTGCCCTGTCATCTGCACCCACCCCAGGGGGGGAGCTTGGACACAAAGCCACCTTCCACCCAAAGATCTGCACCCAAAGCAAAAAGGCCCACAGGTGCGGCATCAGCAACTCCTGCCCCACCTCCACCTGCTGAGGCTCATCTGAGTGCATTGGGTGCTTCAAACCATGATGGGAGCTGTAGGGCCACGAGGGGCTGTTGGACATGAGGGACTGCAGGACAAGAGGAGATGCACTGCAGTGAGGAGCTCTATGCCACCATAGAGCCTTCTCTGATCTGGGCCAAACAAACGGAGCAACCAGAACATCCAGAACTCCTGCACACCTCATTTTGGAGGCTTGCTTTCCTCCCAGGA
>NW_024962330.1:81646-94498 GCF_019238085.1 Lagopus leucura | reverse complement strand
AACTGCTAATTAGAAAGATCGTTTGCCTTCTACACATTAATAAAGTTTGCTGGTCATCCCATTTGGCTTTTCTTGGTGACGTCTTTGGCATCCCTCACAAAACCAAGCTGTGGGGCGTAGAATTTTCTAATTAAACCTGATAGGAGGAAGGGGAAGAGCAGGCTCAGCAACACCAACGAGCAAGAAAGCAATGGTTAGTGGAGAGCAGCATCGGCGTGAGCTGTCACGGAGCCAAGAAAAGCTCCCTGTGGCCAGCAGAGATGGCAACCACCGCATGGAGAGCAACTGGGGCTTCTCAGGACAGCCCACAGCAAGGTGGCAGCTGCTTCCCTTCTCCTGCCCATCACTTCCTACCCTGATAAGGAAGAACATGCTGTAATTTGGATAATGGGCATGGGAAGGTGATGCAATCTGGTGCACACCAGCACAGCACACTGAGGGTGCTGGGAGAAGACCTTGCATCGCCAAGGACGTTGTGGCTGCGCAAAGCACCCAAGCAAGAACTCCTCCAAGGATGGGAGCCCTCTCCAGTCCTCCTCCAGCTCTGCAGGGTGGCAGTTTTCTCCCCCTTCACACCTGGCCCAATCTGCTATGGGACAGATCCCATCAGTGCAGTGAGATCCATCGGCTTTCCTCCTGAAAAAGCTCTCCCTCACTGCTCACCTTTCTCAGCATCCAGCTTTGCAGTTGCTGGGAAACAATGACATGTTTTAATCTCGGTCAGCTCTTCCCCTTTGCTTCTCTCTTCCTTCTCGAGTTTGAGATTTGGGGACTTGATGCGCGGCGCCTTCGTACCGCGCGGACGGACGCGCTGCAGCGCGATGCACGGTGCGCTCTGCCCTCGTGTGGCCGCGGGGCGGATCGCCGCGCTCAGAAGCCGGTCATGCAGTTGGAAATCGTGGAAACAGCAGATAAACAAAGGCATAAATAAATGGGCTCCGGTAGCACTGAGTGGAGCAAATGATTTCCTAACAAATCAGTGCCTTCCATGCACAACGGGAGTGCTTTCTGAGTGCTTCTCTGCTCAGTGGGAACAGCAGTGGCTGCAGCAACGAGAAATCCCCCACCGAGTGACTTCCAGACAGGTGACACTGCTGCTCCCTGCAGAGATCTTGTATTATTTTGTATTATTTATGCTCTTTGGAACAAAATAATGCTGGAGTGCTAAAGAGAAAAAAAAAAAAGAAAGTGAAGTTCCACCTGATTCAAAGAATGATTTTATTGTTGGCTTTGTTATACAGCATCGGTGCACAAATGTTAAAAGGTAATCCAGCTCTGGAAACACAAGGCTTTGGGTTAGCAGTGCGTGATTTTGTGCTGTAAATCACTGATTACTTAACGGGCAAATTAAGCTTTGCAGGGAAAGGGCACTCTGTGAAATGTTCACTTCTGGAGTCACCCAGGAGCGGCTCCTCCACCACCCAGCAATCAGTCCTTAGAAGCTGTGAGGTTGGCCTGCAGGCAGGCAGTGATTGCACAGCTCTTTATGAAGGCAAAGATCAAGGAAATAAAAGAGATGCAGGATGTGTTTCAGGTTTACTCGTCTGCCTCAGAGAATGAGCATAAAGCGGAGCTTCTGTGGCTCACCCCAATGGAAGGCGAAGTTCAGAAAGTGGTTCGCTGGACTGATTCACCTGCAGGAAAGAGGAGGGGGGGGGAATATAGAAAATCAACCAAGAAATCAGTAATAACAACAAACCAGCCAAGAAAATGGCTCCATACGCTCTTATATCCAGATGTCCGAGGTGCTGTCACCACCGGGGTAACGAATCTCGTGAGCCAGCGCCGGCCCGTCGGGCTCCTTCCCAAAATCCACCAGGAAGTCTGTATTCACTTTCAATCCACCTCTTTCAGTGTCCACATCGACCTGCAGCATAACGGAGCCCTCCCTGGAAAAGGGACCCAGGAGACGTCAGAGGACTCGGAGTTGTTGGGTCTCTGTGTGACAAAGACAGAACCTGCCCCCGTGCTGCGCGCGCGCCTTGATTTGAGACAGGAATCCTGAGCACGGGGTCACCCAGCCTTCCTCTTTCAGCCAAGTTTTCTTACTTGACAAGATCTGGGTAGAACTGTTTGTCCCATCCACTGTAGAGAGAGGTGGAGACGTACAGCCTCTTCCCATCCAAACTGAGCTGAATCATCTGCGGTCCGCCCGGCACCCTCTTCCCCTGCAATGGGAACAGAGCACAGAGTGCTCCAGGCGTGCTGGGCAACAGCAGGGAGGAACAAAGCATTGCAGTGGTTCTGCTGCTTGGAGGAGCATCCATCACTTGGAACTCCTGCACACAGGAGCAGCAGATCTGCCTCGGAGACAAAGTATTCCTTATTGGGAGCCTAACTCCTTATTCAAAGCCTCGAAGGTGAGAACCAGGAATGAGGAAGAAAATGAGGGGTGAAGGGCTGGTGTTGATGTGCTCAGACGGGCAGGAATCAAGCAATGGATGGGTGCACGACAGAGCTGCCATCCCAGCTCCACCGCAGCTGGGTTTCAATCTGCACTATGAAATGAAGGAGTTTGTGGGACCTCCTGGGATGATCTTCAGCCCGAAACCATCCTCTGGTCAACAGGTCTCCGTATGAGCACACGCAGTTCTTGTGCATCCCATAAGAGGTTCCATAAGTAGTTGCCCTGACAGTGATAACGTTAATGAACGCTGATGACGGCTGATAATCGCTGGTAACCAGGGATAATTAATGCTCTTTAATTTTTCTATCATGACGCCAGGTGCTGCTGAACTCTTTACCTGAACCCACACCCACCCACCCACAAGGAACGCTGCAGATCAGCAGGAGCTGGTGGAGAGCTTTGGCCATTGGTTGCTGCATGGTTGTCACGAGGAGCGATGAACACACACTGCATTTGCTTCCAGTCACTAACAGCAGCAGGGAAGGTGTCATTACACGGGCGTTGGTGCAACCAAACAGCTTGTACAACTCCACAGGGACCCACAAGGCTCACCAGGTTTTACTCCATCTCGTGCTGAAATGCAATACCTGCAGCCCAGGCTGGGAGCCAAGACACAAGCTAGCTCACGTACTGCTTCATAGGCTTTACAGCTCAGATACTGCTTTATATGCTTTATAGCTCATGTATTGCTTTCTATGTTTGACTGCACTGCAGAGATTCAAAACAGATCAGAATGAGCAGAGCACTGACAACCTGTAAGTGCACAGCAGGAGAGCTGACCTTAATCACAAACGGCTCCGGTTGGCACTGCAGCTCCTTGTCTTCCAGCACGGTCACAGGCCCACCTCTTACAATGCTGCCTCCCAGGAACACCTGCAGCCAAGGGGGGAGAAGTGAGAAATGGTGCAGGTACCAAAGGAAGGTGAAAGCGATAAAGGGGGAAACAGGACTGTGCTGCTGTGTGGGATGGCTCTTCTGGTGCTGCTCACCTGCCCCACCAATTTGGGCCGGCGCGTGTTGGAGATGTCGTACTGGCGGATGTCGCCGTGCAGCCAATTGCTGAAGTAGAGGAATCTGTCGTCCAGTGAGATGAGGATGTCAGTGATAAGACCTGCATGAAAGTTCAGCAGCAGAGCCATGAGACGGATGGTGCCAGAACAGGCACAGACATCCCTGGATGTGGCTGCTCAGGCTGCAGCTGCATCCCCAGGACCTTTCCTGAACACTTTGGGTGGATAATCTCCACGGGATGTCTGCTGTTGAGAGACTCAAACTATTTCCCAGAGAAATGGACCTCAGCACTGAGCAATGCGGGAGCACAGCCCTGACAGCCTCTCCCACCTGCTGGCTCATAAGCAAGAATAATTGGGTATATTTCAAGTATCATACAAAGAACACAAACAGACTTTAGTGTTTGACAAGGGAAGTGTTTGCTACTCGGGGATAAGAATTCCCAAAGAGCTGCACGGCACCATGGAGCCAAAGAGGAGAATGCTCCGTTCCTTCTCCCCCCACGCTCACACTCACCAGGCATGTCGGGGAGAAGCCATCCCTGCACTTTCTTTCTGGGTACTTCAATCACTTTCTCTGCTGCCCAGTCTCCTTTCTGCAGAAAGAGAGGAGCGAACGCAGCGTTGTGACTGTCCTGATGTCAGCCACGAGTCTGCATGGCAGGGATGGACACATTGCTGCTCAGCAATGAGGGGCCACGCGGTGGCTTCAGAATGCCATTGCATGGGCTGGTAGGAAGGTTTGCTCTCTGGCACAGCATTATTGCTTGGCTAGAGTTGGACAGGAATGAGGAGATGTATTTTTTTAATCAGAACTGCACCGCTTCCGAGGTGAGCACTGAATTTCCAACACACCCAGCGTCACCGTGGCTGTCGCTACCTCTGTCTTGTAGAAGCGATGCACTGTTCCACTTAGAGCACATCCAACAAATCCTTCTGCAGCATCGGGGTTGTGGAGGAACCGAATTTCCAGCGGGATGGAGTCCTTCCCTAAGTCAATTGCCTGAAGGTAGGTGTGGGAGCTCCAGTCCCACACGTTGATGCGGCGGCCATAATGCCCTGGTGGGTCAGGTCAGGCAAAAATAAGCACAGAAGGGATTATTCCAGCTTTAGCAAAGAACCACTTTTACTTTAGCAGGTTAAACCCGTGGTCCCTCACCTTTCTCAACATCCACCGGGTTAAACCCATACGCCAGGACTTTGGGGGCCCCCCACTCGGTGCTCATCAGGACGTTGTGCCGCGGTTGGTACCAGAAGTCGTAACCAAAGGGGGGGCACTTCCCCCCTTTCTCCCAGTTTCCCTTCACTTCAAAGGTCTCTCCATCCAGCAAAACAAAGCCGCCTGCAGGAAGCAGAAGGAACGCCTTAAATAAGGTCAATGACATCTCGATATTTGGCATCTATTTGCTAAACGCTGTAAATGCAACCTTACGAAAAACGTGACTCTATTTGTATCACTTCTATGGGACAAAGCAGATCAAAGCAAGATTCTTAAAGAATCACATTTTTAAATAAACTCCAGTTTGCTCTACAGGTACTCAAGGCATTTTGATATACCAGTTATCCTCCCTAAGTAGCTTTCCGTTAAGGAGTACCATAGAGGCAATCCTGGAGGAGTCACTTCTGTTTTCTTTTGCTTGCCAACAACAAGCAACTGCTGGGTGCACCAAAGAACTGTGAGCCTGCAGCCAGACACACCTCTAGCATTAATTTTGGACAAACAACGAGACGGATACCTTTCCCATTGCCAGAAGGATCTCCCAGGCAGCTGATCAGGATGTCACCGCTGCCCAGGCAGTGGGAGGTGTGGGGATTTGCCACGTTCCCCTTCCAGAACAACTCCACGGGCTCCACAGTCTGCAATGAGAGGACATGCAGTCAGACCTTCAGTCCAGTCACAGAACTCCAGTTTTACCACGAAGAGGACAAGTCCCAAAGGACGAGGAAGCTGTGGGTGTGATGAGTGCCAGAGGGGGGTGGCTGCATTGGGGATTTTGAGTACTTGCCACCTCCCTGCTCCTCAGCCCAATAGTGCACCACCACCACGACATCACAGACTTATCTGCTCTTCTCCAAAACATCAACAGTTGAATGGTCAGAATGGGTTTAATTAAGATCAGTGGCAGAAACACCGCTGTGCCATTTTCAGACGTCACACTCCTCTGGAGTTCAGAGGAAAAAACGTCTTTGAGCTTCGTTAGAAGCTCAGCCTGAAACAAAATCCACTGCACAAGAAAAGCCCTTTGGGGGTTTTTATTCCGCTGAAATGACAGTTAAAGTCTGGCAACGTTCTTAAGATCTCAGAGCTGTAAGGTTATGAATGGACATGTCTGCAGGCAGGCGGGGGGACAACAGAGCCCATAAACGCTTCCTTGCATTGCACATTACACCCCTGAACGTCCCTCTTGATGAGGACACCACATTTGTTTCTGGCCCTTTGTACGGAGCTTTACACAGCGGTGTAGGATTAACCAAATTAACTCGACCACAGCTGAAACCAGCACACAAGTGTGGACTGACAACCTGTACGTCTGCACCCAGCCTGGTCTTCTATGTTTCTTTTGTACTCAATGATTTTTCTTTAAAAAGTTAAAAAATCAGCACATCATGAGCTCAGGAACCCAGGATTAAAGGATTAAGTATCAAGGAGGTGTCCTTTATGCAAAGATCTGGTTTAGCTCAGTGGAAATCCAATCGAGTTCGAAGCCACTGGGATCCCTCACAAACATATTACCTACATATGCTCACCTGAATGTGTCAACCGTATCAGGTATTAATTAGCACAAGGTTTTGCCGTGTAATTTATCAGTAAATTAGGAGTTTCAAATCTCACACAAGTTCCCATTATGTGGCAAAAGCCTCCCGAGCTGTTCAGACTCCATCGCTCTAATCTGAAGCTGGAAGCCACGAAATTACTGTCTTGGTCACAACCACCATCTTGGCCAATCTTGGTCAACGTCACAACAAAGAAAAAGGCATTTTAAGTCACCTGAGTGTACCTTGTGGATTCTGGGGGCTCGAGGGTCCGTGCCCACATCCACCACGTAAATGCGGGATGAGATCAGGCACGGGAGGATGAGGCGATTGCGGCTCTTTGTGGCGTCCCCAAAGCAGCTGCTGCAGGCGTTCCACCCCGAGTGATGGAGCTCGTCTTTCAGGTTGGGCATGGGCAGGCGATGGATGACCTGCAGCACCAGACTTGAGATTCAGCCTGGGATCGTTTTTCACCCCAGGCAAAGAAATGGGTCTTTGTGTCAAAGCATAAATTAATAAAGAGCAGAAGGAAGCGGCTGTTTGTGATTCAGGAAGCGGAGTCAGGGCGGGATACAAAGAGCTGAAGCGAGAAGCTGGGAGAAGAAAGTTTGACATCGCGATTGCCTGGCATTTGTTAAATGCTGTTTGTTGTTAAATTGATTTCCAACTAATTAAGGAGATGTGGAGTAATTACACAGAAAACAGAAACCAAACAGAAAAACAGAAAAAAAACAATTGTCCATTTGCTGCAAGTCTCAGAGTTCACAGGTTTCACCTGATTGCATCTGGGACTGCTGCTAACTGGCTCGTTAATTTGCACTCTTGCTCCTGACTTTACCCTTCTTCCCTAGAACTAAGAGGATTTGGAGATAACAGAAAGATTTGTCAGAGTCTCAGGAAATTTGCTTCCTCCACTCCTCCACAATAGAAACCTAAATGGTAGCTATAAAAAACAGAAAGGAGAACGAATGACGAAAAGCTCTGCTGCCAAACCAGAATCAGCGTTCCTTAAAGATACGGAGATCAGAGTCCAAAACATCTTTACCGACTCGAGTCGGTCAACCTTCCCATTGCAAAATAAATGCAGCAGATTTCTGTTGCCCCACATGCACGTTTCCCAGGGTCTCACAGGTGCTACGTGACAAACTCAGGCCATGCCACCTTTCAGGGTTTAATTTCACGCTCAGTATAAATCATCAAGTGATAGAAAATGCTCTGAAAATGTCTCAGGAGCACCAGGAGGCTCCGGCCGTCCCACATGCAGTACCTGGCAGTAGTGTGGGGATTTGGGGTCAACATCCACGGTGGCCAAGTAGTCCGGCTTCTGGATGCCGGTGTTCCTGTAGATGCAGGGCAGGTAGACGATCTCCTCCCGGGGACCTTCCAAACAGAAGTCATTTCATGGTCAGAAAGAATCATTTTGGTAAAATTCTGTGGTTAACTCTGAAATACACTGATTTTAATCCCTGAGTCTGTGAATTATGATTCTTCCTCACCCGTAATCAGGAAGCCAGAGCTCAATACCATTAAATGCCCCATGGAGCATCTGGGTCCTTTCTCCTCTTCTCCCATTCTTCTCTCACAGCACTTCTATGAGAGTCTGTGGACGTCTATATAAGTCTACCCAAAAACACCCCTGAAACATTTCTGGAGTCATGGGGATTTGTACCCAATATACTCAAAGGCAAGCTCTATTTTGCAGTACAGAACCCAGAACAGTTGGTTGCATGTTGGCATCCTACAGCCATGCATTTATCTCTGTTTTAACACAGCTTCACCAAACTCACAGCGCTTCGTAGGATTGAGTTCAGAGTGAAACCAAATCTCCTCTGATATTTAAAATCTTCTTGGTTTTGCTAATTAATGGGCCACCAACAGTTCTCACTGAACTGGAAAACCATCCCTCACATGCAGGGCCTGCATTTAGGGGGTGCTGCAGCACTTGCCCTTCATGGCGTCCAGGGGAGTCGCGTATCCTGGGCCGCATGCTCCACATTTTGCTGGCGAGAGAAACAAAGGAGAGGTTTTAGAGAGGTTTCAGTCTCCACATTCTTTCAAAATTCATCTCTAAGAGGACACTGGCTCTGCATTCAAAGGTGGACTGAAATCAGATTCAATCGACATCGCCAGACATCTGTAAGTCTCTCTGAGTCGGGTCAGTGCTGAGGTTCCTTGAGTTACTGAATGCGATGCTCCACACTCAAAAATGATGGGAAATTTGGGCCTTCATCTCACAGAGTTCAGCCTCACAATTCCCAGCACAGAGGCAGCATCAGCCCCCCTGCCCGTTTCATGGAGTTTTCTCTGCAGGCAGAACCATCCAGCAGTGCACGTACTGCATGAGGAGGTCTGTGATTCCAAATAGAAGATCTCCTCAAATCGAGAAACTCAGCACATTGGGTTTAATCTCACATTCTTTGTGAAATGTTGCTGGTTCTTTTTTTTTGTCTGAAAACACAGCGTAGAAAGTTTGCTTTGTTCCGTACACCATAATTGAAACTTTATTCCAATTTTCTCAATCAGCCAAATTAGCAGGAACGCAGTCTGCGTTAGACCACAGCTTAATTAGCACTGCAAATCAGCGTTCTGCAGATCGCTCTGAGCACAAAGATTTCTTTTCCAGAGAAAACCTACAGCAAATGACAAACATATCCTCACTTCTCCCGTTCCTTTCTCCTCTCCCTCTGCTGTCTTTCAAACACGTCCAGCCCCAACCCATCCCCACCTCCGTGCCCGCTCAGAGGATCATTACAGTGGAGAGGACCTCCAAGATCACCAGGTCCGGCCCTCAGCCCTCCCTGCCCGCTGAACAGCCTGCGTAGGGCCGTCTCATACCAAATGCAGTTACTGTAAACACAAGAAGGAAGCACTTTCTTCCACTGTTTGGGTTTAGCAGCTGGAAATACAGGAGAGGAGCCTGAAGCTTTGCCTTTTATCTCTGCTATTGTACAGCAGCAGCTCCTCAGCCCTCGAAGACAAACCGTGGAAGTGCCCACACGCCTCAGAGGGAGTTCAGGAGAGAAGTGGTGAGGATGTACGGACCTCTGCTGAGGGCTTTCAGCCAATCCATCGCTTCTGGCGGCGGCCAGTGCTGCAGCGCAATGTTTAGCTGACTCCTTCCGCAGCACCTGGTGACTCCCTGCCGCCACCATTCCCACAAAAAGGCCACTATCACAGCCTGCCAGCTGCCGCTCCATGCTTTTTAGCCATTGGAACACAGCAAGCACTTTCACTTTGTGCTTTTGGCACCAAGATAAGTGCTCAGCACAGGAGATAACCCAAACTGGCCATTCTGCTGAATCATGAGCTCTGGCTTTGCTGAGAAATGTTTCTCTAAGTTCTACCCCCAAACCTGTTGGAAATGGTGAAGGAACGGCGCTCGCTTCCACATTACACAACAATTTATGGACGTGTAAAGTCATTTCCATCTATTTCAGTGCCTTCCCCTTCGTTTGGGACAGCAGAGAAGGAAATAAAAGCCCATAGCAACAATGCAAGTGAAAAATGAAACTCTGCTCCTGGCTTTCCTGGAAGTGCCGTTCCCGTTCCCGCTCGGGGCAGCACAGCCCAGCTGCATCAGCTCCTGACAACGACTCGCTCAAAGAGATGAGCATCGTGGTGTAAGGAGTGTTCCCAGAGAGCATTGCCGCTGTGCAAAACGGGGGCAGCATTTAACGGAGCAAAGCTGTGCAGAAAATTGTGAGCTCAGCCCCGCCAGCAAACGCAGCAAAGTTTCGCAGCGCAGAACAGAGCAGAAAGCAGCAAATCAACCGCTGGAGCTCTTACCCATGTTGGCTCCGAGGTGTGCAGCAGGAAGCACGGCGCCTGGAATGGAGTAAAGCAGAAGGGAATAAACAGAGAGCAAAGGGGAGGGCAGAGAGCTGCCCAGGGGAGGATCGAATGCACTGAAAGCCCAATGGTCTGGAAGCACTGAACCCACCTCCCCCTCTGCTCTGCTCGCCTCCGACTGCTCCAGTTGAGTCCCAGTGGAACAGGCGGGATGTTGTGACCCTGAGCTGAGCCTGAACGCTTTCCAGCAGCACAGAAGGAAGTGGTTGTGCTGAATATCTTCGCCCCTTTGGCAGCTGCTGTGTTTTCACCGCTTCAGCCCTGTAAACAAAGTGGCTCCAAGGGGGGGGGGGGGGCGGGGACGGGGACGCTCACCAAGTCACTTCTACAGCAGTTGCTTTCAAAACTGACGTGAAAATCTGGATTGTCATCCCACTGACCAAAAGCAATCAGTAAACATGAATGCCCCGTTCTAAAACAGTAAAAACTCCTAACAGTAAAGACTCCTTTAAGTGTCTGCACTGCAAATTTGGTGCAAATGTTGGATGCTGAGTGCCCTAAAATGAAAAATATTCAATTACTGTTCCCATGAACTTAAGGAACTCATCCACAACTCTGGAGTCAATGGGAAAAACAGAAGTTATCTTCAGGAAAATCATGGAGGTTAAACTGGGTTCCAGAAGACAGAAAAGAGTCAATCACAGCCAACTGTTGGAACAAAGAAAGTGTGAAATCCTGGAAAATTGTTCTACATTTCCTTAGTGCCAGAAATTACCTCGGAGAGAAGCAGCCCAGGTAGGCAGGGCATTGTAGAGAGCTTGTTTCCTTGCTTCAAGGCAAGGATGCACAACATCAGCACAGAAGGAAGGAAGAAATCAAGTTGGGGATTGGCAGAGGGAATATTTTTGGTGGTAAATACAATCATCAGTCATCAGTAAATGGAACTTAGCTGCAAGATCTTTCAGACATCTGAATTCCAATGACAAACTCCCAACTTTTCCCCTCAATAGCACTGCCAGCCTGAGTGGCATTTCAGGAGAAAAATCATTTTTTATTCACTGCTGCTTCCTGACTACGGGATGTGCTTTTATTAATGCTCAGTAATTAAATAATGTTGCTCAGAGGCAGAGGCACCACCAGGAACACAAACACATCGCTGGTGAAAATGTTGGTTATTATTATTGGGAGGAAACACGACCCTTTGAGTTGCACACATGATTTACAGGGGACAGAAGTGTCGTGCACACAGCGAGCTGTGTAAATGAGGGAGAATGACGGGGAGCTCGGGAAGGCCATCACAAGGAAATTAATGTGCTTGCTTAACGAAGTGCGGCGTCATAAATCACGTTGCAGCATCGCACCATGGGGGTCCATTTGGGAAGCACCCGACTCACCAAAATCACGTTTCGAGAATGAAGGAAACGACATTTCAAAGGATGTGAGAGATGTAAATGCTATCAGTTTTGAAGAGCGCACTTGTGTGTCTTAAAAATGATGTTGGTTGGTTGGAACTGGGTGATCTTCATGGTCCCCTCCAATCTATTCTATGATTCTATGAAAAATATGCTGGCTGTTAATAAAAACAAGCGTTATCAGTTTTCACCTTATTACCTTCAGTATTCAGTCTGTACCATACGCAGCTAAAAGCTGTGTGGCCCATCACGACTGAATTATTCACAATAAGAAGTTTATTATTAAAGACATGAATCATTTGAAATCATCCATGGGAGAAACGTAGGGAGAATCCCAGGGAGATCTATTGGCTTGACGGCTTGGGGCACTCAGGAGGCACCGATCCAAACACATAGCGAAGGAAATGCACAACTGTGAGCGTTTCTGTGGTTGCTTTGGTTATGTTTGGGTTGCTTACAGACACAACGTTGGGTTCAGGCTGCAGGGCACACCGCTCAGCACAGGTGGTGCAGTCACTGTCCTGGAGGTGCTCAAGAGGAGGGTGGATGTGGAGGCACTGAGGGATGTGCGGGGTGGGCACGGTGGTGGGGGTGGGTTGGGGTTGGACTTGGTGATCTTAGAGGTCTTTCCAAGCCCAGTGACTCTACAGGGACAGATCCTGAAGGCACTCTCCTGCTGCATCCACCTCAGCAATGGTGTTCAGGAACCTGTGGAGATGCTGATGGCCATTCAATCCAAAGCATTCATCTTGAAGCTGTCCCTGAGAAGTGACATTTGTGTCCACTTTTGATGTAATTATGAGTTTCACAGAAGAGAGATGAAATGATTTGCTTCATTAATAAGGTCTCCTACATCTCCTGTAAGCCTCCTCCATCACCAGATGTACCTCCTGTCACTTGGAGATACCAGAACTGCATCACTGGCCACACCATAGAACTCAAGCCCCATGCTGTTGGCTGTGCAACGTCTCTTCTAACGGATGAGAGGTTTCAGCAGCATTTCTCTCCTGAAAACCTGAAGGTTAAAAGTGGAGGCCTGGCTCCGGACAGCACTGCCAAGCACCAAAACAGCTGTCTGCTGGTGGTGAGACACTGAGAACTCCCTACAAATCCCTAACCACAACGGAGGCCTTGGGCACTCAACAAGCCACAAACTCAAAGCCAATAACTACAGAATACAGAATCACTGAGGTTGGAAAAGACCTCTGTAATCACCGCGTCCAGCCCAGCCCGTCCCCACCAACCACGGCCCCACGTGCCACATCTCCATGGTCCTGGGATACCTGCGGGGACGGCGATTCCACCACTTCTCTATTTCACACGGAGATGTGGCATCTGGGGACAGCGGGGATGGGGTGACGGGCTGGGGCTGAGGACAGGAATGCGCTGGGGTGGCCGCGGGGGTGGCCGCGGGGTCTCCGCGGACGAGCGCAGCCCGCCGCGCATCGCTCGCGCCGCTCCACCGCCCCTGAGGAGGCGG
>NW_024962330.1:0-81546 GCF_019238085.1 Lagopus leucura | reverse complement strand
TTGTGTGTGTGTGTGTGTGTGTGTGTGTGTGTGTGTGTGCGTGTGTGGAGTGCGGCGGCTCCGCGTGTATCCCCCCGCGGCGGCTCCTCCTCCTCCCGCCCCCCCCGGCCCTCCGCCCGCCGCCCGATGCCACCTGCGCTGCGCTCCCGGGGCTGAGGGACCGCGCGGAGCGGGGAAGGTGAGAGCCGGGCGGGGGGTGGGAGGAGGAGGCCGCGGTCCGTTACGTGCCGTGGGCGGAGGGATCGGGGGGAGTCGGGGGTGAACCAGCTCCCACCGCCCGGGGATGGGGGGAAGGGGGGGGAAGAGGGGCGCACACAAAGCGGGGGAGGAATGGGGGGGGCGGGGGGAGGAGCCGCCGTGCCGCGGGGCGGAGGGATCCTCTCACACCCCCCGCGGTGATGCGGCCCCGATCCCTCCGCCCCGCGCCCCCCCCCCCAGCGCCGCCGCCCCCCCCCCCACGTCGGTGGGCGGCCATGTTGGCACCAGGGTTATTTTTTCTGCCTTTCTCCCAGGCGCGACGCTCTCAGCCCTGGCGGGGGCCGCGCTCCGTGCCGAGAGGCCCCTCCCGAAGGCCCCGCGCCCCCCCGAGCCCCGCTGCGGCCTTCGGCCCCTCCCCGCCCCCCGGCGCTCAGTGGTATCGATGGGGGTCGCGGCCCTCCGGTCTGCGCCGTCCCCGCGGAGCCCTCCCCGGGCGCGGGGCGGTGCTGAGCGCTGCTTTGTGTCCGTGGCTGTCGGTGACACGGAGCGCCCCTGCGCTGTGCCCGTGGTGACCGAGCTCGGGGCTGCGGGCACGGCAGTGTGGGGCTGCAGGAGCGGCCCTTCCAGTCCAATGCAGCCGCCAGACCAAGCCTTTCAGTCCACGCCGTTCGCTGAGGGGTCTGGAAGTTCCCATCCAACCCCTTTGCTAAGCAGTACCTTGCAACTCAATCCATTCTCTATGGGAATCCTCTTGACTCGAGCTGTTTGCTGAGGGATCCCTTCCAGCCTGGTCACAAAGTGGTCGCTTCCAACACAACCCAACTGGAGCCCTCCCAACCCATTTGTTATGAGATCCCTTCCAACCTGAGCTATTGGCTAAGGGCTCCCCTCCGACACAACCCATTCCAAGTCTGTCTGGTCCCACACTTCTCCTGCCTGCACCTGCTGAGTCTGGGTGTTTGCTTTTGAGCTGCTTGCACTGTTTTACTCAACACCACGCTGTGGTGCTGCCTTTCAGTCCCAGAGAAGCCTGGTGGCTGCAGTGGGACAACCCAGCTCTGCATCCCCTGCCCTACTCCGTGCTGTGTCACAAAATGTGTGCAGGCTTGCACTGCCCTGCACAAAACTCATGTCACACAACAAAATGCATCGCGTTAGTTTTATCAGCCTGGCTGTGGTAGCAGCTGTCACCCATGGTGAAATGGGGGAGAGCACGCAGGTTGACATGGGGGTAGAGGTTTGGGGATCTGTTTCTTCTTTTAGGAAAGGCTTTGTGGGGAAATAGGAATTCTGCATCTTCCCTGCGCTGAGCCTTGCTGTGTGCTGATGGTTTGAGGTTGCTGCAGATGGGAAGTTTATGCCGTGCCTGGGTATAATTTTATCTGCAGTCGTATTGTGCCTAATAGCAGAAGTGGGGCCGTCCCGCAGCGCTGAGCTC
Source organism: Lagopus leucura (assembly GCF_019238085.1). NCBI lineage: Eukaryota > Metazoa > Chordata > Aves > Galliformes > Phasianidae > Lagopus > Lagopus leucura. The sequence goes on along the minus strand of NW_024962330.1, from coordinate 79,910 downwards.
TGTCTGGGCCAGGGGTTCTGCATGTGTTGCTCACAGATGGCACCGTGTTGTGGATATATATGGCTGTGTTGTTTGTGTGCACGATCCCACAGCTGCTTGGAGACTGTCAAAGGACCAGCGACTGCCTTCGTTCTGACAGACCTGCCCCACGCTCCTTGCCATTTGCTGGAATGGAGCTGCAGACAGCTGGTGGGCTCCAGAAGCAGCTTCAGGGTAGTACCGTGGTCACAAAATATGTCCCAAATATTCAGCAGAGCTGCAGAGACACATAGCAGAAAGCAGTTTGTTTTCATCACTCAGCACTTCCAACTTTAAGGTAGATAACAATCATTAAAATTGAGTGTAATAATAGATTTTAATTAGTAGCATCACACACATCAAAGCCTTTAATAAAATACAGAGGACTTTAAATGAAGGCATTCATAGCAAATTTAATACGGCTGTGGACGAAGTTGGGTACCCAGCAGAGCGCAGAGCAGATTCACCTCAGTGTGAAGGATTGGCTGCCCAGCCTCCACCTGCTCCCTTCTTTCAGAGGTGTTGCTCATGATGAATGGCCAAATAAACACTAATGAAAACATCATCCAACATTTTCATCACTGAGATTATATCAGCTCGAAGCTGTGCCAGTTATTCATTAAGAGCCACCGAAGAACATTATCTTTTCTTCAGGGAAGGGATCGTGGCGTGTCTTGACAGCAGGAACCTTTATCACAGGATTCATTTGCATTTAATGTAACCTCGTCGGGTTCTTAAAAAGTGAAGGTGCGTTCCTTGCCATTGAGTATTTCTATATGAGCATTATTAAAAGTGAGTGAGAAAAGTAATAAGACAGGAATTGTGTTGAGCCTGCACGTCCACCAAGGTTGGACAAAATGGAGAGCAGCGGGCACTCAGAAGTTGGTTTATGTATTAATTTCTACCTTGCAGTGTGTTGAGTCATCTCCAGCTCGTCTGTAGGTCTCTTAGGAGCAGATCCTCGATTTTACGTCTTAGATTTTCTTCTCCGGACCCTCAGCATGAAGGTTGTTTTATAGCAAGCGGTGAGGAAAATTGAAGGGTCAATTAATTCTTAATATGTATTTTTCTCACTGATATTTTTCCTTAGGGAGTTGGGGGAAAGGATTGATACATTGGTAGCGTTTGAACCGCGCTGCAATTAAACCTTCACTAGCAAATCCAGGCTGGCGTAAAGCCTGACAAACCTCTGGCAAGGAGTTGAGAAAAGTTTGGTGCTGAGCTGGGATTTCCTGGGCTGCAGCTGATGCACAGAGCTCAGTGCAGCACAGCTGTGCCACATTCGTGCAGCTCAGCGCACAGGGATGCGCTTTGCCCCAGCTGCGCTCCCCGTGCCCCCGTCTTGCAGCCCTTTCCTCCAAGCAGCCGTTGCAGAGCTCCCATCCCCTGTGCGGTAGATCACAGGGATGATGTTTTGGTTTCCCCGGGCCGGCTCTGTCCCCAGCCCCTGCAGTGCTGCCTGTGGGGCTCTGCGAGTCAGCTGTGCTGAAATGCACTGCTGGGAGATGCGTGGCGTCCTGTCAGGTCCGTAACCAACCCATAATTTCCTCGGTCAGCGGTGGGTGCTGCGCTGGAGGTGGCTGAGACTGTTGGGTGCTTGCTTGGTAGTGCTGTGTGCTGCCGCTTGGTTGGCTCTGATTGCTCAGGTGCTTTTAGGTCCTAAATTCATGTCAGATGCACAGCGGGGAGCTGGAACGGAATGGTCTCTCAGCTCCCTTCCAAGCCAAGCTGTCCCGCAGTGGCAGGCCCCGTGCTGCTCCTTTGGCTGGCTCTCCAGTGGTTCGTTCTGCAGTGGTTGTACAGCTTTTGTGCCGTGGTGGTTCTGTGCAATCGCACACAGAGCTGTAAGTTGGACTTTTTGTGAGACCGGCTGCATCCTGCAGTGTTAATGCTGTGAATGACTCCATGTGGTGCGTGGAGTACAGATGTGTTTGAACACGAGTTTGTTCCTATCTCAGCAAAGGCAGCGCAACCAACCCAGAGCGCAGAGCAGCACTGAGGTGCCCGCATCCTTCGCTGCTCCCAGAACTTTGGAGCAGAGCTGTGGAGCGGTTGTGTTAACTCAGTGCTGGGAAGGCAGGCTGTTGTGGCGGCAGCCCCTGCCCCTCTGGTAACAGCCCACCCCTCCTGCTGGTTCCCACTGAGCAAAGCTCCTCTTTCTGCTTCACCTCCTCACCTGTACGAGGCAGCATGCTCTCGTTCCTGACCTGCCGGCGTGCCCTCTGGGCTGCGTGTGCTGCAGATGGCTTCACCCAGTAAGCAGAAATTGGGCCACCAATGGTGCCCTGACAAGTATGGATGTATTTATACTTCTTTTTTTCTTTTTTTTTTTTTAATTAAAAGCCTTAGAAAGTGAAGCTCGTAGAGCAAGAATAGCGCGTCCCATCATGTGAATTCTGAACGAGGCATTAATTTGAAGTCCTTTTTAAAAGTGGTGTGTGTGTACCCAACATAGTATGTCATAACTTGTTTGTTTGTGTCAGATAAATCAAGCTGTGAATGAAGCTGTAAATGCAGACACACATCCTTTGGAGATGGCTTCAATGGGATGCAGCTGTGCGGCTCTGAGCACAACCTGCTACCCACAGGTAATGGGAAACGCTCCCACCTGATCCTCCCTGCTCACGCTGCTGGGAGGTGAATCCCCTGAGTTGAAACCCGTGGGATGGAAGCTGGATGCTTTGTTTGCCACCTCGCTGAGGTGGATTTAGTGCTTGTTTGGTTTATTTCTGTGTTTTGGAAGCTTGGGAGCTGGCGATGCTGTGCAGCGATACCCTGTGCGAGGTTTGTCGTCTCTTTCCAGTTGTTGGGTGCTGGGAATCCAAGAGCAGCCCCAGTCAGGGCTGTCTGATACCTTTCCAACCACGTGAGAGCGTTCACTGATAATGAGATCATTGGATCTCAGACCAGATTCCCAGTCTCAGCTGAAATTACCGTTAGCTAGGATTCTTATTATTACTATTGAAGGAGGCATTGGAGAGGAGGATTTCTCCCTTAGGGTGGGGAAATCTGTAACGATTCAGCACTGCTGGATTTCCCCTGCCAATGGCAATCGCTCCGATCAGCTGCTGTGATCAGCCTCAGGAGTGTGATGGCTGTTGGCTTTTCCCCCTTGTGTGGCGACAATGAGCACAAACCACAGCTGATGGAAATGAAGGATGTGTGTCCTGCAGTCCTGCTGGTGTTTGTGTGGGGCTGAGACCGGCGGTTCCAACCCAAGGGAGGGGAAGCACCTTTCTGCGAGGCTCGATTTCTCCGCACTTTGTCATCTTTCTCTCTCTTTTTCTTTGGCATCCGTATTTTCAGCTGCACATCTGCCAACTGTGTGCTGAAGAGCTAAACGTGGAGCATTTATCATTGGGATTAATCATTTTACTGAGCAAAGGCTTCTTACATCCCGAAATATTCGAGATCAAAGCTCTGAAAAACAAAGCTGTTGCATTATAGAAGAGAGGAGACATTTTCTTGGTTCGGTTGATAGAACAGATGAAATATCTGCGCATAATGCAAGTTGGTGTCAGAAGATTCGTGTAACTACAGCCTCTTTAGCATTTTGTCTTTGCATCTTCTGAATAATTACGAGCTGCTGAATAATATATTTCTCCCAATCTGTGCAAAGCCTCCCTAACCTTCCTGCGGAGACATTTGTGCGCGCTTTAATTAATAGATGGGGTTATTTATCCTGTCTGGAGCTGCCCATCCCCGTGGCCGTGCCGTAAGGAGCGGCTCCTGCTGTCAGTGTCGCCTTTTGCAGGAGGAGAAGCTTTGTGCGAGGAGATTCCCCACCACGGTTTTGATTCTGGAGGTTTCTGCAGAGCAGGAATACAGAAAACCATAAATATGTATCGTGGGTCAGTCAGCGTTGGAGATCAGCGCGTCCATCTCCTAGGAGATGCTGCCGGGTTTGATAAGATTTTGTAATTAAACAGAAGTTAACGGGCAGAGGGGAGATGTGGCTCCTTTGGTTCTTGCCTCCCCTGTAGCAGATTTGTGCACAAACCCCCATTTCGGAGCTGCATTTCTGGAGGCTGTTCCCATCTCGTTTGTCAGCCAGAAATAATTTCTGCCTCTTTTGTGTTGTTTTTCTTTTGTCTTAAACAGAAGGAAATTTGTGTTTGGTGCAGTGGGTGAGGGCTGAGCATCGGGAGTTTTATTTCACTTGTTGTAGAGCCTTTCACGGCTCAATTCCTGCTTCCTACCCTTAAAATGCCGTTACTGCTTTTCCTCTTCCTAATAACAAAACTGCAGTGGGTAAAAGGAGCCGGAGATGTCTTTGAGGTGCCGGATGATGTGCAGAACGAGAGCCCTTCTGAGCGCCGTGCGGTGCACGTGGTTAATTGCTCCTTGGGATTATGACAGTGAGTTGTGATTTTTTGTTGTAGAATGAACTTCATTTGATGAGAGACCGGCATGTTTTCTTCTGTTGGCTGTTCTTTTTGGCTCATGGATCACGAGAATTCTGGGCACGTGAAATGCCCAGCGTGAAACGTTGTGCTCACACTGTGCTGATCAGCAGAGATTTGGGTACGTTGGGGTGAGGTGGCCTCTGCTGGGTTAGGGGTGTTCTGTGTATTCACAGGAGCTAATGGCTGTCAGTTTTGAATTGTTTCCCCAAGCGGAGTGTCCTTGCTGTTAGCTGAAGTGCAGAACTGCCTGCTAACAGGGGTGTAATTCATACCAAGACGGGTCCTTCAGTGTCCCCAGGTGGGCACTGCTCTCACTCGATGCTGCGTGCGCCTCTTTTTGCCCATCTGTCTTTTCTTAGGGATCCAGGGCTGGAGCTCCGTGGCCCCTGGGCTGTGCTGGAAGCTTTTCTTGGGGCTAACGTGGAATTTCTGCTCTTCAGTTTGAACACTCGGTCCTTGTTTCCAGCCCAGATCTCGTTCCACCTGCAGGGCACTGGAGGCTGTTGATAACTGTGAACTGTGGGTGTAATTCTGACTGGGTGGTTGGAATGTCTGAAGGAACCCTTAACTTCAAGTGCATTCAGGTCTGTATTTCAGTGATGTCTGACTTGGCTGCAACCCCAGCAGAAAACACCTGACTGTCGCTGCAGGCAGAACCAGAAAACCTGTTTGGTGCACAGTGGGCTCAGAAGTACCAACAAACTGGGAAGGCCTGGAGAGCATGGCAAGAAGTGCTGAGGGTTGTGATGCCCTGCACTGGCAGTGGTGCGCCCACCCAGGGTTGGGTTGGAGCAGACTTAGGGGTTGTGGTTGGATATTTGGTCTCCTTTGTGTATTGGCAGTAATCTTAGAGTACTCAGAACCATGAACAGAATAAAAGCCGTGATTATTTACCCCAGTTCCTCACTTATTTTGAGGTTCTGCGGTTGGGGCAGTGGATTCTCCTTTTGAAGCAGGTAAGTTGGTTTTGTCATGCAAGAGGAGAGGCTTGCTAGGCAAAGATCGCTGAATTTCCTGAGAATAATAATTCTGTTGTTAGAGTCGTACTTACAATAAAGCTTTTGCTGCCTGACAAAATGCAGTTATCCCATAAAGGGTTTTCTTTTTTCTGCAGGATGGCGGACACGGACCTTTTTATGGAATGTGAGGAGGAGGAGCTGGAGCCATGGCAGAAGATCAGTGATGTGATTGAAGATTCTGTGGTTGAGGATTATAACTCGGTCGATAAAACTACTACGGGTAATTAACTATTTTAGTCCGGAATTATTCCAGCTCTGGGTATTAAGGGGAAATGGCAGTGATTGGTTATGTCTATCAGTAAGTAGTCGCGTTTGATAGCTACGAATCCTGTTAACAATGTAATAAATGCCCATTTTTGAGCTCTTGTTCCAGCTGTGCAGGAGTGAGGTTTCAGGAGGTGCAGAAACCTGGGGGGAGATTCATGCCATGTGGCCAAAGTGCTGCAGAATTGATAAAAGAAGAGCAGGGCGTTGCTTCTCATTGTACAGGGTGCTTCAGGAGGTGTCAGCACCCAGCAGCGACTCTTTCAGGTCCTCCTAGCAGCTCTGAAGTGGGTGAGGTTGACAAGGATTCAGTGGGTAACTGTGTTTCCTCTGTCTTAACTTACATAGTCACGGCAGTGAGATTGAAGCTTGATCATTGTTCCTTCTTTAGCCCATTATTTGGGGTAATCGGTTCCATTCTTTTCCTGTCACCTGTTTTCTGTAAATGGAAAGATGCTTGGCTTTGATGTTCAAAGTTTGTGTTTAATGTGCAGGTCAGCAAACGTCGTTATGTGCTGGCTGTGTCAGACGTGCAGAGCAGTAATTGGGGGCGTGGAGGCTTTGTTTTCCAGAAGATGATAACTCTGTTTGTAAGGAGCTCTGAGTAAAGTGTGAGAGCAGCGCTGTCGGATTGCTGTTGGTATCAGTGCCTTGAGTTGGGCTATTGCACCTATTTTGTACAAATTAAAACTCAACAATTAACGTTTTACGATTTAGGAATTAAAGCATGACTGTCATTAGGAAAAAACATTCTACTGTCCCTTTGGTTCTTCCCAAGTACTTGGGTCTGGCGCATGGTGAAAAGAACACTTACCCTAGAGAAGCGTGTGGGTGAAGTTGACTGACCTATGTAATAAGTTAGGCTTTTGTTTAGCCCCTGCAATTACTTGCTCTTTTAGTTGAGGTTAAGCGTGCGTCAGCTTAATATCTAGAAGAAGAAATGGGGCCATCTTGTTGTAGGCCTGGGGTTCCACGTATCTCGTGCTCCTGCAGTGATCCAGTGTGCAGTGCCATGGAAGCATTCCTGGAGGTTGGTGTTGTTAACGTTTGGCTGCTAACTTATTGTGTTTGTGGAAGGATTTGGCACCTGGGGCTTTGGAGAGCTGGCTGCTAATTGGAGCTGCTAATTGGAGGTGAGCTTATGGAGGGTTTGCTGACTGCTGTCAGCTCCTGCTTCTGGCCTTCATACAGGGAAAGGTCCGTGAGGAGCTTGCTTTGAGAAAGGGTGTTTGGAGCTGGTAAGGTAGGAGGATGTTTGTAAAGAGAAAGGCAAGGTAAGAATTAAAAACAATGACTGCTCATGGTCACCGGGCTGCACCGAGATGTGTTTGCACGAGGAATGTGTTCTAACTGCTGTGCTGACCAAGTTCCAAGGTGAATAATTCCATTTCTTTAGTTGTGAAAGGGTTTTGTGGCTTCAGTTCAGAGGCAGCTTAAGCAACCTCTGTGCATAACTCAGTGCTGAGATCGAAAGTGTCTTTAAGTTCCTTTGGGATGTGTAGATCTGCTTGTCAGACTCACTTAAAAGTCACCGCTTCATTGTTAGTAAAATTTGATCAGACACAAGTAATGAGAAGCGCATCGGTTTCAGTTGGTGCTCAGAGCCCCTCTTGGAAATGTCTTCAGAGTGCCTGGCACTGCGAGCACACGAGGTGTCACCATGTAGTGCACTGGTGATTGATATTTCATAGCTCTACTAATAGAAGTGAATGGAGACAGGCGTTTAAATCTGTCACAATTAACAAAGACCTGGTGATAACAGTGTGCCAGTTAGATTACTGCTTAAAAAAAGAGGAAGAATGTGCATGGCTACTAAAATACATCGTTAGCAGATATTTTGTTTATCACTTTAACATTTGAGTACTCTAGTAAAGTTCAAGGATCTTGCTGATGGAATCGGCTATCCATGGGATCTGCTATCCGAATGACTCCTGGATCCTGTAAAACCGGTGGAATTTGTGACAACGACCCATCCAGATTGGATTCCTGCACCTCTTAGATTCAGAAGGATTAGGCAGAATCACAGAAATCTTAAGAATTTTTCTTTTTTCCTTTATTTTTTGTTGTTTCAAAGGAGTCACAATAAGCTCTTGGCTTAGGAAGCCAATTTGGAGATCCAGCATCTACCTCAAATCTGTAGTGAGGAAAGGTGGGAAAGGAAAACAAGGGGTGTTGATTCCATCTTCCTTCCTCCATCCCTTGCTGTGCACTGAGTGACGATGTCTGCGTGGTCTGTGATCTTTAAGGTCCTTTCCAACCCAGCCATGCTGCAATTTATCACTTTACTCTGTGCTGGAGAAGTGGAATCACAGGTTATTTGTGTTCATCTTATTGATAATTGTATTCTGAGTTGCGGTCAGAAATAGTTGGAGAGGTAACACCTGTGGTCTTTAATCATTAATTAGAGGTATGGGCAGGGATGCAACTGGAAATGGCTGCAGACCTCAGAGGTGTGCATTGGTTTGCTTCGGAAGGGAGGAGGGAGGGCAGTGACCTTTGCAGCCCTGAGGCAGCGTTGCTTTGCAGATGCACAGAACTCGGGGCTGCAGAGCCAGGCCAGCTCTGGTTGTGCTGCTGAGACAAAATGTTCTGCATCTTGGAGCCGTTTGTCTCAAGCTGAGGTTGGTGCTGTGGGTTGGCTCTGTGTTGTTCTTATCTGCTGCAGACTGGCAGGAGGAACGTGGTGCTGATAGGCCGTGTGAAAACACGCAGGAATGCACAGCTTTGCCCTTGGTTTGGTGATAGACACTGAGATTCTGCAGGGTAAAGCAGGGAAACACGCTTGGTTGTGAATCTTTGTGGAGCACTTCAGCTTGATGGTGGAATTAATCCTCCTTTTGATGGTATCCATGCAGCAGAGGATGGATCCTGTGAGTGGTGGTGGGCTGACGGTTGGACTTGGAAATCTTGGGGGTCTTTTCCAGCCTTAATGATTCTGGGATTGGGTAGGCTTGATGGGGATGAGTTGGTGGCTGGACTGATCCTAGAGGTCTTTTCCATCATTAATGATACTGTGAGTATGGTGGTGATGGTTGATGGTTGGACTTGATGATCTTGGAGGTCTTTGGGACCAACACAAACACAACTCTTCAGCCTGCAACGTGGCTTTTTCTTTCAGAGCTCCATGTTCTCTGAGCTGCTGCCATCTCCTGTCCTGCAGGAAATCCTTGCTGGCTTTCTGCCAGTGAGGATTTGGGGTGGCCAAGTGCCCCGGGGGCATCGGTCCCTTCTGCAGCCCATGCTGGCCCAGTAACCAGGGGTCACATCCCCCACAGCCTCACTTTGACTGCAGAGCCGTGGGCTGTGTCTGAGCTGTCCCGGCTTTGGGCAGTCTGGTTTTTTATGCTCATGGCTGTCATCTTGCATTTTGTTTTACGTTAATTAAGAAGACTTACAAGCTAGGGCTGAAAAAGGCCCATTAAATCTACCCATTCTCTCAGTGTAAGGTTTTGTTAGGCTTTGTTTTGCTTTTCCCCTCCAGGATGTAAATCACTGTGAGCCAGCCTGGAGCCCTAACATTTATTGCTTTCTTAAACCACAGCATCCTCCTGCATCCTAAATATCTAACTCCCAAACTGACTGACCATACGGCGATAAACATGCACCCAAATGTCCCTGCAGCGTGCTGTACTGCTCAACAGTGCAGAGGTTCGGGTAGGATATTAGGAAATATTTCTTCTCTCCAAAAGTGGTGATGCATTGGAGCAGGGAGGTGGGCCGCTGTCCCTGGAGGCGTCCAAGATTGGGAGCATGGTTAGTGGCCATGGTGGGATGGGTTGGGGTTGTGCTTGGGCATCTCAGAGGTCTTTTCCAGCCTTAAGAGTTCTGTAGGTGGGCATGGTAGCTTGGGTTGGCTGCTGGACTTGGTGACCCGAGAGGCCTTTCTCAACCTTAATGGCTCTGTGTCAGACCAGCAGCTCTTCTGGGCGACCAGAGCAGCGGGCTGGATGGGAATGGTCCCACATCCAAAAGTCAAGAAGGAAGATTTCCTCACTGAAGGCAGAAGTCTCTTAGCTAATCTTTTTCCATCTTCCTGAATTTCATCTTCAGATTTGTTCCCTGCAGATTAGTTTTAAAATGTCTCAAATTACTGGGACATAAAAGGAAAAAAACAGTGAAAGCTAAATATATTTGAAGTGACGCTCGGCCTAATTTTTCCTTTTCCTAATTTTTGCTGTGTGCTGTTAGCTGTGCCTTTTCCCACTCAAACCAGTTTGCTACGTTCTGTGTGTGTGCACAGCTCGCTGGTGTGTGTCTCTGTTGTTACAGTGCCCCAGTATCCAGAAAAGCACTGTTGTTGACAAGAAAATGAGATGGGAGCCCTGCTGCATGTCCCCCTGACAGCATGACTCCTTTCTAATAATTCCACCATCAGATAACAATACAGCTTACATTCCTGCAATTCCTTTTGCAGAAATCAGAAAGTGCTTTTGATCCTGGAAATGCAGAAATGATGGAAGGAAACTCTGCGCTTCCACAGACCCTGCGGTGAATGCGGGGCAGTGTGAGGTTAAGTTGGGTTAGATGGGAAGCAAAGAACCTTCATCTGGTTTAATCACCGTCTGCATCCGCACTGTGTTGCCAGCAGGAGCCTCGGCCTGGCGGGTGCTGCATTGCAGCCCCAGTCTCACTCCTGGGTGGTTCTGAGAAGGCTTTGGTGTCCTTCTAAGGGAGGTTGTGCTGCTGTGAAGTTGGGTGTCAGGGAAAGGCTGTGCCCCAGAAGGCTGCGGGATGGACCTGAGCTGCTGGAGCTCAAGAGGCATTGAAACTTGCTTCAATCAGAAGCTTGTTTCATCAGCTGGCGTCACTCCCCTCAAAGGAGCAAAATAAACCATTCCCAGGAGCTGCCTGGAGGATGGAATACGTGAGAGGCCGTAGGAGAAAGAGAAGAATGTAACTTGTTCTTCCTCAGCTGATTTCTGCCGTGATCTTCTCGTTCCCCTGAGGTGAAGTAGTGAATCTATGCACATCTGTGTGAGCTCTAGGTGTTCCAGGACCTGCGGAAGCCTCGTGGATCTCCATGGAAGCAATCTAAGAGGAGCACTGATGCTCTCGGATGCACTGCTCCAGATTTGTCATTCTCACTAATGAGAGCCTACAGAAAATTGGGCATACAGCTGTATGCTTCCTGGCCACAATAAAAGGAGTTGTGTAAAGGAACTGCTTGATAAAGGGCAGCGTTTCTGGAGAGAACAACGTGGCAGGTCCGTACTCAGGGAAAGGGGTCCAGATCACCAGACTGACTTGATCAGAGCATCTTTGTCAACCACTCTTTGCTTTAAATTGACTGAAAGCCAAAGCTGTCTTTTGTTAAATGAGCGCAAGACTTCCTAGATGATTTTCAGGAGCGTTATGAAGGGATTACAAAGGTTGCCAAACCCACTGTTCTCTGGTTCCAATTCCCTCCTCTCCATCCCTCCTCCAAGACCTTTCCTTACAAAAACAGTGAATGCCGGAATCGCATCATCCTTTTCACTTGGACCCTGGAGCTCAGACAGCAACACTGGGTTTGCGCTCGTTGCTTCTGACCCTAAAGAAGCAAATGGTGCAGGATAGGCTGCTTCTGCGTGGTGTAAGCTTCATGGAAGTGTTTGGATCCCGTACGCTGAGGAGTGCCAGTCGGCAGCATCCAGACTGTCAGTGCAGAGCATCTTCATTTAAAAGAAGCTGTGTTGGCTGTGGGTCAGAATGTTTTGGCACGCAGCAGGTCTTTTCCTGGATTTCCACATTTGCATAGGAAACATTCTCTTTTAACATCAGCAGTTTCAGTGGTGTTGGACCATTTTGCGTCTCTGAAGCAGTCTGGATGCTCTTTCTGTCTCGTAAGCGCTGAGTAATGATTCCAGTCCTTTGGCACAGCTGTGCAGAGCGGTGGGGGCCCCATCCCTGGTGCTGCCCAAAGCCATGGATGGGGTCCTGGGCAGCCTGAGCAGGTGGGGGGCAGCCAGACCCTGGCAGGGGTGAGGCTGGGGCTGTGGCTCTGATTTTTGGGTAGTGCTTTGTGGAGCCAGGAGTTGGCCTCGGTGGTCTTCCAGCTTGGAGTATTCTATGACTGTGTGGTTATTTGGTTTTCTGGATGGGTGCTTTGGTGTCTGTAGACCATTTTGCCTCCTTTTCCTAGCATATGTCCTTCTTCATCTTCTCTTCCCTTCCTTTTATCACTTCCCCAGTGCTCAGTTGTCAGTGAGTGCTGCCAGTAGACGAGAAATCCTCCCAGCTGTTGCTTTGGTGCCACATTTGGTGCCCCCAGAAGTAACTGGGCCGTATTCCAGGCTTTGGATTTCCTCATCCTGTGCAAATATTTCTTCTGGTTGGCAAGTGAGAGCCTGTGGAACAAATGGGATCTTGGCTGGAGGATGCGGACAACAATAATGAGCTGCTGGAAGCAGAGGGACCCAACTGTATGGATTTTCTTTAGGGTGATCATGGGCCACAAAGTTCCTTGGGCAAACGTGCAGAGGTTCTGGGATTCGTAAGGAAAATGTTATGAGGCAGAGCGGTATCAGAAGAAGCATGGTTTGTTTTTCACTCTGTGATCTTGGTGGGCCCTTCCAACTCACGACGTTCTGTGGCTCTGTGGTTGCAGCTCATCATGGAAAATAGTTGAGGCAGATCTCCGTCATGGGAGGCTTGACCCAAACAGCTGGCAGTGCAGAGAGCTGTGGGATGCTTTTTGTCTGTAGGTAATGGGGAGTCGGGTGGCTCTAGTGGTGGACATGGGATGTTTGGAGTTGAGTTTCAATCAGGACACGTCACTCAAATTAAGAGAAAAAGCACTTAAGCCACTCTGAGATGTTCTTACGACACATATTATGATTTCGGTGGGAGCCCGATGTTGTCACGTGTTCTGTAATTGTGGTGTTGAAGCATGACTGGTGCCTCGTGGAAGTTCAGTGCTGCAGTCCTCTTCAAGTCGGAGGATGCTGGACATGGCTTTAGGGGGTTCAGAACTCGTGTGTCCTTCTGGTGCTGGTTAATTGGCACCGAGCTGCCTGGGATTGGCAATGCTCTTCCCAAACTCGCACAGTGTTGCACCAGGGGCTGGAGTGAGTGGTTGAGCATAAGTTTTCCCAGTATCTGCCAGCAGGTGAATTTGTGCTTAATAGTTAATGAGACTAAAAAAATATTTTCTTTAGCTGCTGTGGTTGTGTTCAAAGGGCGTGCAGAGCCAGGATAATCAATCTCTGAGGCTGCTCGGAGCAAAGAGTTTTGATCACCTTGTTCTTAGGCAGCTCAGAAGGGAGTTTTAACGCAGCAGATAGAAGGGTCTGATAGTTTCACAAGTTTACTTTTAAAGAGTGCTCTGAAAAAGTCATTCCAGTTCTGCAGGAGCTTTTTTCATTGACAAATACAACTTTCGCTCTATCTCTGTGTTTCTTCCAGCCGGCAACCCTCTTGTTCAGCAAGGCGGGCAGCCCCTGATCCTCACCCAGAACCCAAGCTCGGGTCTGGGCACCATGGTGACCCAGCCAGTGTTAAGACCCGTGCAGATCATGCAGAATGCCAACCACGTCACGAACTCCCCGGTGACCAGCCAGCCCATCTTCATCACCACCCAGGTGGGTGCCCTCGCAGCCCCACTCCTGCATGCAGGCTGGGAAGGAAGGTCTGATGCGCTCATCCTTACAGATTTCAGCCAACAAGGACACTCAGGGTTGGGCTGTACCAGGCTCTGAGTGTCTGATGGAGCTGTGGGTGCCCTGTTCGTTGCAGAGGAATTGGACAAGGTGTCCTTTAAGGGTCTCTTCCAAGTAGAATAATTCTGTGGTTCAACAAAGCAGAGAATTTACCTATCTCAGGAAAAAACTGCTGCTGCGAGTACAGCATTTCAAATTGAGCTGGGAGAAGACTTCAGTAGGTGCTTAGGGAAGGAGAGGTCAGAGTAGAGGCTGTAGATCAGTAGGAAGGAGGTCCTGCTGTTGGGTAAGGTGCTGCCTGCAAACAGTATGGCCTTCATTCAGTTGATCCCATAGATGATAGTGCTGGGGGGTGCTCTTTAGATTGGCGTTTTTTTTTGTTTCATTTGTGGTTTTGATTATTTTTGTTTGGTTGTTTTTGTAGGGTAGAAACCTCAAATTGAATGTGCTTGGTGTGTTTTTGGTATGTCAGTGATTACTGTTTGAATGCAGGGATTTCCTGTGCGTAACGTGCGGCCTGTGCAAAACACCATGAATCAAGTGGGAATCGTTCTGAATGTGCAGCAGGGTCAGACAGTCAGACCCATCACCCTCGTCCCAGGTAAGGACTGAAACGATCCAAGCCATGCTTCTGTCATCTTTCTTTACTGAGTACCAAGGACAGATATTACATATTTGAAATATGCAGCTGAAATGCAAACCTTGGAGCTCTAGAGAAGGGGCTTTTCCAGTTCTGTAGTTGATGAAATGTGTGTATTAGTTGCTTCAATTCTGCCAGTTGTGTGCAGCTGGGAGTGGACCCTTTGGCAGCAATAATAAACCACTGGGCAGATGGGGGTCTTTCAAGTGGAAGGAGCGCCTGCCTCACAGAACATTGTAACTTCTTTCAAAATCACACACAGAGTCTTGAGAGGTGTGGCATGTGGGGATGTGGTTTAGTGGAGATGGGTTGGGGTTGGACTTGTTGGTCTTGGAGGTCTTTTCCAGCGGTAATGATGTGATGTGCTCTGATTCGTGTTCAATTCAGGCTGTTTGGGAAAGAAAATTTAGGTGCTGAACTTGTAAAACTTTCATTGAAATGAGTGGGAATTTGGGGAGCTTGGCTCCCAAGTGTTAGAAAACAGATCTTACCCTGGGCAAGGGGTGGACTTTGTTGATTTGACCTCCCTTTATTCATTTCTGTTTGAAGCCCCAGGTACGCAGTTTGTCAAACCAGCAGTTGGCGTTCCTCAGGTGTTCTCCCAGGTGGCCCAGGTGAGACCAGGTACGACCATGCCGGTCCGACCCACCACCAACACTTTCACTACGGTCATTCCGGCCACGCTCACCATCAGGAGCACAGTGCCGCAGTCCCAGTCACAACAGCAAAGTAAGTCCTCTCCCAGCACCTCCACAACTCCTACTGCAACGCAGCCAACACCTCTGGGACAGTTAACTGTGCAGCAGCCAGGGCAGTCCAGTCAAGCTACTAACCCCAAATTAGGTAAGACTTGGAGAAGCAAGGGGACTCGTAACGCTGTCTGTAATTTGCTTTTCAAACATACAGCTTAGAGCTGAAACGCAGAAGTTGAGTCAGAGCTCCTGGGTTCTATTTTTGCTTTGGGCACTGACTCATGCTTCATCTCCTTACCAGCCTGGACGACAACGAGCATCGTGTCGTAGTGCCCAGTTTGCTTTGAGAATCCCTTAGATTTCGTGTTTTGGAGGACGTTCTGAGACCATCAGTTAGAAGTCCCCAAAAGGGGAAAATACTGTTTGTTATTTTGAAATCGCTTGTGATTTTGAAAGATAATGAGCAGACAACTAACAGAAACTAGGCACAGGGCTTTTTTTTTTTAATGCTGAGTTCATGAGCGATAGGATCGCTCAAAAATAGCAACAGGCAACTTAAAAAAATATATATTTCTTCATGCAGCAAGTCGTCACTTTGTTTTTACCTTTAAGTGGTCTTAATTGCCTACAGCTGCATGTAGGAAAGAAGTACAAGTGGTTTTGTGACCATCAGTATCTTGTTCAGTCCACTGTAGGGAATGGCTCGTGTCTTAGAGCACGATCTGGAAGGGAAATTTACTTGCCCGATCATTCCCCTTCGCTTTGCTGGACAGAATCGATGGCTGGTAGAAGATGAAAGGTAGAAGAGCAAGACAAGAGACATGCAAGTGGGGGCAGGCTTCACCCAGTGCATCAGCTCTTACCAGTTCTTGTTAATGCTCCTCTGTTATCCGCCTTTGGCAGTGAGCATCGCGAGCTTTGTGACCGTGAAGAGACCCGGAGTGACTGGTGAGAACAGCAACGAGGTTGCCAAGCTGGTGAACACCCTGAACACTGTTCCCTCGCTGGGGCAGAGCCCTGGCCCGATGGTGGTGTCCAACAGCAGCCCGGTGCATGGCTCCCAGAGATCCAGCGTGTCGGAATCGTCGTCGTCATCGTCGTCGTTGAAAGGTGCGGTGGTGAAATTGCTGAGATCTCATTGTTTCCATGGGCACTCGAAAAGCTTTCCCATTCATTCCTGAATCTTTGTCATCCGTATGTCACTTTTTATCCAGTGGCCGTATTTCATTTGTGGATATTGCTTGCATACATTATTTTGCATTCAAAATTATTGACGTGCATATTGGAAACGCACACAGCCGTAGCACTCTGCACAAGGAGGGGAAAGAACCAAATCCTGGCTGCTGTTCCATCACCTCCTTAAGGAGTCTCAGAGTCCTGTGGTTCTTTGAATGCACATTTTGTGTCATCTGTGCTGAGTTTCTGTGTACAGGTAGGGGTGAAGGTGATGGAGAGGAACAGGGTTATAAACTGAAGTGTGAAATGGCCGAAGAAGGAAAGATTAGTTGAGCCTTTTGTTTTTAATTAGTGTAATGTTGAGATACTCCATGTTAAAGATACGAGGGTGTGTTTCAGCATACAGATTGTGGGGAGTTTGCATCCTGGACCCGAGACAAGTAACGATTCTCTTTTTGTTTTGTGTTGTGGTGTTTTTCTCCCTCCTGCTACAGTCAGTTCATCTCCAATCCCCACCTTTGACTTGCAAGATGGTGGCAGGAAGGTCTGCCCACGGTGCGATGCTCAGTTCCGAGTCACCGAAGCTTTAAGAGGACATATGTGCGTAAGTAACCGCTCTGGGATGAGCAGTTCTCCTGGATCAGGGGTTGTGTGAAAGGGAAGAAAATAGCAAAGGAGAGCCTTTGTAAAGTCCACAGCATCCTTCAGGATGTCAGGACCTCAATTGGATGTCCTGCTGGTGCCAGGATTGTTTTTCAATCCTACTGACAGCAAGCAGAGATCTGAATGTTAAATCTGCATTATTTTTTCCTTCAGAGTTTCCTGGAGTGCACCTGCCTCCTTTTAGTCCTGGTTAGCCTTTGCCTGTTTGCCCTTAATAGCATCAGTAGTTCTTCCTGGATATTTCTGAATGTGTGGCTTTTATTTTCTTTTTTTTGTCTTTTAGTACTGCTGCCCTGAAATGGTGGAATTCCTCAAGAAAAGAAAATCTCTCGATTCTGAACCAAATATCCAATCTGCAAAGCCTCCATCTCCAGAAAAAAACACAGCTGTTGCTTCCCCACCCTCTTCCACTCCTATCCCTGCACTGTCCCCACCTGCTAAAGCTCCAGAGCCAAGTGAAGGCGTGGTTGACTCGTCCCAAAGTAAGCTCATCATGTTGGTGGACGACTTCTACTATGGCAGAGACAGTGGCAAAGTGAGCCAGCTGCTGAACTTCCCCAAGGTTCCGACTTCGTTCCGGTGTCCTCACTGCACCAAGAGGCTAAAGAACAACATACGGTAAGGGATGCAGCGGGCCACAAGAAGGCGGCAGTGTTCTGGGTGCTTCAGATCTGCAGGAGTGAAAATGAGGTGGGAGCAGCAGTGTCCCAGGTGTCCCTTGTGTGGGTGTGCTTCGAGCCGAAGCAGAAAAGCGAGGAGATTCGTCTGTCATCACACACTGGGTCAGGGAAAGGTAGAATGGATAAGAAGAACGGAAAGCTGGAGGAGAAGAGTGGAAGAGAAGAATAGTGGTTGGGGTCAGAAGTGCTCCAAAGCGCTGTACTACGACATCTCCTCTGTAACTTCTGGAGTTACAGAACAGGGGGTTGCTGGATAGGGGATTTGTGTGCTGGTGTTGGGAAGAGCGAGAAGGAACCTCCTCAGTGCTCTTTTGAGTCAAAGGTTACTTTGGTTTTATCATTCAATCTTTTGGGCCCTTATAAGTAATGATAAAATGCGTTAACTCCTGGTGTAGCATTCCTAGTGCTACCAGGACTACAGGTGCAAAATGTGTGGATTTCTGCTCACACCCTTTCTGTTCATAAGATTTATGAACCACATGAAGCACCACGTGGAACTGGACCAGCAGAACGGAGAGGTGGACGTGCACACCATCTGCCAGCACTGCTACAGGCAGTTCTCCACTCCGTTTCAGCTCCAGTGCCACTTAGAGAACGTCCACAGTCCCTATGAGTCAACAAGTAAGCTGGTTTTGCTGCTGTAGTTCTGGGTTTGAGAGGGTTTTTGTCTTAGGTTGATAGCCAACCTGTTAAGATTAGTACCTTAACAAAAAAAGAGTGGTAATGATTTCTTTAAGGAACTCTTGTTCAGAGGAACTTGGTGTAAGCGGTGGTGTGTTTTGCCTTGTTGTCTTTGTTGACCTCCAGCTGTTAGCTGCTTTTTCTTTTCTTTTTTCTTTTGCAGCAAAGTGCAAGATTTGTGAATGGGCATTTGAGAGCGAGCCGATGTTCCTGCAGCACATGAAAGACACGCACAAGCCGGGGGAAATGCCCTATGTTTGCCAGGTACTAAAAGCCATTTTAAAAAAGAGGGAGTGTCATTCTGGTGGAGGTGAGGCTTTGCGACACCTTTTGTCGTCAGGAGGTTTGTGCCGGATTCTGAACATAACATCTCCACCCAGGGGCCCGGCGCTGTCCCTCCGAAAGAAAGGCCCTGAGAAAACGATTTTTAATATATTCCAACTGTGTCGCATTGACTGTCTCTTCCTTTTCCTCATGGATCCTTTCCTCATGGAGTTTGAATTGTGACCCCTTTCTTTTGTGAGAGGTTTCAGTCAGTTTCCCCAAGCTGCTCTGACTGCTCTGCCCAGTTCGGCGCCTCGCTGACGGGATGAGAAAGTTCTTTGGAACCTGGTTCCAGAACCCCGCTGATGGTTGTTGGGGATCTGCACGGTGCCACTGGATCCCCATCCTGCAGCGGTGGAGCTGCATCCTGAGGTTCTTTCAGCACTGTTTCTGCCCACGCCTGCAGGTGTGCCAGTACCGCTCGTCGCTGTACTCAGAGGTGGACAGCCACTTCCGAATGATCCACGAGGACACGCGGCACCTGCTCTGCCCCTACTGCCTGAAGGTCTTCAAGAACGGCAACGCCTTCCAGCAGCACTTCATGAGGCACCAGGTACTGTGTCTGTCCTCGCCTGTCTGCAGAGATTTGTCGTGGGCGCACGAGGAGGTGCTGGGGCGAGGTTCAAGTGAAAGAGGAGAGGAAAGGAGAAAAGAGAAGAAAGGAGAGAAAACCTGTTTGAAAGAGGGGTTTTGGTGGAAGCTGCGTTCACTCTGTAACAAATGCAATTTGCACGCTGTCATTCTGGATGTTTCACAGGGGTTGTGCTGCAGAGAAGAGGCACTGCTCCTTTAGGAGCAGCACAGATTGCTGCAGAAAGAAATGCGTTTTTGCTGGGCTGTGTGTGTGCTTCGTGTGGTGGTGAACCGGCAGCTCTGTGTTCATTGGGGGTTTAACTTTTTTTTTCTTCAGGTAATAAATAAATAATGTTGTACACATGCAAATGCAAATCAGCCTGGTAGCTGAGCGTTCTGTTTCCATGTGTGCTGGTGGTATTGACAACATATTTGATGTGGGTGTAGCTGGAGCGTGCTTGCAGAATGCAGAAGTGTGGCCTGCTTACCAAGTGCCTGCATTTATTTGCCCCCAAAGCCCTCCATTGGCTTCTGGAAGAGGCAAAGGCAATGCAAGCTTGGAAGGAATGTTTCCTCCTAAGTCAAGTACTGCTTTTTTAATTAAAAAATATGCAAAAATAGTGAGATGGGGGTCAGTGGGAAGGGAATGCTGTGCTGGTAGCCCTTTCAGGCTCTAAAAAATTGGGACTAGATTTGGTTATAGGAGGGAATAGTGCTACTTTTCTTCTGTTTTTTAAAAAGCAAAACAACCTGCTTGCTGTGGGTCCTGTTCCTCTAACACGGAATGTGTTTCGTTTGCATTTGCTTTAGAAGAAGAGTGTTTATCATTGCAACAAGTGCAGACTCCAATTCCTGTTTGCCAAGGATAAAATTGAACACAAGCTGCAGCATCACAAAACGTTCCGAAAGCCCAAACAGTTGGAAGGATTGAAGCCTGGAACCAAGGTAAGAAACCCCAGTGTCAATCCTGGTTCCTTGGGAGACGTCCGTGGTGTCTTTATGGGTGTGGTTAGAAGAGATGTTTGCCTCATCTGCATCCAGTACATCACGTTTGCTGGCCCAGCCAAGGCATCTACAATTGAAGGTGCCTCAACTTGTTGACTGGATGCCTTCTGTTCCGTGCAAACAGGCTCAAGCCTTCTGTCCTGCTCTGGGTGGAACGAGTTGTGTCGTAGACCCGTTTATTCCCTTAAGTGCCCCAAACTGCCCCAAGAGGAGTCTGAACTGAGATAGCTCGCTTCTGCCCTTGTGCTGTAAGAGTGCTCTGTTCTATGCAGGTGACAATCAGAGCATCCCGAGGACAGCCCCGGACGGTGCCCATCTCTTCGAACGACATGGGGCAGAGTGCTGGGCAGGACGCCGCGCCGCTCTCCTCTGCTGACCCGCAGCCCATCTTCCTGTATCCGCCCGTCCAGAGGAGCGTCCAGAAGAGAGCCGTCAAAAAAATGTCAGACTTGTTGCTCAATTTCAAATTGCAGAGATTTTCAGGGCAGTGTGGTGGCTCTTGTTGTGCTGCAGCGGTGGCTGGTCTGTGTCTCGCTGGTTGCCAAGGAAATGTTATGCCAGGAGAATCTAGCTTCCCACAAAACAACATTAAAGCATGTTACGAAAGCTCTTCAGATGAAACTGAAAGGCAGAATTCCCTGTGGCAGGGGGTTGCACATGGCAGGGGTTGTTGCAACTGATGATCTTTGGGGGCTCCTCCAATCTTAAGCTATTCTGTGATGATTAATTAGGTGGGCAATTTGACAGAAACAGTGAGATTCCATCTCCAAAGGGCTTTCTGCCCACCCTGTGCCATGCCTCTTTGTCTTCATTTATTTTCATTTATTATCCACTCCATTGTGATGCGGGAGGCATTGAGCCTGGCACTGAGGCACCCAAAAGCTTTGGTGCAGGACAAGACCAGTTTAACTTCAGGAAGCTGACGCGTGTCCCTAAACGTGTGTGCTGATGGTGGCTGTAGCTGCAGATGCCTCTCCCACTGACGGCCACTTCCCTCTCTTCTCAGGAGCGTCCTGGGCAGGCAGACCTGCCTGGAGTGCAGCTTTGAGATCCCCGACTTCCCGAACCACTTCCCCACCTACGTCCACTGCTCGCTGTGCCGCTACAGCACGTGCTGCTCCCGAGCCTACGCCAACCACATGATCAAGTAGGTGTGATGGCTGAGTGTCGTGGCGTCCCACAAAGGGGTTCCACACCAGTGCCTGGTCTGTAAGGTGTGCGTTCTGTGTCTGCACAGATGTGGGCGACAACTTTGGGATAAGATGGGAAAACTGGGTGTGAGAGCTGAAGGATCCATTCCCCACGCGCTGCTGTGGCTAACAGCATGCGTCCTGCAAGCTTGTTGTTCCGTGCTTCTAGGATTTCTTGCTAAAGTCCCATATTCACATGAAAAATACCATTAAAAAGTAAATGAACAGAAGTTATGCTGTGGTTTTATAAGCCTGTACAGGACCTTTGTTAGACCCCATTTTTGCTTTTTTAGCAAAAAATTTTTAGCATTTTTGCTTCTTTAAATACAAGACAAAATAGGAGGATTGAAGCCAGGGTTGGATCTGTCTTTGTAAACATGCCAGATTTCATATGGCTTTATAACCTTCAGATATCTGGAACAATTCTGATGTTTCATTAACCTTTTTGTCATACAGCAACCACGTTCCCAGGAAGAGTCCCAAATACTTGGCTTTGTTCAAGAACTACACTGCCTGGTAAGGGAAGACTTGTCCTCTCACTTTAATCACCCGGGGATCCGGTGTGCATTCATTTCCTGATCTGTCCTGTTCTTTACTTTCACATCTGCTTCTTAAGAAGCACTACTTAATATTTGCAATGCAGCAACGTAGATCAAGTGAAGGCAACCACCGCTGCCTTCCAGAGGGAGGTCAGTTCCTTAGGGAGGGGACACTGCAGCGCTCAAGGGTGATGTTTTCTCCCTGATGTGGGCACGCACCTCTTGTAATAGCTTAACGTTGGTACAGAGCTCACTTTCTTCTTGTTGTACAGTGGTGTGAAGCTGTGCTGCTCCTCCTGCCTCTTTGCGTCGTCGGAGGGTGATGTAATGGCCAAGCATTTGGTCTTCAACCCATCACACGAGTTCAGCAACATTATTTTCCGAGGTAGGAGTTTGGAAAAGGAGCAGAAGAGTTGGAATAATTAGTGAAAGATGTAATGCATGAGTTCCTGGAGCCCAGCTCAAACGCAGCCGTTTGTCCCAGCACTCACTGACTGCTGAGCATCAGTGAAATGCAGCTTGGGGATCTTCTGTAGTTGCTGAATGTGTCACAATTGTTATGGAGATGAGAGCTAAGTCTCCAGTGAGGCTGTCAGCCTGAGCTCAGCCGTGCATCTTAGATCTCAGGAGATATTCCCAGGAAGGAACAATGCAGAGGGCTTCAGAGAGCTGCTCTGTTCCTTTGAGACATCATTGTACCTTTGTGACACCAAGAGGCCTGGAGCAGCTGCTGATGTTGGGCTTTGAATGGGGCCCGGAGCTGCTGCTCCAACCATTTGTTGCCATTAGTGCAATTTGCAAAACTGAAGGTCATTTCCTACAGCATCTGGCCGAAGTTGAGCTTTCCTAAGCAAATTCCCGGTGTTTATTTCTGATGGGTTTGGGTTTCCGTGGGGTTTTGGTGCTGCTAGCAGGCAGTTCTCATTGATTTGGATGTGGGTGCAAGACCTCTTGGGGAAGGGAAGGGAAGGGGTTGAATGAGCGTCGGGTTCTTGCAGCAGATGGGGATGCCTGAGCCTTATCTCTGCGAGAGCGCTGTGTGTTTGCACTGACTTCCTGCTTGTTTGCAAAGCCGCAACCGTCTTTGTCTTTTTCTGCAGGGCCTACTTGGATATCACATTCCAGGTAAACTCTTTGTGAACTCTCCTGTCATCTGTTCAGTCTGGAGGTCGGTTGCTTGTTTTCCCCCTGCGGTTTCATTTCCTTGGTTTTAAGAAGGAACTGTGTTCTCTCCCCAAGGCACATCCAGCCCCAGGACAGAAGCATGAAGAACATGTGCCCTGCCTATTCCCCCAGTAAAGCTGCTACTGTGAAAACTAAGTCCGTGTTACCCGCGAAGGATGACCTGGAGCCCGAAGTGGCACTGGCAGCCCACACCCGGCCCCTGCTCTGCCAGGAGGAAGAGTGCTTGAATATCGATGCTCAGGAAGACGAGCAGCCAATGAAGGAGGAGGAAGCTGCAAGCAGAAAGGAGCAGCTGTCGGTGAAGAAGCTGCGGGTAGTTCTGTTTGCGTTGTGCTGCAGCACGGAGCAGGCGGCCGAGCACTTCCGGAACCCGCAGCGGCGCATCAAGCGCTGGCTCCGGAGGTTCCAGGCTTTCCAAGAGGAGAACTTGGCGTCGCTGTCGGAGGGCAAATACCTGAGCTT
Organism: Lagopus leucura; assembly: GCF_019238085.1. Taxonomy (NCBI): domain Eukaryota; kingdom Metazoa; phylum Chordata; class Aves; order Galliformes; family Phasianidae; genus Lagopus; species Lagopus leucura. The sequence goes on along the minus strand of NW_024962330.1, from coordinate 56,756 downwards.
GGAGGCCGAGGAGAAGCTGGCGGAGTGGGTGCTCACCCAGCGGGAGCAGCAGCTCCCGGTCAACGAGGAGACGCTCTTCCAGAAGGCCACGAAGCTTGGCCGCTCCCTGGAGGGCGGCTTCAAGATCTCCTATGAGTGGGCCGTGCGGTTCATGCTGCGGCACAACCTCAGCATGCATGCGCGGAGGGCGGTGGCCCACGCGCTCCCCAAAGAGGTGGAGGACAACGCCAGCTGCTTCATCGAGTTCGTGCAGCGGCAGATCCACACGCAGGACCTGCCCCTCTCCATGATCGCGGCCATCGACGAGATCTCCCTCTTCCTCGACGTGGAGGTGCTGAGCAGCGACGACAAGAAGGAGAACGCTCTGCAGACGGTGGGGACTGGCGAGCCCTGGTGCGACGTGGTCCTCACCATCCTCGCCGACGGGAGCGTTCTCCCCACGTTGGTCTTCTACAGAGGTCACGTCCAGCAGCCCGCCAACGTGCCTGAATCCATCATACTGGAAGCGAAGGAGAACGGCTACAGCGACGACGAAGTCATGGAGCTGTGGGCATCGCGAGTGTGGCAGAAGCACACCGAGTGCCAGAACAGCAAGGGCATGCTGGTGCTGGATTGCCACCGAACGCACCTCTCGGAGGAGGTACTGTCCCTGCTGAGTGCTTCCAGCACTCTCCCGGCTGTCGTGCCCGCCGGCTGCAGCTCCAAAATCCAACCCCTGGATGTTTGTATAAAAAGGACTGTGAAAAATTTCTTGCATAAAAAGTGGAAAGAGCAGGCCAAGGAGATGGCGGACTCCACGTGCGATTCGGACATCCTTCTCCAGTTGGTTTTGTGCTGGCTGGCGGAGGTGCTGGAGGTCATCAGTGACTCTCCCGAACTCGTGCAGCAGTCCTTCCTGGTGGCCAGCGTGCTGCCGGGGCCGGACGGCACGGCCAACTCGGCCACGCGCAACGCCGACATGCAGGAGGAGCTGATCGCGGCGCTGGAGGAGCAGCTGAAGTTGGGCGAGGAGCAGCAGCTGCAGGAGGCGGCGGAGGGAGAGGATCAGCCCCAGAACGAGGAGTGCGCCGACCCCGAGATCCTGCACCAGCTCTTCGAGGGGGAGAGCGAGACTGAGTCGTTTTACGGCTTCGAAGACGCCGAGTTGGATCTGATGGAAATCTGAGCACTGATCTGCGAGCTGGTGATCTGGAAAGGGTTGTTTTTTCAATAAATGTTGGATGAGACCATTACACTTCCCTGTGGATTTGTGGGTTTAGGAAATTTGTAGGCGATCACTCAGATAAATAGCCATTTATGCTGTTCATTTATAAGTTTTGTGCTTTTTTAAAGAAAAATCACTGTGTTGGTATTTTCTGAAAATATATTGTGGGTGAATATTTTTGCGTTTTCTTTACCTCACTGTATCATAGTTTTCTGTTTTTATTGTGCAGAAATGTTTTGAATTATACATTGTCAATGTGACCATTTCTAAAGAAAGGAGAACAGATGTAGCTGACGAACCGGTATATAAACCTTTTGGATGTCTTAACACAGGTTGTTTTTTTTTTAACACTTGACCCGGAGCTTTAGGTTTCTGTGCTGAATTTAGGTATGAACGATTGCTTTAGCGTGTGAACCTCCTACAGTTGGCCCTTGCGAGTTGGGTTTGGTTTGCTTTTTCTTTCTTTTTAATTTTATTTTCTTTTAAAGAGTAATTCCTTGGCTTGTGAGCTGGGACGCGGGATCCGAGCACAAGCGGAAGCGTTTTGCCTGCGCAACGCCGGCGATGGTTGTGGAGCCCCGGCGCTGCCGCGCGGTCGGGTCGGGTCGGTCCTCCATGGGAGCCACCGGCAGCACCGCGCTCCAAAGAGTCCCGAGAGTGCAGATGGAGGAGGGAAGCCGAGGCTGCCTTGGTCTTCCCCTGTAGATGGGAGCTAAATGTATGGACCATTAAGCGTTGATTAACGACGAGTAGTTGATAAACGTGCTTTAAGCAGTGGCATCAGACACTACGTTCCTTAGCATTAGAAATCTGATTTAACGAAACAAACTGTGACATGCACAAAAAGAAGACGTTTGTTTTTATTTTTCACTGCCAGCTTAAATTTTTCTACAATTTGCATGTTTGAGGGTTTTTTAATTGTATGTATTACGGTATAAGCGGAAGCATTTTGACATACAGAATTCGGAAGCACCTGCACCTTTCTGTTTCCATAGAGGTTTTGTGAACCTGCCCTATGACCTAAGGAAAGCAGGAGGCAGCATGTGCAGACCTGTAAATGGTTCATCTTTAAAATGTACATACGTGGAACATTTAATAAAACCAGGGAAATGGATTTATAAACACGCGTTTTTATTACGGAGAGCTGCCCAGCCGCTGGGATGCCGCCGTGCCTCAGGAGGACGTGGAGCAGAGCAGAGCTCCGAGATTGGAGCGCGGCGTAACGCCTGGGGCAGGATTCTGTCGGTGGTAGCAATGCCACCCGTAGCGTTCATAAATGGTGTGGGGCCGAGAAATTCCCACTTCCAGAGGAATGTGGCACGAGCTGCACTAAGTGGGTTATTGCAATGCCCCACTGCCGGAGCAACTCGTGCTCCTGTACATTTCTCTTTAATTAGGGCAAGTGGTGAAGCAGCTGTGCATTTCACTCAGGACTCAGCACATGGGAAGTGAACAGGCATCAGCCAGGACCAGAACCAACTGGGGTCCCACAGTGAGTCCTTCAGCTGCCATCAGCGCCACCTGGGAACGCAGAAACCTCCACTACAACACAGAGGGGGAAAAAGCTTTGTCACCTTTGGCAGAAATGAGCTCACGGTGTTAAAGGAGGCGGTGAAAGAGCACTTTGACCCAAGATGGTCTGATAAAGGCATGGCCAAGGGGAGGAGGACTGTAATTGTCTTCAGTGGACAACGCCTACCAGAAAACGTTCAGCAAACAAACAACAAAAGAACATTTTTGCTGCCCTTCCCCAGGAACAAAGGACTCAGCTCTCAGACACCTTCCTGCAGCACAGGCGTGTTTTGAGGAGTCAGAACCTTCAATTCTGGACACAGCACAAACACAGAGGTCATCTCAACAGGTTTATTTCATCTCCAAAAGAAACGGGAACTTCAAAAGGCGTTTTCTGATGTATATCACCCAGAAGCAGGACGCAACAAAGCAGTTCTGCAGAGATCACTCGAAGCCACTGCAAGAAGAGTGATTATAGGGTCAGGGTGTGACACAACGGGGACGTGGCCCACGCACGCACCACCACAACCAGAGCAGAGCTTTGTGCTGAAGAGGTGCAAAGAGCAAAATCTCAGAAGGCCCATCAGTGAGAAGCTCTCTGCTGCCCAGCCATTCCCTGGCCAAGAGAGGATGTTGCTGCAGCAGGGAATCGGTGAGACCTCAACTGCAGCATAAGGGAGAGATGCTGAGCTGCAGCGGGCGCCTGTCACCTACCCACACCTTCACCACTTTGTGCCCTTGCTTTTTGCAGACTGACAGCACACGGAGCTATGTCGCCTGCTCATTACCTGACGAGGTGTGCGATGTCCCAGCTGGCCTCCAGGGTCAGTGGTCCCTCCACCTCCACTCCCTTCTCTGTTACAATGGCGACTTCATACTGAAGAGAAGAAACAGTAGAAGCTTTCAGTAATGTCCGATCTCCAGACTTGGATTTATGATGGGCCCTACGAAAGCCCTCATTATTCACTGCCAATAATGATCACTGAGTCCAACTCAGTGTTACGGGTCCGTCCAACTTGGGACATCTGATGATTTACGATTCATTTGCTTTAATGTGGCTCTGCATTCAGTAATGTCTGTCTTTGTCCTGCGTGGACAGTGGAGTTGGCTCACTCTGGTGAGAACCTTCCCAAAGCTACAGGATTTCAGCTCTGGGTGTCACTGTGAAGGAGATGGGAGATTAAGCACAAAGCTCTGCAGCCAACGTGCAGCACTCACTCTGTTGAAGGACCGAGCGTCTCTGTAGTACAAAATCTTCATGCAGCGCTCGATCAAGTCGCGGGCTTCCTCCTTGGTCAGGCTGGGCTTCTTCTCCAAGGTTTCTCTCATCAACGGCTGAAAAAAAGTCATCAAACCCAACAGCTCAAGTCACCCAGCACCAAGGTTGCTGCTTCATTGTGCTCCACGTTCCCACTTGTGAGCACTAACCTGCGCCAGGTACGCGCCATACCCCGTAGCGAGCGTTGGGGCTTCGTAGGCCACACCAAGCATGTCCACGTAACCAAGGAAGCTGAAGGACAGAGCTGTGAGCATCACTGCTGCACGAGGGGAGGGCGCCCAGAGCACAGCTCCTAGCCAGGGGAACCCAACCAACAGAACTGGGCTGGTGGGGTCACCCCCAGTGTCTCACGTCCCTTGTCCTCACCTCTCACCGTTGTAGAACCCTCCAATAACAACAGTGTTCCACAGTGGGTTGATCTTGGACCTCCGGTTGTACATGACTCTGGTCAGCCAGGAATGAATGGCTTTGGGGCTGTAACTGTGGCCGTCTCCCAGCAGTTCCTCATCAATGCTAAAGCAGGGAGAAAAAAAAATCGCTCAACTCAGAGGAGCCGGGAGCCACCTGGCCAGCCACCAGCCCACCTCCAGCCGTACTGTGAGCAGGACAAGGGATCACAGAATAGAATCATAGAATCATGAAGTTTGGAAAAGACTCCAAGATCATCAGGCGCAGCCCCAACCCATCACCGCTCAGAATCATTAGGGTTGGAGAAGATCTCCGATATCACCAAATCCAACCATGAAGCCATCTGTAACCACTAAACCACATCCACCCTTCTCTTGAAAACCTCACACCAACTCCCTGTGGGCTGCCTAGAAACGGGAACTTACACCAGGAGAGGCGGCCCCAGGCCAGCAGTGAATGAAGGACAAGGAGCTGGACGATCCCAGCGAGTCCCTTCAAACTCAAGATGCGGTGCCTGGAAGCAGAGGGACTTACACCATCTGGTTGATGACCTGCGTCAGGTACTGGAAGTCGGCGTAGTCGCCGGAGGCGCCCAGCACGGTGCTGTCGTTGACCCTCAGCAGCCGGGAGATGCCGCGGAAGCGCGCGAGGGACCCGTAGGAGCCCATCATGTCCGCCGCGATGACCACGCCGCCCTCAAACTTGACGGCCAGCACCGACGTGCCCGTCACCATGGGACTCCTGCGGACCCACACGTCAGTGCCGCCCCGACCGCCCCCCCCTCCAGCCCCAGGGCCGCCTCCCCTGCCGGTGCCCCTTGCCCCCCGTGTATCCCGCAGCCCCCCGTGCTCCCATCGCCATCGCTGCCCGCACGCCCCGCACCCCGCAGCCCCGCTGCCATCCCACGCCCATCTCCGGCCCGCCCCCGCTCACAGGGTGCCGCTGTAGGGCCGCAGCCCGGCCCCGATCCCGATCCCCCCTGGGCTGTACGCTGCCCCCGGGGAGGGACCCCCGGCCCAGAACGGCGGCGGTGCGCGCGCTCCCCGGACCTCCATCTTAGTCACCGTGCCGCCGCGCTGCGCACGCGCGCCGGAAGTACGGCCTCCGCCGGCCACCGTAGTGCGAGGGGCGGGGTGGCGCCATCTTGAGGGTGGCGTGGGATGGAGAGGGTGGAGGGCGCCATGTTGGGAGTGGCGGAAGTAAGACAGAGTTGAGCTAGACAGAGAGGGCGTGATTATGGGCGTGGTTTGTACGGCTTTGCCCCACCTTAAGGCGGGGCCTGGAGCGGAGCGGCCCAATGGGAGCGCAGGGGGCGGTGCGTGGCGGAGGTAACAGGTTGGGGCGGCGGCGGAGGTGTGCGGGGTGGTGCGGAACGGTGAGTGCGGGGCTGGGGGGGACGGGGGGTCCTGACCTCACGACGGGGCCCAGAGAGGCCGGGGCATAGGGGTCAGGGTCTGCGGGTCTTGTCCTGCTCTGTGGCACAGCATATAAGGTCTGGGGCTGTAGGGGCTGCTGCCCTTAGAGTGTGTCCTGCCCTGCATTGGAGCCTATAGGGTATGGGGCTATAGGGGTCGGGGTCTGTGCAGCCTCTTCTGGCCCGTGGCAGAACCCACGGGGGCCGGAGTCATAGGGGCTGTTGTCCTTGGAACGTGTCCTGCCCTATGATGGGGTGTTATAGGTTCTGAGTCCAGAGTTACTGGGGTCCGTGCAGCATGTCCTGCCCCATGACAGAACCCAATGGGGCTGGGGGCTGTGAGTCCCGTCCTGCTCCATGGTAGAGAATATAGGGCTTGGTTCATAGGGCTGCGGTCCTTGGAGCTTGTCCTGCCCCATGGCGGAGCCCATAGGGCTGCGTCTGCTGGTGTTGTCCTTTCTGGGTGTGCTGTGCCCTGTGGCACTGCCTATAGGGCTGGGCTGCAGGGCTGCCCTTCCTGGGCCATGCCCTTCCCCACGGCAGAGCTTATAGGGATGGAGCCCTGCAGCAGGTCACGCTGGGGCTGCATAGGGGTTGCTTGACACTACGGTCTCCATAGGGTTCCCTTACAGATCCCATAGTGGCTGACTCTGCTGGGAGATGCTGTGCTCCACAGAACTCCCCAAAAGTCCTTGTTCTGGAGTGCGATGTGCTCCACAGCACATCCTGTAGGATGCCCCCCAGTAAAGGTTCTGCTCTGCTTTGGGTCTTCCTCCTCCATCTGTAGGATCCCTCGGGGACCCCCTGTCCCCTATAGCCCCCTCCCTGCCCCTGTAGGTACTCTGCCCCTTTCATAGGAGATCTGCATTTCCTTATAGACTCTCTGGGTCCCCATGAACCTCTCTACAGGCAGTGCCGTCCCCCTCCCACAGAGCCCCACTGTGATGTTCCCACAGGCACTGCTCTGTAGGGCTCCAGAGCCCCACAGATCCCATTCCTGTCCCTTTCAGGGCTGCTCTGCTTGTAAATTCCATGCGGCCTTTGTGGCTCCGTCCTTATCTCTGCTGATAAGAGCCATGTCCCAGCCCTGCTCCTCCCACCCCAAGCACTTCTGGGACTGTGGGTCCGTTCCCTCCAGACCTTGTTAGGACTGAGATAACTGTTTTGGAGCTGCCCAAGGCTGAGCCCCATCCTGCCTCATCCCACAGTTGTTCCAGGACCTCGCGGCGTCACTGGGGCCGACCTTTCCTGGCTGCGGGCAGCGTAACGCGGCACCTCCTGCATCTTTAATGCTGCCCTACTTCGCCCGGCACTCAGCTTCGGTGGGAGAGAAATGCCAAACGTGTGCATGGTGGGGTGCAATAGCCCACCCCGATCCGCCCCAGTGCTGCTGGTGCCCATGGAGCCCTAAATGCTGCTTGGCGCTGCCTCCATCCCTGCAGTGTGGGGCAGGGCTGCCCAGCTCAGCTGTCCCCGGGGTGACCCGTCCCTGTGCTCCGTGCCCGCTGTTCCAACCCTTTGTTCGGAGCGTGTGGATTGCTCTGGGCTGGGTTTGCTCCCCACCACCCTGACCAGTCAGGCTGGTTTGGAGCGCGGCTTCCAGCTTGGATCCCATAGATGAGGATCCCATAGATAACGATTCCATAGATAGCGGGGCTTCCAGCTTGGATCCCATAGATAAGGATCCTGATCCCTTAGACATGATCCCATTTAAAGTGCTGCTTCCAGGCCCGATCCCATAGATAACAATCCCACAGAAAGCACAGCTTCCAACTTGGATCCCATAGATAAGGGATCAATGCCATAGACAGTGTGATTTCCAGCTTAGATCCCGTAGATAATGATCCTACAGACAGCACGTTTTCCAGCCCTGCTCCTGTAGGCAGCAATCCCATTCAGAACGTGGCTTCCAGCCCTGACTCCATAGATGTCTATCCCATAGTACCTCCTTTTCTGGCAGTGATCCCATAGAGCGTGTGCCTTTCAGTCCCAACCCCATAGACATAGATCTGACCTCTAGGGTTGGCCATTGGGTTGGCTGTTGGGGTGGCTGTTGGGTTTGGCCACTTCTGTGGACCACGGCGTTGACCACTGGGATTGGCCATTGGGGTTGGCCGCACATGTGGACTGTTGGGGTTTGTCGTGGGGCACTGGGTTGTGACCCACTGGCAGCCATTCATTCCAGGACGGCTTTCCTCAACAACTGTTGGGTTTTAGGGCTGCGTGCCCGCCGCAGTGGGGCAGGGAGTGGGACGGGGCCATCGGTGCCCAGTTGATGATTAACCTGAGGTGACGTCCCTGGGGTGTGGGGCGGACGCGGCCCCGTGACGCGCTCCTGGTTTCGGGTTTCGGATCCTTGCGCAGCCCTGGTGTCGGTCTGGTTGCAGGCAGAGCGCTGCCAGCACGCAGAACCGTGCAGACTTTGTACCTATTGAGCAATCGGTGCTGCAGGTGGAGCAGAGCCTGTGGTGCAGAGAGCCTGAAGCGCAGGAAACGGCAGAAAAAGCGAGATTTTTGTGCTCGGATCCCGCTGTCCCCGTTCCCGTGCCTCGGGCTGGGACGTGCGGTGCCGATGGCTTTTCCCTCCCCTCCCGGCGCTGCCCGCCCGTTGCACAACAGCTCTGTGGGCTGCGGTGCCCACAAAGGGCCCTTTGTGCTCCGTATCTGCATGAGCAGAGTTGGCCGCCTGCCACACGTGGCCGCAGGGACCCAACGGGCAGAGCTAGGTGCCGTCGGGCTCTGTGGGCAAAGTGCCCCCAGGGGCAACAAACGGGGTCCCCCTTTTCGTCACCCTCATTTGCACTGCGATCCCCTCCTGGGGGCTGTGTGCTGCTGTGGGATCAGCGCTGCGTTCCCGTGTTGGAATGCAGTCTGTTCCCCTTTATCTGAGTGCTGGAGCCCAGCCAGGATGGGGCATTCCCGGGGATTAGTGCTCACCTGCTCCTGGCTCAAGCTGTGGGGCTGGACCCACTGCGTAGCCATGGAGGAAAAGAATCCATCCTTACTGCTGCACCCATAGGGTGGCAGTGGGGTGGCCATGGGGATAGCATGACTGTGGGGAACCCATAGGATGGCCACAGGGAAATGGTGCCGTGGTTGACCATAGGGACACAGTGTTCATGGGAAAACCATGACTGTGGGGTGGCCATAACTTGACCATAGGGTGACCGCAGGGTGACCATGAGGACATTTGGGATCTGGTGCCGATCTCGTTCCTGTGATGCCATATGGGGACAACAAGCTCATGGCAGTGGCCCACGTCCCCATGGCTGCCCTGCTGGGTGCCAGGTGCTGCCACCTCCACCGTCTGCTCAGCGCTGGTTCCCTGCTGCGGCTGAGCTTGGCACCGACCCTCTGCCATGTGTTGGGTTCAGCAAAACCTCAGCGCTGGCACCGTGGGGTCCCTGTGGCCATTTGTCCTCTGCAGTGTGCCCGGAGCTGAGGCTTTGGGGTGGGCACAGGGATGGATGTGGGGGCTGCACTGGGGTGACATCGGGACCGAAAGCTGGAAACGTGAGATTTTGGTGCCGTTCTCCCTTTCTCCCTACGTGCGGGACGTGGTGACCCCGGCTCTGTGCCACCATCCCATGGCTGCGTGCTGAGCGTGCGGTGCCCGCAGTGCCGCTCGCAGTGCAGTTATTTTGGGCAGTGCACGGAGCTGCTGGCCCCGGAGGCAGCGGTGGAAGAGCACAGCGCTGTGGGGCCGGGGCTGCCCGGGGCTCTGCTGTCTCTCTGCATCAGTCCTGCCGGAGCTCCCGGCGCTGTGGTGTCCGCGGTTTGGCGGTGACGGAGGTCGAGCGGAGGACGTTGGTGAGTGCCGGGTGTCAGCACTGCACTGGGCTGTGGGGTCGGTCCAGTCCTGTGGGATCGGAGCTGCGTGGGGCTGAGGTGCTGTGTGGGGCTGGCGGCCCACCGGTGCTTTCTGTGAGTGTTTCACTGTTGACTTGATCTGAGGAAAAGGCTCCGTCTGTGCTGTAATCGCAGTGGGATCGGGGGCTTTGCTGTGCGTGGGAGCAGTGCCACCGGGTCCACAGCAGATGGGGTCGCATCCCCGCATCTGCACTGCGGGGCCATGTCTGTCTAATGGGGCAGCATCAACCCCATGGGTCTACATCTGCCTTGTGGGACCGTGTGCGCTCTGTGATGCAGTCTCCCTGCTGTGGGTCTGTGTACACCCTATGGGGCCATGCTTGTCCCTGTGAGGCTGCATTCCCACTATGGGGCCACATCTGTCCTATGGGGCCGTGTCAGCCATATGGAGCCGCATCCCCCCATCACTGGGGAGTGCAGACTGTGGGTCCCACTGTGACTCTGCCCTCTCCCTAGAACAGCAGCACCGCACCCGGCATGGAGCGCACGGCGGAGAAGCAGAGCCCGGTGGATTACGGTGTCCAGATCCGCTTCATCAATGACCTCCAGGAGCCCAAGAAGGCCCCGAAGGCGCGCGCCAAGCCGGGCTCCTACGGGGTGGCCGTGCGCGTGCAGGGCATCGCGGGGCAGCCCTTCGTCGTCCTCAACAGCGGTGATAAGGGCGGAGATTCCTTCGGGGTGCAGATCAAAAGCGACGGCTCCTACCCTGCAGGGACCACCAGCCCTCGGCCCCCGGATCCGCCCCCTGAGCCGGACCTCCCTGAGAACCCCTATGTGCGCCCACAGCCTTCCCACAGCATGTCGGATGAAGAGAATGGTGCTGCCCCGGTGCCCACCCGGCACAAACCCCGTAGCAAGATGGGGGCCGAGCTGCGCCGGACGCAGTCCCATAGCAATCTGCTGGCTGCTGCCAATGAGCCCATGGCCACCGGCTCCAGGAGCAGCAGCACGCTGAGCATTGCCCACCCCACACACCGCAAAGGCTCCGGGATTGGGGTCGCGCCCTCCTCAGACTCGGAGAGCCCAGGGTCACGGCACGCAGGTGGTGACATCGACACCGAGCCGCTCTCCTCGGTGAATTCGCTCATCAGTAAATTTGATGGCAAAGTGCCGCAGCGTGGCCGTGCGGCGCGGCGATCCCGTGTGGCCCCGGAGGAGAGGAAGCGCTCGCAGAGCCTGGATGCCCGCAGCTCCGTTCCAGATGGCCGCGCTGTGGGCGCCCCGTCCCCGTTGCCCACCGGGGCAGGCAGAGGTGGAACGGTGAATCGTGGCACTGAGGAGCGGCTGCAGAGCAAAGCCCAGACAGAGCTGCAGGTACAGGAGGTGTTGGGCAGCGGTGGCGGCGCTCGGTGTCCCATGGCCGTGGGGTGGGAGTGGAACTCCAGTGTGGGATTGGTGCCCAGTGCTGAGATCTCCATTCCGCTGGCAGCTGAAGTCAACGCCGGATCTGCTGCGGGACCAGCAGGAGGTGGCCCAGCCCAGCAGCAGTGAGGACCCCAAAGAGCTCATCTATGGGATCCTGAAGGAGGGGTGAGTGTCTCCAGACCTGGGTGTGGCTGTGCCACGTTGCAGGGCGGCTGGGAATGGCGATGCTGCATGGTTGGGTGTCAGTGGGTTGGGAACACAGCAGTTGGTGCCACATGGTTGAGTGCCGAGGATTTGGGGAATGACCGCAGTGAAGTGCTTGGGGTGCCCCCTCCTTCCTTGTGCCCATCCTGCTCCATCCCACACCCAACACGTTCCCTCTGCCATGGTGTCCCCAGGAGCAGGGACAGCGGCACAATGCTGAAGAGGAAGGCTGCACTGGTGCTGGAGAAGCTGCAGGAGGCGGCGGTGAGTGGGTTAAGGGCAGGGTTGAGGTTCTGGGGTGCAGGGGGTGGCATTGAGCCAGCGGTGTCCCCAGGCACCCACCAAGGGGAAGGCGTGCTCCCAGCCCCAGCACCACACGTTGGCCCAGAGGGTGGAGGAGCTGCAGGAAAGGTTGGACGAGGAGAGCAAGGTGAGGCCGCTGGGTGGAGGTGGGTGTCCCTTGGGTAAGGCTGCCATTGTCACCGCCATCCCCCCCATGCAGCTCCGCCAGAAGCTGGAGCTGACCAAGGAACGCAGCACCACGCGGGCGCTGGAGGAGGCACAGGAGGAGAGTGCACAGCTGCGGGCAGAGCTGGAGAAGAGAATGCAGGAGCTGCAGAGGAGCACCAAGGAGTAAGGGCTGCATGGGGTCGTGTTCCTGCAGCGCTGTGCTGGGTGGTGGGCCCCCCGCACTGTCCTCATCCAGTGGTGTGGAGCTCATCATCCCTTGAGCTGTGGATGTGGTCTGGATTTCCCTCTCCATCGGGGGGTCTGAGGACTCTGCTGTGCCTTGCGGGGTCTCAGGGCTGCTGTGCCCACAGGCTCAGGGAGGCGAAGGCAGCACAGACGCGAGCAGAGGAGCAGCTGAAAGCAGTGCGCACAGATATGGGCACGGCGGTGGACGCAGACGCTCTGTACAAGGTATGGCCACGTGCACCGCTCCACAACCATCCTTCACTGTGCCACCAACCACAGCGACCTCTGTGTTCCAGGAGCTGGACGAGGCCCGTGAGGAGCTGGAAGAGGCCCTGAGCTCCCGGCAGCGGTTGGAGGAGCATCTGCGGCAGCGGGAACGGGAGCTGACGGCGCTGAAAGGGGCTCTGAAGGAAGAGGTAGCCAACCACGACCGCGAGCTGGAGCGCGTGCGGCTGCAGTGCCACAGCGACATGGAGCAGCTCCGGCGCAGCGTGGAGGACATCTCACAGGTGAGGGCTCTGTGTTTGGGACCCGAGGCTCTGTGTCCTGCCCCATCTCTCTGTGCTCCATCCTTGGAGGAGCCTAGAGCAATCGGTGTTGCCCGGTGCTGAGGGGCCCCCTGCGTCCTTGGGTCACTTCCTGGGGGGCTGCTTTGTGTGGCGTTAAACCAGACAGAGCCTCAACGTTCCCAGAGCATTCCCTGGGCACAGTCTGAGCATCCTCAGGGCAGAGAATGCCTAGGCAGAGCCTGAGCATCCTTGAGAGCATCCCTGGAGAACCCTGGCAGAACATCCCCGGGCAGGGTCTGAGCATCTCCAGAGCATCCGTGGAGCATCACTGGGCAGTGCACCACTGCGCAGGGGCTCAGCATCCCCCAAGGACACCCACTCCAAATGTTCCCCCTGTTCCCCAGAACCGGGCCGACCTGGAGTCAGAGAAGCAGAAAATCGGTGTGGTGGTGCGAAACCTCCAGCGTGAACTGGAGGAGAGTGCCGAGGAGACGGGGCACTGGAGAGAGATGTTCCAGCGGAACAAGGACGAGCTGCGTGCTGCCAAGCAGGAGTGCGTCCCGGCAAATCAGGGCGTGCACTTGGGGCTGAGTGGGTTGCCAGACCCCTCCATCCCATACTCCCATTACCAGACTGCTGCAGGTGAAGATGGAACGGGAGGAGTTCGAGGAGGAGCTGCGGGAGCTGCGGGAGCGCTTCACGGCCACGCGGGAGGAGGTGGAGAGGGCGCGGAGCAGCGCAGTTGACCCCGGAGAGGTGGAAGCGCTGCGCACGGTGCGTAGCCAAGGGGGGATCTGGGTACCGTGTGTGCTCTGTCGGGGTCTCTGAGCCCATCCCATACCCAGGAGCTGCGCCGGGTGCGGGAGGCACAGCGGGAGCTGGCGGAGGAGAAGAAGCAGCAGGAGGAGGTGGTGAGGCAGCGGGAAAAGGAGCTGCAGGCACTGCGCAGCACTGTGCGGGATGAGGCCCAGAGCCACAGCGGAGCCATGGAACAGTGCCACCGTGACATGGAACGGCTGCGGGAGGAGAGGGACGAGGCTGTCAGGGTGAGGGGGGGATGGGGACGGTGATGGCATTGGAGTGAAGAGGATGGAGACTGAATGAGACTGGGGTGCAATGGGGAAGGGCTCAGTGCTGCCCAGCCGTGAGCCGAGGAGCAATCTCACCACGCTGCTGCAATGGGGCCCCAGTTTCACACCACATCTCCTGGGCTGGACTGGTGGTCGTGGGGCCAGGTGGCCCATCCTGTTGTGTGGCTGCGTTGCAGGCGAAAGTTTCCCTGGAGGGTGAGAGGGAGGCAGCGGAGGTGGCACTACGGGAGCTGCAGGAGCAGCACGAGGAGCTGCAGAGGAAGGTGCAGGGCATGGAGACGCAGCTGAAGGACTATGAGCGCATGGGAGAAAACTGGGAGGGCTCCCAGGCACGGCTCCGTGAGAAGGTCACCAAATTAGAGGTACTGTGGCTGTGGGTCCAGGAAGGACATGGGGTTTGGGGAGATGAGGTCATATTGGGAATGCGAGGACTTGGAGGAATGGAGGTGGCACAGAGGGACAGTGGAAGCACTGGGGGTACTGGGAGGTGTGGGGAATGTTGGGGAACTTTGGGACATCTGGGGGATGTTTGGGGACATGAGATCACAGCAGAAGCAGATGGCACCAGGGGGACACTGGGGATAGTGGGAATCATGGGGAGAGTGCTGTTCCCTGGTGCCATCCTCTCTCCCTCCCAGGCAGAGCGCAGACGCGCAGAAGAGTCGTTGGGTGAAGCTACAGACCGTGAGCAGGAGCTGCTGCGGGCGCAGCGGGCGCTGGAGATGCGTCTGGATGAGGCGCAGAGGGGGATGGCACGGCTGGCACAGGAGCAGCAGGAGCTGAGCGCGTCCCTCCAGGACGAGCAGAGGCAGAAGGAGCAGCTGAAGCGTGCCAAGAGCGAGCTGGAGGAGCAGAAGCGGCTGCTGGACCGCAGCACTGAGAAACTGAACAGAGAGGTGGGGAGCGTCTGCGCCTCAGTGCTCCGTCACCCCTCCATGGGGTGTGGGTACAGGGCAGTGGTCCTCACGGATCTCTTCCATCCCACAACCCACAGCCCCATCCCACTGGGAGGTCTCAGAGGGTGGTGGTCCTCTTGGATCTCCTCCAAGTGAAGTGTCCCATGTCTCGCTGGTCTCTGAGGTGCCCTGGCCAGGGTAGGGCAGGGTGCAGCACTGCAGGACTCTGCCCCACTCTTTAGATGTGCTCATCCCATTGGTCTGATCCTTCCCCGTTATGCTGGGATGTCCCTGTTTGTGCTCACACTCCCTAAATCCACGCTGTCCCCATCGGTCTGCATCCAGGGTCACACTGTCCTTTGCTTTGGTGCACTTGCAGTGTCCCAATGCCTCCCAGCTCCCATCCCGTGGGCTCCTGCCAGTGCCATGAGCAGCAATGTCCCCCCAGCCTCATGCGTCTTTTCCCACCTGTGGTCCCATTGCTCTCCCACAGCTGGAGCAGATGACAGAGGAGTCCAACCGCTCACTGGCTGCACTCAAGGCTCAGCTGGAGGAATGCAAGGAGAAATCCCGCAAGGAGATCACTGATTCCCAAAAACAAGCCAAGGACTGCGGTGCCGAGATGGAGAAGATGCAGTTCAGCGTGGGACGGCTGCAGGACGAGGTACAGCAGGGACTGGTGGCCACAGCCTAACTGTGGCCCAGGTGGCCGTGAGGCTGCTGTCCCCACACCGCATCTCACCTCTGTCCCCAGGTCACCCGGCTGAAGCAGGCGCTGCAGGACAGCCAGGCGGAGCGGGACGGCGCTCTGCTGGAGCGGGATGTGATGCTGCAGCGCCTGCGTGGCCTCGAGGAGGAGGTGGATGCCAAGAGGCGCTCCCAGGACGATCGCTCACGGCAGCTCAAGGCGCTGGAGGTGGGTTGGGGCACCTGGAAAATGGGCTGTTGGCACACAGAGAGTGAGGCTGTGGCACCTGCAATCTGGGGTCACAGGTAACCAAAAATCCAGGGGTGGTGGTGCCCAAAGAGTGGGTTGTTGGATCCAAAATCCTGGGGTTGGGGTAACTAAAAACCAAAGGGGTCATAGTTTCCCAAACACTGGGTTGGGGCACCCAAAATCCGGGGTCTGATTGCCTGAAAATGGGGGTTATGCACCCAAAATATTGGGTCAAAGTGTCTAAAATGAAGGTTGGGGCACCTGAAAAATCAATGGTGCCCAAAACTTGGGGTCACAGCACCCCAAAACCAGCCCCTGGCACACAAAAGCCAATTTTTGGCACCCCAAAACCAATGGATCTGTAGTGCCCAAAAAGCATCCAAAAAGGCACCCAAACCCACACCTCCACCTGCTCCCTGCAGTGCTGAGCACTGACAGTGAGGGGCAGAGCGTGCTCAGCCATCCTGCAGCTGCACGGGGCTGCGGTGCCGCAGGACTGCACCCGTATTTCCAGCCCTGTGCAATGAAACCCCACAAATAGTGGTGAAGAGCCCTTCTCCCACCACCCCGCTGCCGTCCCGATGCTGTGGGGCTGGCACTGACCTTCCGTGTGCCCGCAGGAGAAGTCCAAGCGCCTGGAGGAGGAGCTGGAGGAGGAGCGAAGCACGGCCGAGCTGCTGACCGAGCGCGTCAACCGCAGCCGTGACCAGGTGGGGCAGCCAGCGGAAATCCCGTGAGCGTGATGCAAAAACAATGCCCCAAATTATGGGGGGAGGTTGGTGTTTGTGCAGGAAGTTGGAGCTGTCAGCTCCCAATTAACCCAACTGCTCATTAGCTTCAAAGCCGGAGCTGACGCAGGAGCTGTGGCACGGGTGGCGCTGGCGTTGCCGATGGGTTGCGCGAGCTGCGGCCCCATTGCTTGCAGCTCCGTGGGGTACACAGGGGCAATCTAGCCCCCTGGGGCTGGGCTTTGGGGTCGGTTATCCCATTTTTCATCCCCAAAAGAAGCACATCTCAGCAGAGCTTGATGAGTGATGACAGTGACCAAGGCCGTGGCCAAACCTCTCAACACCGCGGTATTGGCTTGGCCAATGGATGGCCCCATCACCTGTAGGGGCTCTCCGGGCCCCAGGGGCACCTTGTGGGGCTAGGGGTTGGGGAGCGGGGTGGGTGATTTGGGTGGGTTTCCTATTTCTCATCCCCAAACCGGGCACATCCCAGCGGAGCTTTGCTCCACGTGTCCTCAATTTGTCCAAATTGAGCAATGCAGTGTGTAGGTGGCAGTGAAACTGGAGCTTGGCTCTGACAGAGTCACCGTGTGATTTTTTCGGGGCTGTTGACTTATCATTTAGACAATGCTGCACAAAATCCCATTCCCACGACTTCAAAATAGCACCCAAAGCAGTACGGTTGGCTCTGACTGAGCCCTGGGGCACTGGGTTTGATCCATTGGTGCACCAAATCCATTTTGGCCTCAAGCTCGGCTGCACCACGGTGCCCAAAGGTCCCCACTCCCAGTCCAACCAGTTCAACCCTCCAGTGGAGAATTGCAGCCTGCACACCCAGGGGCGGGAGGCGTGGCAGCTGCTTGTTAGGAATAGAAGGAGGACAGCTAATTGGGGAGGGAGCCAGCAGCTGCTCGTTGGGATGTGTGACCAGTGGGAAAGGGTTGGGACCGGCGCTGCTGTGACCGAGGCTGTGGCCAACATCCCCATCCCCAGATTGACCAGCTGCGTGCTGAGCTGCTGCAGGAGCGCTCGAGCCGCCAGGACCTGGAGTGTGACAAGGTCTCACTGGAGCGCCAGGTGGGCACTGGGGACCGCATCCCTCATCCTTCCATGCCCCGAGTGATGGGAATGCAGTGGTGATGGGCACTGAGCTCCACGCTGTGCCATTACGCTGCGCCCTGGGCACCTCCCCGTGCCCACGTCCCTCTGCGTTGGATGATAATTGCCGCTGTATAACCATCCTCATTGCGGCCACTCCTTGGGAGAGGCTTCTGGGCTGGGATCTCCACCAGCACCGTGCCATCCTCCCCAGAGGCTGGTGTTGACTCGGTGGCTGAGGCTGGGCTTCAGCTGACCCGGTGGCCAAGGCTCGCATTGACCTGGTGCTTCCGGTGGCCTCCATGTCCCCTTCTCCCCAGAACAAGGAGCTGAAGAGCCGCCTGGCCAGCTCCGAGGGCATGCAGAAGGTGGGCGGCTCCATCTCACAGCTGGAGGCGCGCCTGGAGGAGCTGCAGGACCGGCTGCAGGCCGAGGAGAGGTAGTGGCCTCGTTGTCCCCACCACCACCGTGGGCCAGCCGTACCATCAGGTCCTCACTGCACCCCACACCTCCCGGCAGGGAGAAGAGCGTCCTCCACTCCTCCAACCGCAAGCTGGAGCGCAAGGTGAAGGAGCTGACCATCCAGATCGACGACGAGAGGCAGCACGTCAATGACCAGAAGGACCAGGTGGGCGGTGGGCACGCGGCCACCTCTGGCCGTGGGTTGGTGGCCCTGGTGTCGCAGCACCGCGTGGTGGTGGCCCCACACCCAGGGGTTTGTGGCGATCAATGGCCACGTCCCCACAGCTGAGCCTGCGTGTGAAGGCGCTGAAGCGGCAGGTGGACGAAGCCGAGGAGGAGATCGAGCGGCTGGAGGCTGCCCGCAAGAAGGCGCAGCGTGAGCTGGAGGAGCAGCAGGAGCTCAACGAGCAGCTGCAGGGCCGCATCAAGGCGCTGGAGAAGGAGGCCTGGTAGGAAGAGAGGCTGCCCCCCAGCCTCGCCGTGCTCCATTGCCCCATGGATGGGCCCCATGCCCTGGCCGTGCCCCACAGCCCCACTGAGGCTTGGCCCCCAGCTCCATCCCTCCGTGCTCCACACTCAGCCCCCTCCTCCTTCCCCAGGCGCAGAGCTGCCCGCACGGCCGCCGACTCCTCGCTGCAGGACGATGCGCTGAGTTCCGATGAGGACCTGGATGGCGCCTATGGGCCCTCCTCCATCGCCTCACTGCTCAACGAGGCCAACCTGCAGACCAGCTCCTGCTGAGCCCCACAGAGCCCCCAGGGCTGCGGGAACTGCTCAGAGACCTCCGGCCCCCTGGGGTCGGCTGTCGGCCCTCTTCTCCTGCGTGGCTTTTTGCCCCTGGGGGACCCAGGGTTGGTGGCTGTGAGGATGGAGCCTGTGGTCCCCAGGGAATGCCACCGCCCCTCAGCTCCAATTTATTTTTATATGCAATCATCTCCCTCGTTCCTCACCGCTCTTTTCCCTCTCAAAGTGCTGTTTTCAATAAAATGGACCATGCCAACACCAGCAGAGCCCATGGCGGCGGTGCAGGACTGGGGTGCAGGGTGGGGGCATGCGGCTCCCTCCTGCCAGGCTGGGTCCTGCTCCAAGATGCATCCTCATTATCACTAACTAACGAGAATGGGAGCTGTGCCAGGTGCTAATTAGCACCATTGTGTTGATTGGCAGTGGTTACCACAGTTCCCCTCCATGGCCTCCAGCGGGCCGCACTGCCTCTGTCCCAGTGCTGCCTCTGTCCCCGCTGCCTCAGTTTCCCCACCTGAACTCAGTGTGGTGGCAGTGGGGCCGGGGGGACCCCATCCTGTCCCTGTGCCACATTTTGGACCCCGCACCCAACCCAGCACCCACTGCAGCACAACCAGGCTGGCTCTTCCCAGCAGCGCGGCGCTGCACCGTGCAGTGGAGCCGTTTGGCTCCTGGCATTGTTCCTTACACCACGGGAGGCTCCGGGTGGGACCCCGCGGCCCCACTGCTGGATGGGGCCCAGTGAGCTGACGGCACTGCCAAGTGGCAATGGGTGCCTGCACACCAGGGTCATCGGTGGGGATGAGTGGGGCACAACCTGCCCTGGCACGGCTCGGCACAGGACGCTGCAGCTTGGCTCTGCTTTGGCACCAGTTCGGCACAGCTTTGTACCCAGCGCCCCCAGCGCAGCCCAACGGCCCCGTGGGTGTGGCCAACGAGGAGGGGGCGTGGTCAGAAGGAGGGGGCGTGGTTTGAACGCAGATTTAGCGTAGATTGGGTCGTGGCTTGGAAGAGGTGTGGCAAGTGAGGGGGCGTGGTCAGGATGAAGGGGCGTGGCCTCATCACGGATACGGAGTGCTTTGGGGAAGGGGCGTGATTCGGTGTGGGCGTGGCCTCTGCGCAGAGGAGGCGTGGTCAGGAGGGGGTGTGGCCGTATATAGGGGCGGTGTGCGGCGCGGGGCCGCAGTCGGGACCATGAACGGGGCCATGAACGGGATGCGGGGCTGGTGCGCAGTGCTGGACGTGCGGCCCCACGGAGAGAGCCCGGTGAGCGGGGACCTTCCCGGGGCATCCCCTCAGTCCTCCCCTTGACTTTGGGTCTCCCCACGGCACTGGGGAGTGGTGGTGGGGTCAGGGGGTAGTGGGACGCAGTAGGGCGGTGGGGTGGGATAAGGCAGTAGGATGGGGAGGTGGGATGGGATTGAATTTTGGGATGATGTTTCAGGATGGATGAGGCTTTGGGATGTCCAGGTTTGTCCCCATGGCTGTGGGGCAGTGGAACCTGGCCTGGGTGGGCTGGGAGCTGCTCTGCGTCTCTTCCCTCTATCCCCTTTCCTTCATTCCTACTTCCATGGTTCTCTTTCCCATATTCCCATTCCTGTATCCCTGTGTCCCTAAAGTGCCCCTAAAGAGGCTGAGTGGATGGGGACAGAGGAGCAGCTCCTGAGCTGCACAATTCCACTGGGACCCCATTGGATCTATGGGGTCCTGGGGACCCCCAGCCCTCCCCATTGGTCATTGGTGCTGAATTCTTTAAGCTCGTGGCCGTGTGCTCCCGTCGAGAGGCCCCGTTCCCGGCTCGTGTTTTGGGATTACTCACTGCTTACAGAACCACCCGTGTTTTCCCTCCCCTATCGCTCACTTTTCCTCATTGCAGGCAGTTGCGGAAGGGCTCCGGGTGGGGCTGGCAGTGACCCAACACCGCAGCTCCATCCCAGCACGGGGTGAAGCTCTGGTGTGGGGCCGATGGACGCCGCTCACCCCACGGCTTTCTGTCAGTTTTTGGGGCACTGCGGCGTCCCCGTGCCCGGCCCCACTGGGTGAGTCAGCCCCAATTCCCGCAGCCTCCTCCCGGCCTTATAAGGAGCGGCGGCGGCGGCGTTGGGCTCTTTTGGTTAATGGGTTATTAGGGTGATAAGTGCCTGTGTCACGCCGGGCATCTCTGGAGCTCGTTGCTAATTAGTGCCGGTGATGGCCCCTAGGTCAGGTCTGGCCTGTTCCTGCTGAGCCTTGGGATGGGACTCACGGTATTCATCGGCCCCGTGGGGTTGTGTTGAATTTGGGGATGAGAAAAGTGCCAAAAGGTTAAAAATGGTCTTCTGGAGAGTTGGCCTCATCAGGATCACTTGACTTCATCTATAGGGAAATTGCTTCTTGCATGGAACGACCTCGTGTAGGGGGTCTCCTCTTTTGTGGTGTTTGGTCCCAAACAAGAGGTGTGGATTTATGGAGAGCTTTGGGTCCCGGTGGATCTGCGTGGCCAGCATCAGACAACCGCGGTGCGAAGGGGGGAGCGGGCGCCGTATGGGGTTTGGGTTCTGTCCAAGCATGAGTTGAGCACGAGGTGCCCCATTACCACTCTTCCTCCTGCGGGAAATGCCCAAATCTGCTGCCCTCCTGTTCTGGGGTTCTGTGCTGGAGCCAGCATGGGGCATCCCTGCAGCACTGTGCTTCCTACTGGAGCCCAAGCCAAGGTGATGGTAACCCCCACTGCCACAGGGATTGATCACAAACCGAGGCACCATAGGGACGGCAGTGAGCGCGGAGCCCCAGGATCCTGGTGTGGGAGCACGGCAGAGCTCAGGGACCAGAGCTCAGCAGCACCTCCAGTGTGCATTGTGACATCCAACATCCCCTTACAGAGGAGTTTGTGCTTCGCAGCCCCTCAGGGGCGTCCCCAGAAGCCGCCGCGGTGCCGCACACTGCAGTGCAGTAGGGAAGGAGCAGTGCAGGCAGAGATTGGCTGCTCTGGAGCGCTTACAATGCTGCAGAGAAGGTTCCTCCCAGAGCAGCCCTACAACTCCCAGCCAATACTCCATCTGTGGCACACAGCACTGGGACTGCAGGGCCTGCCCGTGGCTCCTCGCTGCGACCCATCTGCGTCACCCCCATGCTGGATCCATCTGGAATTGGGTTCTATCGTGACAGAAGCACCCTCATGCTGACGGCTGCGTCGCTCTGAAGGCAGTGATGGAAATCGGCGTTGTGCTCCTTGCTTATCGCGGCGCATCTTCCCCGGGAGCGGGATTCCCTCGGAGCGTTGGCAGCACCGCACCCTCGCGTGGGCTTATGGGGCCAGGGACGGCGTGGGATCCTCCGGTTGTAAACAACACTGCCAGTGGGGCCACGTGGGGCGGCTACCGGAATCGCTTCGCTCGGATAGTTCTGTGATTCCGTGATCTCTGAGGTCACTTCCAACCAACCGCTCTGACCCCACTGCTCTTTAGTCTGTAGGATCCCTTCTGACCCAGCCGTTCTATGATTTCATGATTCTGTGAGCTATGGGGTCCTTCCAACCCAACCGTGCTGTGACCCCTTAACTCCGTGATTCCTGTTTGCTTCCTATGTCCATGGAGAGATGCGGGACGTTCTGCATGCAGGTGCTGCTGTGAGCCGCTTCCCTGCCCTATAAAACCATGGGCACTCCTCTGACCTCACCAAATGAATGCTGTGGGTGCTGTGGCTGCTGTGTGAGCTGCGCATCCAACTTGGCATTTTTTCCAACCGCTTCGACCTTCTTGTCTCTTCCATAGGAAAACCTTCCCTGGAGAAGGGGTTGTGGGGTTAAGCAGTCAGTGCTTTGTGCAGGGTAGAACGAAGGGGTCCCTGCAGGAGGAACCTCCTCTCCCAGCAGCCCAGGCAAAGCGAGAGCAGCGTACACACAATATTTTGGAAACAAACCCACGGCTTGTCGAGACTTGGGCGGTGCAGAGCGCTTGGAAGCGGAGCGGCACAATCCTTTGGCGCTGCTCCGAGGGTGACGTGGCCAGGCGTGGTGTGGGCCAGGCACCGATGGGGCTGGGTGTGGGGTGCTGAGCAGCCCCAGAGCACTGCGATCTGCTGTGGGGTTGCCGGGAGCATGAGTGGCCCTGGAGTTGGTGAGGTCAGTGTGGGATGGGTTTTGGGGGCCAAAATGGGGCAGTTTGGGTGTTGTGCGCCGCTTTACGGTGTTCTGTGTCCTCTGTGCCGAATGCCACCGGAGTGCCCACATTGGGAGGCTGTGCTGCTGGGGAGGGTTTGGGCAAGCAGCAGAGCTGCTGATGGCCACGGTCCCTCCCCTCAGCTCCAAGGGGTCGATCTGGCTCTGGCTGTGTGGAGAGGGTAGGGGAGGAGGAGGACCTGAGCTGCTTTGCCACTCTCTGGAAGGGTCCCTGGCATGGTGGCCGCGTTATGAGTCCAGTGGCTCCTCTTTTGCACTTCCTCCTCCTTGGCTCCTCCAAGCTCCAATAGCTGGGTGGGTGTCACTGCTGTGCGATAACTCACTCGGTTGGAGCTGGGTGTTGTTCTGAGGGCTGCAGCTTCCCAACCACTCCGGGTGGCTGTGACCCGAATCCCACCCTCTTGTTCCAGGAGAGTGTGAAGGTGCTGAGGCTGACGCTGCCGAATGAGCTCCCGGGCGAGCGGCGCGAGCAGGCGAAGCAAAAGGTGAACTCCCATCAGCTCAGGGACACCGCGAGGGGTTGGCGTCCGTGTGACCCAGTGCAGGAGTGCGAGTGGGCGCTCCGAATGGGGCTGTGGGGAGGCGACTGGCCCTCAGGGGATCACAGATCTGTGCTCTGGATTGGAAGGGGCCCTTAAAGGCCATCTGGTCCCCCCCTCTGTGATGAGCAGGGACAACGTCCCCTTGACCCAAACCATTTATTTGGACATAATTCTGAAGGTGATCTGTAAGGCTCCTTCCAGCCCAACCATCCCACGGTGCAGTGGCTGATCATGATTAAAGTTGTAGAATCATGGAATAGTTTCAGTTGGAAGAGACCTTTAAAGGCCATCTGGTCCAACCCCCTGCAATGAACCCACACCCACAGCTTCGTCAGTGCTCACAGCCCATTAGCCTGACCTTGGGTGTCTCCAGGCACGGCACCGCTGCCCACATATCCCTGCAGAACCTGTGCCAGTGCCTCACCGCCCTTCTCGTAAAAACCTTCTTCCTTCTACTCTGCCTAAGTCTCCCTCTTTTAGTAGGAAACCGCTTCCCCTCGTCCTGTCACACACACACACTGCTGAAGAGTCCATCCCTGTCTCTCTTACAGCCTTTTAGATCCTGAACACTGCCCTCAGCTCTCCCAGAACCTTCCCCTCTCTGGGCTGCACAGCCCAGCTCTCAGCCTGTGCTACAGGGAAGGTGTTCCATCCTATAGATCGTTCCATCCTCATTCCAGCTCTGTGTGCTGGAATTGCAGCTCCCAATGCATTCAGCACTTCAGAGTCAGCTCCTTGGCTGTGCTGCTTTGCTGCAGCTCACAGTACTGATTTGCCTAGTGCCAGGCGAGCTGTTCCAGCCAGGCTGGTCCCAGAGCTCTGCTCTTTGTGTCTCACAGCCGGTGGGAAAAGCCTTCGCCATGGTGGCCAACAGATCGAGCAATGGCCACGCGCTGGCATCCGAGCGCATCAAGTCCAACGACGGCGATGAGGAGATCATCAAGGTGAGTTCCCAGTTCTCGGGGCTTGTTCAGCAGTAAGAAAACTGGGGAAAAAAAGGTGGTACTGGAGGCTGAGGGGCACCCATTGTTTTCCGAATGCGATGGGGAAAGAGAGTGTTGGAAGAGGAAGGGCAGTTGTCGGCTTCCAACAAAGTGGGGAAAGAGAACGGCGAAGTGGGAGCGTGCAGAGTGCACCGGAGGGGTTGGGGTCGGCACGGACGGTTCTGTCTTTCAGGTCTATCTGAAGGCGAGGGCCGAGGGCAGTGCAAACCATGAGGAGCACGTCAGCCAGCTGAAGAGCGAAGTTCGGCACATCCAGGAGGTATCCCAGACCCCCAGGGGCTCGGGCTGCGTTGCTGCACCGTGCTGTGCCAAGCTGTGCCGCACCGCGCTGGCAAACTGGCTTAACCCTCCAGTTTGTTGACTTGCCCGTACAGGGCAGTCGTCTAATCAAGTGCCATAAATTAATTCAGCCTGACTAATTGCTCTGCTATATGGACTGAATTTGAAGAGAATTGCACGATGACTTTCCCCCAAGGCTGTCCCCTGCGTGCCTGGGTGCGGCGGTGCCTCTCGTTAAAAGGCAGTTTCTTTGGAATGTCTCATCTCCCAAAGTAAACTGGTTGATGAGCTCTGGGCCCATTAACCCTTCCTCTGCTCCTGCTGGGACATGGCTGCTGGGGAGGCAAAGAGCTTGCAAGACATGGAAGTGGTTGCGTGGTGGTTCTGGGCCACATGATTTAGCTAAAAACTGGGGAAAAGAATTGGGAAAAAAATTGAAGGGGAAAAAAAATGAAACAAAAAAGGAGAGGGTTAAATTTGGGTTTGCTCTCACATGAATTTCTGTGCTGAATTTCTCTGCTGGCCCCAGGACATCTGTAATCCTGTACATGAAGAGACAAGAATTAGCTCAAGCCGTGAGCCACGATGGTGGCTGCGGGGTTGGGGGGGATGGAGCGGAGAGGATGGGCTGCTTTCTGCCCCACTGCGTCATCCCCAGCCCCGAAACCAGACATACAACCGAGTGGTGTGTGACTGGGAATGGAGCTCAGCACCTCTGGCCCCAAAACCAAGCAGCGCCTTATGGGCGCAGGGCTGAAGCTGCGCTGCTGTGCCATCGGAATGCTTTTCTTGGTGAAGGGCTGGGGCGAAGCTGCGCAGCACTGTCCTGCTCACTTTCTCTGACTAATTTGGGGAGCTGCACATCAAGACTGTGCATGTCGGAGTCCTGCAGGGAGGAACAAGGGTCTTCCCAGCACTTCAAAGGTGTGATCGATGAGTAACACAGGAAAAATCCTCCCCATTGTTGCTATCTTTTGGGTTTCTTCTGCCCATGAGTGTGAGAAAGCCGCTGGGCAAGGACGGCGCCCTCACAGCAGAGCTCCCGTAGCACGCAGTGTAGGGACGCGAGGGATCGCGGGTCGGTGCTGGGCGTCCTCGCGGCCCCCGCGCCCTTGTTTGGTTTCTTTGGGGTTGAAGAACTCTGTGGTGTGGTTGAGCTAAATCGACTTGCCTTTGCCAGGCTAGAAGTTTTTTGAAGAAGCTGCGGGAAGACTTAAGTAGTAAACTTGAGAGCAGACAAGGAGATAAAGAGCACGCACAGGTAACGGGAGCGCGTCTTGGGCGTTGATTGACACGCGCTTAGTGACACAAACAAAAAGATGTTGTCTTTGGGTCCAGAAAGTAACAAAAGGGGCCTTACAGATTACGGTGCTTGTGGCACCCGCTTGGCAACACCCATAGAATCATAGAGCATCCCAAGTTGGACGGGACCCATAAGGACCACTGAGTCCAACTGTTAGAAATCCAAGTTGAAAGGGACCCATAAGGATCACTGAGTCCGACTCATAGAAACCCCAAGCTGGACAGGAGCCGTAAGGATCATCAAGTCCAGCCCGTGGCTCCACGAAGAACCACCCCAAAATCAGACCCTGTGTCTGAGAAGACACCTACAGGTAACATGAGAAACCGGCACGAGTGGGTGAGGAGTCAGGACGTGGGACGCATTGGCACCGTGCGCGCTCTGCATGCTCCTCTGCCAGAATCGGGGCCGGGATTGCTGTGGGGCTGTTGGGGGTGCGTCGCTGTGACGATGATGTGACAGGGCTGGTGCTGCTTGTCCCATGCAGGTGGTGCTGGAGGAGCAGAACGGGAGCTGGCTGCATCCCGAGAGGCTCTGCGCTGAGCCCTGGGAGGAGCAGGTAGGTAGAACAGAGGGGACATCAGCTTTGTGTGTAGGAGCACTGGCTTTAGTTTTCTGTCCTCAGGAACAGGTCAGGCCCTTCTGCCTTTTCTCTAGCAAGCTCTTGCAGTATGGTTTTATCAGTGTCAGGACTGAGTATGGCCCAGAGCAACAAAAGTCATAGAACCATCGGGATTGGAAGGAATTGCTTCCACCATCCCTGCAGCCTCCATGGGGCTCCCCCCAGCAGTTCCCTGTCTGCCTGGAACCGGGCTCGGTGCTCCAGCTGTGCCCTCCCCAGGGCAGAGAGAAGAGAGGAGTACCACCCTGCCCTGCTGGCCCTGCTCTGCACAGTGCATGCCAGGGAACAACTGGCTTTCCTGGCCACCAGGGCACACTGCCGGCTTGTGATCAACTGCTGGCCAGCTGTTGGTCAAACAGGACAACTGGCCATGAGGACACACTGCTGTGACCCGGGGTCGACTGTTAACTCTCCACTGGCCAACTGTTAGCCAACCAGGACACCATTGGTCTTCTTGGACACCAGCATGGCATGCTTCTGGCTCATGGTCAGCAGTTGGCCAACCATAGGTCAACCGTTTGTCAGTTGTTGATCAACCAGGACTCCCAGATCCTTCTCTGCAGTGCCCCTTTCCAGCAGCCCCCAGCCTGCACTGATGCTGTGATTTTCCTCCCTGGGTGCAGAATCCTCTTGGTGATCCCCATCAGGTTCCATTTCACCTGGCTCTCTCAGGGGCAGGGCGCGTTGCCTCGAGGGCTGGAGGCTGGAGCCGGGTGTGGGAGAGGAGGGTGGGAGCTGAGGGGGCTCCTTGGGCACCTCCTTGATGCTGAGTCTCCCCTGTTAATGTCCCAGCAGGATGAGGATTGTTCAGGAGATGACGTAGAGAAGATGCGGCAGACAGCGAGGAGGCTGTTCACGAGGCTGCAGGAGGCTGAGAAGTGCCATCAGTTGGAGAAGAAGGACCTCGAGGTGAGTGCATCGGGCATTTCCCCATTCAGAATGGGATTCTGAGTTGGTTTGGTTTCATTTTGGAAGCCACAGGCAGCTCTCCCATCAGCCAGCATTGTTCCATCCACGTAGTGCTGTGCCCTGGCTCCTGCCCTCCAGAGTTCAGTGCCACTGCAGCTTCTGTCCCCTTCCCTGGGACGGGTCAGGACACAGAGGCTGTGCCACTGTCACCAAATGGCTGCTGTCACCTCCACATGACAGCTGCCCTCTGCCAAGTTCTGCTGGCACAGCTGCCATGCTGTGTGGCCCCTCAGGTTGTGTTCCTGTGACATCCCAGCTCCCATCCTGTCCCACAGACCAAACTGGTCCCAGGAGCTCAGGGTCTGCCCTGAAGTTGGTTGAACGGCTCTGGGGGCATGGCCTGGAGCAGCAACCACATCCTCCAGCACAGGGACATCAGTGGTGACACATGTCCTGTCCTCTGTGCAGGAAGCCACGTGTCATAGTGCCACGCAAGGATCTTTTGGGCATTTTTGGTTGGATGTGATGTCGAGGGCTCTCAGCCTGGACAGAAGCATTGGGGATGGGTTTGGGGATCTCCAACAAGGCAAGTTCTCCACTTGCCTTGGAGCCCAATTCCTGCGCTGTGCACAGGGCACATTTGTCCCTCCGCCACTCTGAGCACTGGTGCTGGCTCTCAGGGTTGGTTCGGAGCAGGATGATGGCCCCGCGCCGCACGTGGCTCAGAACAAACATGTTCCTCATGTTGGAGGTGTGTTTCTTGCAAAAGCATTTAGGCGCTCGCTCCTTTGAAGTGCTTTGAAGCTGAGGAGCTTGGCAAAGAACCTCTCTCAGAAGCATGCCAGGCTGCTTGCCTTCAGCAAAACCCTCCTGCCGAGACTCCAGAGCACAGCAGGGCTCGGAGGCTGTGCTGGGTGGGCGCTGAGGGCTCTCTGTCCCTTTGCCCCTTTGCAGAGGACGGTGTCACGGTACCGGGAGGAGGCAGAGCAGACGAGCTGTGCTCTGCGGAGAGCAGAGAGGAGCGTGGTGGAGAAGGAGCTGCAGGTGGACGAACTGCAGAGGCTGCTGGCAGGGATGGAGAAGGTACCAGTGCTGCGGTCCTGTGTTCTGCCCTGTGCACAGCTTGGCTTCCCTGCTGGTTTATCCTAAAAGCCCTCATGAGCCAGCTGCTGGGAACGGCTCCATCCGACTGGTCCTGCTTTAGGCTTGCATTCCCCAGGTCTAGAAGATCTGGTTGGTCTGCGCAAAGCCTTCCTGCTGGGTATCCTAGAGATGAGCACACAGTCTAGACAGCTGCCCGGTTCTTCTCGTGGGGGCATTAACACAGCCTGCAGCCTGGGTTGTTAATTACCCAGCTGTGGGCTGCTCATAGTAGCATTAAATTTATAAATCTAACAGTGCAGCACAGCATGAAGCAACGTAAGATTGTGTTCGTGAGCCCGAAAGTGGAGCCGAAGAGCATAGAATTGTAGAATGCATGGGTTGGAAGGGACCCTATGGACCGCAGAGCCACGGGAGCACAGAATCACTGGGTCGGAGGGGTCCCTAAAAACCAGCTCCCGTCCCATTGCCACCTGCCTGCGTACAAAGCCGATCTCCCTCTTACTTATGGGCTCCCTTTAAGCACTGAGCTGCTTTGTGCCTCCCTGCATCCCAGGGTGAAGGAGCGGGACGTCTGCCGTCGGTCGCTCCGCGGTGCCTCTGTCTGTCTGTCTGTCCGTCCCTCTGTCCCGTGTGTAAGCGCAGGCTTGGCGCAAACAACCCGCGGGCGCCGCGGCAGCCTGCGCCGCATCTGCTCAGCTCGGGAGGCAGCCAGCATTTGTTGCGACTTGTTTCCCCCGCGCGTAACTCTGCCCCTCGCCCGCTGCAGGAGCACAGGACTTTGCTGCTGAAGATGAAAGACAGCGAAGCAGAGCTGGCACGGCTGAGAAGCGTGGAAGGTGACAAGCTCGCCGAACAGGACCGGTGAGGCTCAGCCTCTGCCAACGCCGCAGCAAGCCCACGCCGCCGGGTCGGGGTGTCAGCGCGCCGGGGCATGACTGCACATTCCTGCGCAGGGCGTGCTCGTCTCCGGCTTGCAAAACAGCTCCCGGGAGCTGACTCATCCCCGAATACCTCCCGCAGCGCGGCCCGGCGCTGCCGGGGACCTCTAGCGGCTGCCGTCCTGCCCTGGGTGCTCGGCTGGCTTCGCCCAGGCGGTATCCGTGTGCCGCGGGGGTTAATTGGCAGCGAGTCGTTACTGGCAGGCCTCGTTTGCGGGCTGACTCTTCCTGATGTTCCTGTGTCCCCGCGGTCTGCCGTCGGGAGGCTTTGTGGCTCCTGTTTGGATTGGGTTTGTCTCTGTGTCTGCTCACCTCGTCGGGTCAAAGTATTTCAGACCTGCATGGCTGTGGGGGGGATGGAAGTGGGGTGAAGCGTGGTTGTGCCCTCCTGGAAAGGGGTCTGACGGCGGCTGGATTCTCCCATTGTGTTTTCCCAGGTCGGCCAAGCTGGAGAAGGAGGTGGCGATGCTGCGGGAGAAGATCCATCACCTGGACGACATGCTGAAGAGCCAGCAGCGCAAGGTCCGCCAAATGATCGAGCAGGTGAGCGGATGGGCGCAGCGTGGCTGCATGGGGCTGAGCGAGGGGACGGCCCAGAGCCCTGTGTCACCGCCTGGAGCAGTGACAAACCCTGCACGGTGGTGGCAGTGGCGCCCCGGGAAGGTAATAAGAGGGCTCTGGAAGAGAAGAGGCTCAAACGGTGCAAACAGAAGCTCCTCACCCAGGGCTGAATTCACAGACTTAATTTGAGGCTTTTCTAATTGTTTTCTATGCAGATTGTGGAGTTAATGCTGTGGGTGTGAGGCTGGCTGAGCCGCCCTCCTTCCTCCGTGCTGCTTAACCCATGCACACATGAAAAGGGTTTTCTTTTTTAAGCCACCATGAACATTCTCTTGCAGCTCCAGAACTCCAAAACGGTGATTCAGGCCAAAGACGCTGTGATCCAGGAGCTGAAGGAGAAAGTTGCCTACCTGGAGGCTGAGGTGCGTCCCAGCAGGGTCGTTCTGGGGTCTGCTTTGGGGTCGGCGCACTGCTGGGTGCAGAGAGCTCTGGGAAGGGCAGCAGCAGCACAGCCGTCCCCTGGCGGTGCCACTTGGTGGTGTCACCTCGGTGTCACCAAGTGCTGTGGTGTGGCGGCTCCCAGCGAAGCCAGGGATGCTGTGAGCTCCGGTGGGATGTGAAATAACTTCATCTCGTGCATTTCTCTGGCAGCAGCGCCCAGCTTGCTCACAGAGCTGCACGTATGTCAGAAATCAGAACTGCATTCCAGCCCCTGGGATCGTAGCAAGCGTCAAACTTCTCTCCTTTTTTGGAGAAATGCTGAGCTTGCATCAGCACTTCAGGCATTTTTTTCCCTCCGTGGTGATCTGTTTTGCTAATCTTTGTTGGGGCAGTGTTTGAGCGAAAAGGCAGAGAACAACTGAGGACTCCCACATTCCAGGTCCTCCCTGGTTCCTTCGGGCAGCGGTTCCTGTCTAGGGCTGGATTTCCTCCTCCCTGATGCTGGAGCAGCCCCACATTTCCCAGCACAGATCTGTGCCAGCTGCTCTTTGCTCACTGTGGTTCCCATCTCTTGTAGAACCTGGAGATGCACGACCGCATTGAGCACCTGATTGAGAAGCAGGTCAGCCGGGGCGGCCACAGCTCCAGAGCACGTTCCAAGTCAGAGTACGTCAGCAGGTAGGTCTGGGGCTGAGCCCACAGCTCCACATCTCATTTTGGGGCTCTGGGAGGTGGTGCTGGGCGTGGGGCTGCTCCCTCTACCCTCGTGAAGGTGCGGTGTTGTTCTGCTCCTCTTTAGGGTGATGCAGTAAAGCAAAGGTTCCCCATAGGGGTGGTTTATGGGAAACGTTCACAGAGCAGTGCTGGGATCACCAATCCCACAGCTTTTCTAGAATCATAGAATGACTTGGGATGAAAAGGACATAAAAGGTCATCTCATTCCAACCCTCTGCCACAGTAAGGGTTGCCATCCACCAGACCAGGCTGCCCAGGATCCCATCCGACCTGTTGAGTGCTTCCAAGGATGGAGCATTCACAACCTTCCTCCCAGTTCCACCCACCTGAACAAACCCTTTTTCTCTTGCAGCAAAAGACTGATGGGCCCCAAACCGCTGCCTCTCATCCGAGTGGTGGAAACATGAGTTTCGAGGGTTGGAGCGAGATGAAGACTCTCCCCTTGTTCTCCTTGACCAGACTTCCCTGCTTGACTGTTCTCTGGCCTCTGTGCTCCGTCTGCCCTGGAGCTGCTGGCGGAGGGCTGCGTTCCGGAGGACAGACGCAGCCAGGGCGGTGCTGGCAGAGGAAGGAGGGCTGCGAGGTGCCCACGCTGCTGTCCCTTGGGGTCCCACGGATGCCAGCCTGGAGCTGGTGGGGACATTGAGGACGAGGTGCTCCCGGGTTGCAGGGCTGGGCTCGCTTCCCTGCTCGGCCTTGGGTCCACCGAGGCTGCTATGTGAGCAGCTTCTGAAGGGTCTCATCAAAGCGAAGCCGCCTCTTCAGACTGTAGCTTGCCAACATGGACTCGGGGTTTAAATTATTAAAAAATAATAAAAATTCACTTACAAACCAGGAAATCCTCTTGAAACTGGACTCCTTCCTACAATGAAGCCCAATGAGTTGGGAGCCTCCATCTCTGATCTCCAGCACATCTGCTGCTCCGAACCTGGCGAGGCTCCTGCGGCCAGAATCGGTGGATCGACAGAATCGACGCAGGCGGTAGATCAGCACAGTCAGCACAGTCTAGAGACTCGATGCCGGATCAACGCAGCCGATGCGGTGGGCGGATCGACGCAGTCGGCGGAGACTCAATCAACACAACTGGCGCAATTGGCACAGCAACACAACCAGTGGATCGGCACAGACCTCCTCCCAGTCCCTCTCTCGAGCATACAGAAATCGTGCCCGGTGTTCCTCTCGTGTTTAAACCCAGAGGCGGTTTGGTTTGTACCTATATTTATTTCAATAAATTATTGGTGTCTTCCAAGGATGTGGCGACAGGCATGATTGCTGCTGTCCAGCTCCAGGGGAGCGTTTGAGGACTGCCTGTCCCACGTTTGAACTGGAAAATACCAACCTGCTTCCTCCGGCCGCTCCATCGGTGCGTCGTGACGCAGTGCCCGCATTTTGGGTCAGCCCGGAGGAGCTGCTGTGCTGAGCGGGGCGGTGAGGCAGAGTGCTGTATGTACACCTCGCATCTGTCAATACAGAAATTCTCCTGTGTTAATCTGTCCGCCTGTGCTCTGTTAATGGGTGGTGCCAGCGGCGCAGACACGGCGGGGTGCGGCACGAGTTCGTGGTTTTCGTGGGATCATGGAGTGGTTTGGAGTGGAAGGGACCTCTAAAGGCCGTCTGCGCCCACCCCCTTCAGTCCGACCTCTTCTGTGGTTCTGAGAATGATCGTTAAGGACCCTTCCAACCCAACCGTGCTGTGGTGCAGTGGCTGATCATTAAGGTTGTAGAACCACAGAATCGTTTGCGTTGGAAGAGACTTTCAAAGGCCATCTGGTCCAACCCCCCTGCGATGAACGGGGACACCCGCAGCTCCGTGAGGAGCTGAGAGCCCCACGCAGCCTGGAGGAACGGCCGCGCAGCTCCAGGATCGGCGCCGCTGCCCGCAGGACCTGTGCCAGCGCCTCCCCACCCTTCTCATGGAAACACCCTTCCTTCTACCCTGCTTAAATCTCCCCCTTTTAGTCGGAAACCGCTTCCCTCGTCCTATCACACACGCACACTGCTGAACAGTCCATTCCCGTCTCTTACAGCCCCATTCCCGCCCCATTACATCCCGCACGCCGCTCGCATCTCCCCGCCCCGCTGCCCCCCCCGCAGCTCCCGCAGTGCCGCGCCAACTACATTTCCCATCGCTCCCCGCGCCCCATCGCGCTCTACGGCGGTTCGGACTACGTTTCCCATCACCCCTTGCGCGTACGGTGGCCGAGGGGGCGCTGCGCGCGTGACGGCGCGGCCCGGCGCTGCTCGCCAAGATGGCGGACGAGGAGGGTGAAGGGCCGCCGCGCTCGGCCGCGGCCCCGCAGCGGAACGGCGGCGATGAAGGAGCCCCGGGGGGACCGCGGGTGGTCCGCATCGTGAAATCCGAATCCGGATACGGCTTCAACGTGCGGGGTCAAGTGAGCGAGGGCGGGCAGCTGCGGAGCATCAACGGCGAGCTGTACGCGCCGCTGCAGCACGTCAGCGCCGTGCTGGGCGGGGGGGCGGCCGACCGCGCCGGGGTCCGCAAAGGAGACCGCATCCTGGAGGTGTGAGTACGGGGGGGGGCCGCCGCCGGGCCCGGGCTGCGGGGGAGGGCGGGTGTGGAGGGGGTGTGGTGGCTGCGTTGGTGTTGAGGGGGCTTGAGGGTGGGGGTGGGGGGTCCTGAGAGAGTTCTGGTGCGGCGGAGGGGGGTCCTGAGGGGGCTTGGGGGGGAGCCTGATGAGGCTGAGGGCTTCCTAAGTGCACTGCGGGGTTTGGGATGGACCCTGAAGGGTTTTGGGGGGATGCCGAGAGGTTGTGGGGATGACCTGAGGGGTCTCGGGTGGTACCCTGAATGGGCTGAGGGTTTTGGGGTAGTCTTGAGGAGGTTCTGAAGGGTCTGGGGGATTGGAAGGGATGTCCTGAGTGAGCTGACAGGTTTGGGGTGGGTCCTGAGAGGAGGAGTTGTGGGGGCATTTGAGGGGTCTCAGGGGTTCTGAAGGGCCTTAGGGAATTCCTGAGGGGGTTCACACAGGTCCTGAGAGGTCTGTGGGAGTCCTGAGAGGACTGAGCACACTGAAGTTTGGGGACATGTAGAAGGGGTTATGGGGTCTGGGCCATTTCTGCACTGAGGCTGTGGGAGGGTGCTTCATAGAGGAGGGTACTTTGGATGAGGGGTTGGAGGCTGGGAATTTCCCACAAGGATTTAGGGTCACTTGGGACTCCCCACATCTCGTGGGGGATCATTAGGGAGTGCTGTGTACACCCCAAAGAGGGGTCTGAGTCTGCTGTTCCCCTGTGGGGCTCTGCATGGGGCGGTGCTCCATTCCTTGCGCTGGAGGCACTTATAGGGGGCTTCCCCTCTCCACCCCACGTGGGGCTTTTAGGGACAATTCGGGGGATGCTGCGCCAGTGGTGTATCTGAGAGCTTTGGGGGATCCTTTGGGGTGTGGGGATGCCGTTTCCATCTCTGCTGTGCTGACATTTTGAGGTTCCCTTTCTTTATGGTGTGCAGGGATTCTCCCCTCAGCAGTGAGCTCAGGGACAGCTCTGGGGTCCATGTGGGTGCCAAGGGGATGGGGTTGAATTGCTGCTGGTTCCTGATCCTGACCCCTTGGTTGTTCCTTGCAAGAATTACAGGGAATGTCTTCCCGTAGAAATGCTTCGGTGTGTTGAAACCCCTCCTTTCTCTTTCCTAAAAGATCCCATAAGTGTTGATTTTGTGGGCCAGCATCAGGCACATTGCCGTGCAGCTCTTTGGGTTGGTTCTGCCCGCGCTGAGCAATCTCCGCTGTTCTTTACACCTTTGTACTTGGTGCTGAGTTGGTTAAGCTCAATTACTTATTAATTACAGGGATTTCCCAGCAGCAGGAATGCCTTGCTGCCGGGCTGTGAAGGACAGCACAGGGCTGGAGCTGGCTGTGCCCTGCAGCAGGCCCTGGGATTCGGCTCTTCCCAGTGACCCAAATCCATCCCACTTTGATTTTCTGCGCAGCAGAAGCGTTTGGGCTGAATTCTGCACCTGGAGGAGCGACGTGAGAACAGCTCTTATTGACCCAGGGAAATATCTGTATGCGTTGCAAGGTGCCAGGTTGGAAGAGCTCTGTCTTGTGGGAGATGCTTAAAATGCGGTCTGTGAAGGAGGCACAGGACCGTAGGGGCTGGAAGGGACCTCTGTAGACCCCCTGAAGCAGTGCCCTGCAGCACGATCACATCCAGGTGGGTTTGAGTGTCGCCAGAAAGGGAGACCCCGCCAGCTCTCTGGGCAGCCTGTTCCGTCTTGCTGAGGAGTGGGATTTCCTCTCCCTGCCCATCGCCAGAGCGAGGCCACTTCCTCGTTTCCCCGTGGATCATCTCGTAGCACCCCGTTGGCTTTCACCCTCGCCCCGTATCGACTGTCGCGCTCGTTAGCTGCGATGCCTCAGTCAGCTCGCCGGCCCTGCGCTGCCTGTGTGTTCAGCAGGACGTGGGCATTAATTAGAGTCCAGCTCCTACGAGTCAGACCGAGCGCTCGTGAGCCGAGCAGGAAACAATAAAGCAGCCTCCCAAAATAGCTCTGGTTTCCCGTCCCTTGCGCCGTGGCAGACAGGGCTCCAGGCTCTGCGTTGTGGTTGTGCTGAGCAGCCTATGCAGAGCTAGGGGACACGGGTCTTGCTCCAAGCTCTGCCCAGGGTGTGGTGGAGGTTCTCTTTGGGTTCCTGGGCTCTCAGAGTCCTTCCTCACCATCCACTCTACACTCCTGCACCTCAAGTGCAGCTCTTGCTTTCCAAGGTTGGTTTTGCAACACAGCCATGGCACGCTCTCTAATCTCCTTAGCTCGATGTATGTTTGTGGGTGTTGAGGGCATTGGAGTCAGACAATGAGAGCTCATTTAGTTCTTGATTATCACCCTGAATGACAATCATAACTAATCTCGGTGGGGAGGAGCTCTGTGCTGCTGCTAGCTCTGTCTGCAGGGAGCTGGTTCAGAACAAGTCGGTGAGGATGTGGTTCACGATAACAGGAGCTCAGTGAGACCCTGGTGCGGGTGCGATGCCGCAGGGTCTCCTTCCCACCCATCCTGCAGAACAGGAGAGATGTTTGGTGTGTTGCTGACAGGCTTTCCACACTTCTTCTCTTCAGACTTTGGCATGGCATCGCCCCACCAGCTCTTTAACGGGCGCATGTCCATGTGGTTGTGCAGAACCTCTGCTTTGTCCTTTAGGAAGTGAAACTCTTTTTCTTCTCTTGGCCCAAAGTCGGACGTTGCGTGTCAGTGTGGCCCAGAAGAAGCTGGTGCTGCCTGGGAAAGCACGGAGCTGTCTGCAGGGGGGACGTGGCAGCGCTGTGCTGCTCGTGCGAGGGGCGTGCTAGCAGAAAACCACGGGGCGGTCAGCAGGCTTACCTGCACCAAAGGCTTTAAGGATGTCTCCTTAAGCTCAGGTGGCTTGGGGAGCATCCTTTCTTTTTCCTCTGGACTCCCTGGTTCTCACTGTGGCCCCATCCCTCGCTGTGCACAAAGCTTGAGGGACATCCAAGGAAAAAGCTGCAAATTGATGTCTTTTCTGGCGGGAGATAACAGCGGTGGGTAAATCAAGAGCCCTCGCTTGCTGGCTTTCCCATTAAGTGTGCAATTAAATAAATGAGAGAGCCTTTTTTATCTGCCTTGGCTTAACACTTCTGCAGACTATTCCGATAGAATGCTGTGTGTGCTCATGGGGATGAGTTCAATTACTGAAGCTGGAGGAATTCGGTATCTGCTGCCTCTGCTCCATCCATGCAGCCAGTGTGCCACACTCAGCATCCCACACCGCTTTCCTCGTGTGCCTTTCCTTGCCATTCCCTCTCGCTTTTCCACCATTCCTGAACTTCCCTCGAGGAGGGGTTGGTGGGGTCTGCATGAGCCAATACAAATCCTTGCTTTGATGTTAGCTTACGAAGCTGCACCCAAAACTCCAGCTCGGAGCTGGTCATGGGGCTCTTGGAGGTTGGCTGCTCTCAGGGTGTGTGGAGTCACTGTTTTGGTTATTGCTCCTGCTGCGGCTGGCATGGGCAGCATTGGGAGCTGTCTGCTGTTATGTTTGGCACAGGTTGAGCTTCTGAAGCGTTCGGATCGTAGGATGGCTTGGGTTGGAAGGGACCCCAAGGACCACCACGCTCCAAAAATGCTTTTTCTTTTTTCAGCAAGGCTACACGTTAAGTCAGTATTTCGTTTTCTTTTAAGTGATATTTAGTCGTGGACCTTCGGAAGCATTGCTGTTCTTTGCCTCCTCTCAGAGTGCTTAAAAAGCGTTCGTTTGCAAGGCATCATTGCTCATGTAATTGGAGCAGATGAATGAATGGCGGTGCTGCAGTTTGCTAGAGCAGAGCATATAAATGTGCACAGAGGTTTATTAAACTTCCTTAAGGCGTCCTAAGAGGCTGCTGTGAAAGTGGTCGTTCTCCCAGGCTCCTGCTTTCTTCTGCACAGAAGTGGGAACATCACTGGAACCTCACTTGGTGATTCCTTCTGAGGTTTATTTATGTTTGGAGGAATGCTGAGCGAGGTCTGGCCTTTGTAGCCCTAAGAGGAGAGTTGGCTTCCATCTAGGAAGAGCATTGGGGTGATAAGAAATGGGGAAATACTGCCCTTCCCAGAGCAGGGAGGGATGCTTTGCTGTGCCCGTGACTGGTAAGAACTGATGTGCTGCAGGAGATGCAGAAGTGCATGGAGCTGCTGGGGGTGCACTGAGCTCTGTGCTGGAGCTGAGGGTCAGGGGCTGGGAGAGGCTCTGCGTGGCGGAGGCCGCGCTTGGAGTTGTGTTAAGGTCCTCGTCTCAGGGCAGCGTCGTGCAGGCTTTCCGCAGCCAATTCCCTTCCCTTCTCTTGGCAGGAAATTTGAAGTCTTCACGGAAGATGAGTCGTTTGGTGCACAAATGGGAGGACTGAAATGCTCTTCTGTGTGCTAGAGCTTCCTTAGCATTGGTGTGTTGGGGAGTTCTGCTGCATCCTTGGGATTTAACGTGGGATATCCCGAGAGTTGGGGTCACTGGTTTTCAACTGAAAGAGGGAAGATTTGGGTCAGGCGTGAGGATTGGAATCCTTTACTCAGAGAGAGGACAATGAGGCTGTGAGTGCCCCATCCCTGTAGGTGCCCCAGGCCATGGATGGGACCCTTGGCAGCCTGAGTGGGTGGGGAGCAGCCAGCCCATGGCGGGGTGGTTTGGGGTGTGAGGAGCCTTGCAACCCAGCCGTTCTGCAGTGCTGTGGTCTGTAGGTCCCTTCCAACCCAACCACGCTGTGATCCCATGGTTCTCTGAATCACAGAGCGTCCTGGGTTGGAGGGGACCCAGCAGGATCCAGGCAGTGGGAAGCCCTGACGGCTGGGCGGTGGCAGCAGTCATGCCTCAGCTCACAGCACCGTGCCGCAGCTCTGGCTCTGTGCAGCTCTGCTGATGGCCCTGGGGAGCACGGCGTGCTCAGAGGTTGGACCGGGTGATGCCTGTGGGCCCCTTGAGCTCCATGGGGTGAGGAGGAAGCTGGGTGCTGACAGAGGTCAATGATCGGCGTCTGAGAGTGGAAGGGGCAGAACCTCATTCCTGCTTTTACCACATCTGCCTTTGGCTGGAGAAGTGACCTCACAGGGGAAGTTGCTCTCTGCTCTCCGTCCCGCGGTGGTTTGCAGTGAAGTTCTCCTTTTGGCCCTTCCTGTGCGGTCTGGGGTGTGATGGGGATGGGCTGGTGGGTGGATTCGGTGATCCTGTAATGAGTCTGTGGTCTTGTGGGTCGCCGTGGTGGTGATGGGTCAGTGGTTGGACCTGATGATCTTGGAGGTCTTTTCCAACCTTTCTGTTTGTGTAGGTTTACCTCTGGCCTGCTCGGCATCCCCCAGAGCTGGACAGGGGGT
Source organism: Lagopus leucura (assembly GCF_019238085.1). NCBI lineage: Eukaryota > Metazoa > Chordata > Aves > Galliformes > Phasianidae > Lagopus > Lagopus leucura. The sequence goes on along the minus strand of NW_024962330.1, from coordinate 17,926 downwards.
TGGAGCTGGGCAGGGTGAGGGTAGCACCTGTGGAGTTGAGTTCTGTTGCCTCCAAATGGAAGCAGGAGCTCGAAGAGAAAAGCACCCAAGCATCCCAGGAAAAGCAGATGGGCTGTTGGCGTGTTGTGGCCGCACTGCGCGGCTGGGCTCCCCGCAGCTCTGCACACAGCAGCTCTGCACACAGCAGCTCTGCACACAGCAGCTCTGCACACAGCAGCTCCTTTCCCGTTCCCTTTCTCCCCAAGGTTTGTGCAGGATTTCTACAGGCAGAGTTGCTATGGTGACTCTGTTGCAGAGCTGCCCTTGCCTTACAGGGGCTCGGCTGGCAGAGCACTGAGGTGAGCGGAGCCGTCAGTCTCTGCTTGCAGGGAGGAGTCCTGCTTTGGGCCGCCCGAATCCCACGCGGGCAGCAGTGCTGGAGGACTCCGCAGCCTGGCTTTAATTCCACTGAATGGAAACAATCTCCCATTGGGATGAGTGAGCAGCACGTGAGCCTCGCTCAGCTGGAATGAATGCGAGTGCCACACAGCGCTGTGTTGCAGTGAGGAATGGCTCCATTTCGCTGTGACAAGAGGGGTATTTCCCCAATTCTCAGCTCTGTGGCATCGTTACTCCACTGGAAGAGCTGTGCGTGGCTCTTGGGCCCTCTTAGCACAAAGAATCCAGAGAAGACCCACGGAGGTGTCCCTTCCCATTGTAAGGGTTGGAATGAGACAGGGTCTCTTCCAATCTAAAGCATTCTCTGGCTCTGCAAAGCCCCTAAAGAACTTCTGGCTGTGGTGGAAGCTCCTAAACAAAGTACCATAGCAGATAACTCAATAAATTGTCAGTGGGAGAAATGGATGAAGCTTCAACCTGATGTCGTGAGAGCAGAGCAGTGCAGCTGGGCTCTGCTTGCTTCCTGGCAGAGCTGAGCTGCAGAGCTACTCCCACCAAAGCAGAACTTGCAGAGTTTGAACATGGGAACTACGTGGGCTGTTTTGGTTTTTTGGTGTTTTTCTTGCTTCTCTCTTGCTGGTGTAACCCACAGCAGGAAGGGAGCTGAAGCCATGGAGATGTCAGTTACCTTCTGCTGGTGGGGAGGCAGATCTGTGCTGGATTTCTGGGCTGGCTCTGAGCGTCCCCTTAGCCTTGCTGATGGCTTCCCCACTGTCTTACAGGAACGGGGTGAACGTTGAAGGAGCGACACACAAGCAGGTGGTGGACCTGATCCGCGCTGGGGAGAAGGAGCTGATCCTGACGGTGCTGTCGGTGCCTCCCCACGAGGCCGACAACCTCGACCCCAGCGACGACTCCCTGGGGCAGTCCTTCTACGACTACACGGAGAAGCAGGCCGTGCCCATCTCCATCCCCACCTACAAGCACGTGGAGCAGAACGGAGAGAAGTTCGTGGTTGGTACTGGCCGGACGGCGCTTCCCATGCATGGGGCTCTGTGCTGCTTGGGGGCAGTGGGTGGCAGTGGTCCCTTTGTGCCTTCAATAATTCAAAAATAACTCATAATTTATTGGCTGCTTTTGATACTGACTTGTTTCGTCTCTGCTTGGTTATTCTTTTGCAGTTATTTCTTGTGCACTGCAAACGTTTTTGTTAATAGCACTAGTATAGAAGATGAGGTAGGAAGCCGTAGTTCTGCTTGTGTGAGCTTTTGCTCACATTTGCACTCATTTTACACCAAATGTTGAGGTGAGAGGGAGCAGCAAATGTCCTGACATGCTGCTTCCCATCTGGGAAATTCCTTTTCCCTTTCATCATCTTCTTCCCTCTGGAGAATATGGGGGGAAATGAATTAAAGAAAGGTGCCCAGCTTGCAAACCTCAGGGCCCTCATCCTGCCCGCCCCGCGCTTGCTGCCTGCCCTTGTTGGGGGAAACCCCAAACCATAGGGGTTGGAAAAGACCTCTTCATTGTTGCTAGGCTGGGGCTTTGCTGCTGGGAGGGTGCAGGGTGATGCTGGGGGGCTGTAAGGGGGCAGAGGAACCTCTGCACTGGAGCTGCTGCTCTCTGCACCTCCCAGCCCCATTGCAGCAGCTCCTCCTCTCTCAAGGTGGTGCTGGAAGCATCGAGCTGTACTTCTCATTGCAGCTCTAGCCCTCCTGGCTGCACTCTGAGCTGCTCCTCTCTGCTCCCTGCAGGTGTACAATGTTTACATGGCTGGCCGGCAGCTCTGCTCCAAGCGGTACCGTGAGTTTGCCATCCTGCACCAGAACCTGAAGCGGGAATTTGCCAATTTCACCTTCCCACGTCTCCCTGGAAAGTGGCCCTTCTCCCTGTCGGAACAGCAGCTGGACGCCCGGCGGCGAGGGCTGGAGGAGTACCTGGAGAAAGGTATGGAGCTGAGAGTGTGAACTGCACAGCATCACAGTCCCAGCACCGCAGGGGTTGGAAGGGACCTCTGGAGATCCCCCAGGCCAACCCTAAAGCAGGTCCCTGCAACACGTTGTCCAGGTTCGCATCCATGTGGGTTTGAATCTTTCCGGAGAAGGAAACTACCCTGTGCCGCTCTGGGCTCAGTTCCAGGGCTCTTCCGCCCTCGTGTTCACACAGAACTTTTATGGCTGAAGCGCTGAGCTCCATCACTTTGTGAGCGCCGCGGTGGGACGTAGGTCAGGTTCTCCCCACCCCACACAGCTCAGTCATCTTCCTCCTCCGGGCTGCAGGAAGGGGCAGGCTGGTCGTGTTCGGATGCAGCATGATGCGCTTCAGCTCCAAATTATTTCCTGAACTTGACCTGAATTCCCAAATAGCTCCAGTCCCTCTGGAATGACTATTTATGAAATCTCATGCCGCTTTTAAGTACAGCTGAAACCTCCGTTGGCTGACTGCCTGCAGCCTGGGCTTTGCCCGGGGGGAATATCCCACACTGCTGCACTCTCTGCTGGATGCCAGCCCACGTGCCCCAGCTCACTTTGAGAAGGCTCTCCCTGCCCTTGGCTGCCTGCGGAACAGCCCGGCGTTGTCGCCCTGTCCTTCGGGCAACTCCTGGAGGGGTGGCTGCCTCCCCTGGGTCGGCCCCTGACTTGTGCTCTGTGTCCTGCAGTGTGCTCCATCCGCGTCATCGGGGAGAGCGACATCATGCAGGAGTTCCTGTCGGAGTCGGATGAGGTAGGCACGTGGGCAGCGTGCTGCAGCTCTGCTGTGGTGGAGACTGCACCGGGGAGCAGGGACGCTGCCAAAGCCACGTAGAAAGCAGCAGCAGAAAAGCAAGGCCGCCCCCTGAGCCCTGCCACGGGCTCCTTGCCCCACACCTGAGCAGGGTGCCGCTTCTTTCTGAATTCCCCATTGCAGCCTGAAAAGGGATTCTGTTGGGTGCAGTGGTGTACAAATGACCACATTATTTAGCAGTGCAAGGCAGTCAGTAATTGGTCCATGAAGTTCCTGGCTCAGCCTGAACTGGAAGGGGTGACCCCTAACCCCTCAACCGAGGGCCTTGCTGATTCCTGTCCTCTTTTTTCCCTTTCTTCAGAATTACAACGGCGTCTCAGACGTGGAGCTTCGGGTAGCATTACCAGACATAACAACAGTGACAGTCAGAGTCAAAAAGAACAGCACTACAGACCAGGTGTACCAGGTGGGCTGCTTTATCTTCTTTCTTCGGGACATGAAGGATGCGTGCGATCCATGCACTCTCTGAGGCCCTGGAGGTGCTCAGTGGCTCCTCTGCCCCTCCTTGAGCACTAGCGTTTTGGCAGGGAGGGTGGGAGCTGGCGAGCCCCCACCTCACACTGTGCTGAGACAGCATTTCCTTGGCTTGGCTGCAAGGACAGAGCAAGGGATGAATTAGTTGTCCCCGATAACATCTTAAAGCTGGCGGATAGCTGGGAGCACCACAGCTCTAACACAGCGTGCCTGGCGCAGGAGTTGTGTGCGTCCTGCACCCATTCTCCTTGCTGTCAGCAGCTCGGGGTAGGCAGTGCTCGGGGGCAGCCCACGCGGAGCTGGCCCAGCCTTCCTGCTGCGCTCACCCCACCTTCCCTTTGGTTGTTCTCCAGGCCGTGGCTGCTAAAGTTGGAATGGACAGCATTACCGCCAACTACTTTGCCTTGTTTGAAGTGATCAATCACTCCTTCGGTAAGTGCGACAGCAGCCAAGGCAGTGCTGGAGAGCCCTAGGGCGCTCCTGCAGCTCTCATCTGCACTCACAGGACCAAGAGCCCTGGAGGAACAGGGCAGGCACAGCACTGATAATGAGAAGCCCTCAAAATCTTATGGCTTTGGGGTTTTTTTTTGCTGCTGTTTGACTTTCCTGTTCCTAAGCTGTTCAAGGAGACACTTCTGTTGAACAGATATGTTTTACTTTGGTTCAGAGAGAGGTGGTGCCCAGCATCACTGAAACATGGCTGGAGGTCAGACACAAGCAGCATCTCAGCGCAGGGCAGAGGGGCTGCAGAGGAGATGGGATTTGCTCTGTGCACACGTAGAGCTGGGTCCAGTCTTGCAACAGGCCATAAGCTGCAGCTTGCCATCTCATCTGTCCTTCAGTTTCTGATGGGATTTGGGGTTGGAATGTAGGATTTTGGCACTCAGTACTCTCTCCTTCCATCTCAGCTTGCGCTGGGGGCTGGCCAGGTCTTGGTGAGCTCTTATCTCCCCCAGCTTTGTGTTGGATTCACTAAACCAACGTTGTCCCCAGTGTGCCTGTTGTACCACAGAGTGGAAGCGATGGGTTTGTGTTCCGCTGTGGTGGGTTCTGAACTGAGCATGTTTCTCACTCCTAGCCAGGTGCTTTTGTTTTCAGGTGTTAGCACTGGGACAGGGCTGTGCTGGCACAGCATCACGCAGACTCCAACCACAGCTATTAGTTCCTCATCCTTGAGCGCTGTGCTCCTCACTCTGAAAAGCAAAAACTCCACTTAGCCTTTCTCCCTTGCACTTTCTGGACGCTCATGGGAACATCTCCATTTATTCCTATCTGGATAGGCTCCGTTTCATTTCCCTGGAAGCTGTTAGCTCTGCCTGCGGTGAGGTGGTGGCCTTACCCTTCCTTGATCCATCACAGTGAAGCTCTGAGCGCAGGGCTGGCTGCTGGCAGTGCTGCCAGGAATCCCAGCTGCGCGTTGCTTCATTGAGCGCAATGCAGAGACATGGCAGTGTGTGCCCCACTGCGCTGCTGGGACCCAGAGATGGCCCTCACCACTGTCATGGTGTCATGCAGGGGGAAGTGCTGTGAAATTCCTGTCTGTGCCCCGGGGGCCACTGCAATGGACTGGCAGGGTCCAGCGCCATGGAGGCAGGTGCTGAGTTAAGCTCTGCTTCTTGCAGTGCGCAAGCTGGCACCCAATGAATTTCCCCACAAACTCTACGTGCAGAACTACACCTCGGCAGTGCCAGGGACGTGCCTGACCATCCGGAAATGGCTCTTCACGACAGAGGAGGAGGCTCTTCTCAATGACAACGACTTGGCAGTCACCTACTTCTTCCATCAGGTGGGTACCTAATTGCTCCCTGGGAGAGCTGGAGCTTTGTGCTGGAGGTAAGCCAACCCAGGCTGCGTATCAGGAAAAGTTTCTTCTCTGAAGGAGTGGTGATGTGTTGGAACGGGCTGCCAGGGAGCGAGGGGAGGTGCTGTCCCTGGAGGGGCTCAAGAGCTGCAGAGATGTGGCACTCTGGGGTACGGTTTTGGGCACAGTGGGGTGGGTTGGGGTTGGACTCGATGATCTTAGTAGTCTCTTCCAACCTTAATGATCCTGTGAGCTGCTGGCAGCCAAGGGCCCAGCTCCCACCACGACTGCAGCCGCTGCTCTCCTCAGCTGCACGGCTTTGAGGAGCAGCAGCGCGTGGCCTGGCTGCGTCCTGCTGCCCGGGGCTGCACGATGGGGCTCACGCCGCCCTCAGCGCTGCCCCTTCCCAGGGCGAGCGAAGGGATCCCGAGTGGCTGCCATCCAGGGGTGGGATATTGTCCTCAGCTCTGCACGAAGCTTTTGGGCGGTGGGGGAGCAGATTTCTCCCTGCTCTGCAGAACCACAATGTTTCTGTCGTTTCACCTGCCCCCTCCTATGCTGCTGCCCTATAGGATGAAGTGAGCCTGAGAAGAGCCGTGTTCTCCCTTGACTGTAGAAAGCCAGGCTAGGATGACCAGCCCAGAGGTAGATATCTGCCAACTTCAGTAAGATGGGTCCTGCTCTGTCTGTCTCCACCACCAGAAATGCTCCCTTGACACTCCAGACTGAGCCAGTACCACCCCCTGGTCGACACTGAAATAAAGATAGCCGCTTGCAAGCTGTATGGTTTCCTAGACTGGCTCTTCTGTTGGCTGGGAGCTTTGGGAGCTGCCAGGCAGGAGTTGGGGTGCGCAGGGCTGAAGGAAAGGCCGCTCAGTCTGAAGGGTAACAGGATCCCATGCCAGTGCTGCCCTCCAGCAGCACGGTGGGCAAAAGGCAGGGGATACCAAAGGCAAAGCAGGATGCCAAGCGCCAGATGTCCAGGTCTATCCTTTTCCTCCAGGAGTGTTATTCCAAAGTCCTCCTGGACAGAGCTCGAAGGCTCATGATGGCCCTGGGGTGTGCTGATGGGATCCTGCAGTCTGACTGCTGGGTTTTCTTTCCTTTTTTTCCCCTTTTTTACTTTTCCCTGTTTAAGGCTGTTGATGATGTCAAGAAAGGCTACATCAAAGCAGAGGAGAAGTCCTACCAGCTACAGAAGCTCTGTGAGCAGAGAAAGATGGTCATGGTGAGTCGTCCCACTTGTCCTGCTTTGTTTCCTCCAGTGAGCACCTTGCAGTGCCATACCCAGCACTGCTCCAAGCCAGAGACAAAACCTTGTGCTGAGAGGTGCCCATAGCAGTCCGTCCCCTGAAGCTTCCAGGGAGAGCTGTTGCTCCGCAGTCATCAGGAGGCAAAGGTCTTTTTCTATCCAAAAAGCCCCAGAGGTGGCAGCATTGGCCTCACAAAGAGGAGTGGATCCCGGCTGCTCGCAGTGCGGCTGCAGCGCTGCTGTGCCTTCATTTCTTTGTAGCCTGGCAGAAGTCCAGGGCTCAGCCCACGCTGGGCTCCCACAGCCCATACGCAGCTCTGACATTCCCCAGCACGGACCCTGGAAGCGTCACCTGAGATGCTGAAACCTCTTAATGATTAACCAACAGGAGGACCAGCAAGCAGGCACTTCCTGCACTGGGCCACTTGTGGCTCCAAAGGGAGATGTGGCTCTTGGAAAAGCCACGCCTCCGTGTCCCCTCTTGCATGTTGTGGTTCTGCTCCATGAAAACCTTCCCTTGCAATGAGAAATCACAGCCCTGGAAGTCCTTGGATGGAGCCCAGTTGGGGAGTCCTGGGACGCGGGCAGCTGTAGGGGATCCCCCAGATGGGGACACGCTTTGAGGAGCCCTGCTGCCCTTGGGTTCCCTGTTTTGGGCTGCAGGGTTCTGAGGAGGGCCGTGTCCCCGTCCCAAGGTGTAACCCGGCGCCCATTTCTCTCCGCAGTATTTGAACATGTTGCGGACGTGCGAGGGTTACAACGAGATCATCTTCCCTCATTGCTCCTGTGACTCTCGGCGGAAGGGACATGTCATCACAGCCATCAGTATTAAGCACTTTAAACTCCACGCCTGCACCGAGGAGGGACAGCTGGAGGTGAGAGCAGGGCTCTGCGCTTAGCCCCATGGCTCTGTAGGAAGCCTGGAGCTCTGGGCTGCGGTCCCTGAGTCTCTTCGTGCGGCTTCGCTTCACCACCCAATGTGCCTCGAGCGCCCCCTGCCCCCCAGGGGTTCACCTGGGTTCTGTCTCCCCTCAGAACCAGGTAATAGCGTTCGAATGGGACGAAATGCAGCGGTGGGACACGGACGAAGAGGGAATGGCCTTTTGTTTTGAGTATGCCCGAGGAGAGAAGAAACCCCGATGGGTTAAAATCTTCACCCCCTACGTAAGTAGCCCAACTCCTGGCAGGTTTGAGAAGCCAGAACCGCTCTGCGTCCAGGTGAAGTGGTGTCACCCAGGAGCCCATCCTGGGAGCAGTGACCTTCAACACTTTGTCAGTGACACGGCCATTCTGTGGTTCTGAAGGTCCCTCTCAACCCAGCCGTTCCACGGCTCCGTGTTTCTGAGGTCCCTTCCGACCCAGCGGTGCTGATGCCATAGTTGTGTGACCTGTAGGCTCCTTTCCAGCCCAGCCGTTCTGTGATCCCATGGTTCTGTGCTTTCGTGTCCCTTCCATCCCAGCCGTCCCGTGTCTCTGTGGGAGCTGCACGGCCCCAGCACTGCGGTGGGGACGCGGCCGCCAGGAGGAGCCAGCAGCACAGGCTGGGCTTTGGGTGCTGCGGGAGATCTGAGCTGCGCCCACTTTCTCTTTGCAGTTCAACTACATGCATGAGTGCTTCGAGCGGGTTTTCTGTGAGCTCAAGTGGAGGAAAGAGGTAAGGAGCTGTGGCTGCAGGGAATTGCCTTCACCTCCCACAGCAGCGTTTTGCTGGCGGTCGCTCCTGCCTGTCCCCAGCAAGGAGGTTGAAGAGGGAGCAGCAGGTGTTTGAGCTGGCTCTGCTGGGAGCGCGGTGTTCTGTTTGCAGAGCTGCAGGGTGCTGTGTGCCACGGTCTGGAGAGGAGCTCCTGGGGTTGGTGGGCTCTGCTGTCGCCCGCAGGTGGCAAAACCTTAGTTCTGTGGCTGCAGAACTATTCAGAGAGGGCTCTCTTTGCTCAGAGCCGTGCTGTCACCATGGGTCCATCCTTTGCCTGTGCCTGCTGGTGCCACCCAGCTCTCTTGTCCTCTCGTCCTCTCTGCCCTGGGCTCTCCATGCTGTGGGGTTGGGAGCTCCTGGGCTGGGCCTAGCATTAGGCGTGAGATGCTGCAGTGGGACAAAGGGTCCCGCTGTGTGACATCCCTGTCCTTGTAGGCACCATGAGCTCTGGGCTCCATGACCCTGCTGCATGACATAGCTGTCGCTTTGCAGATGGCACTGCCCCTGCCCTGGGCTCAGCATCACCCTCTGTGTGGCTCAGGGCTGCATCCTGGCAGCAATCTGGGGCCAAAGCTCTGGGGCCAGAGGTGGGATGGAGATAGAGATGTGGAGCTGGTGGTGGTGAAGCTGGAGCTGCATTTCTGGAGCTGGTTGCCAGAGGTGGAGCTGGAAGCGGTGCTTAGTGCTGCTGGTTGTGCTGGGCTGCAAGTTCCGGTGGTGCTGGAGCTGCTTTGCTGTGCAGAAGTGCTGCCATCGCCCCTCCTGCCGCTCCCATCTGCCTCTCGCTCCCCTCCCAGCCCTCAGGCCCCTTTTTTTTATTTATCCCCTTCCGTCTTTTTCCCTCATCAAGGTGGAGGAGGAGGCAACAGACAAGGATAACCAGAACTGCAGCACAGACACGGTGTGCAGCAAGGTAACGGCGCTGCAGCACCTGCAGGAGCTCCGCAGCGCCGAGCAGCGCCTTCTGCTGCGCCCAGCACGGCTCCTGTCGCACACAGCGCTGCTCCGCGCCCTGCCATGGCTGCAGGCTGTGCTGCTGCGTGCGGCTGTGGCTGCTGCCTCCGGCTGTGAGCGCCTGCGCTGAGCTGCACGCGGCTGTGCTCACTGGGGCGGAACACCCCCAGAGCCCCTTGATGGTGGCACTGCTGCAGAGGGAGCCCCCGGCCCCACGCATCGCTTCCTCTGCCCCACGGATGCCGAGCAGGCAATAACAGCAGGGCAACCCCCAGCGCTGTGGGGCGGAGGCTGTGTGTGCACTGAGCATCCCCTGGCCGGGCCCAAAGCTTTGGGTCCCATTCTGATGATGCACATCACAGCTCTGTGGGGCAACTCGCAGCTCCCTGCCTTGGCTGATGCATCCCCCCCCAGCCTCACACGAGTGGGGCAGGGAGCGATTCTGCAAACGGTGAAATAAAGACGGGACGGAGCCCCCCCAAATGCAGCATCGGGGGCTCGAGCATGGGTTGCTAATAGGCTTGCTCATGGCTGTGCTGTGAGGTGTTTGGTGTTTAGGGAAAGGGGCAGAGCCATCCCAGAGCTCCAGAACACCCCCAGTTGAACCAGAAATGCAGCAGTGGGCAGCAGCGGAGCGAACACAAAGCTGCTGGGGCGCAGCGCAGGCTGCCCTTTGATGCTCCCTTCTCCTCTCTTGCAGAACATCTTCCAGACGGTGCGGGCACAGCAGAGGGACGCAGCCACTTAACCGCGGCGCAGCAGAGCGTAACCCCCAACCCCAAATTAACACTTACAAATTCTGTTATTGTATTAAAGCCCTTAAACTAAATATTATTAATAATAACACCGTTTGTCAACGTCATCTTTGTGGGGCTGAGGAGGGCTCGGCCCCGTCCCATCCCCTCAGCCCTGCACCCATGGACGGCTCTGATCCCATTTTTTACGACTGGAAATTGAATTCATCCATTTGCACTGTTTGGACGTATGTATGTATGTATGTATAAAAAAAGGCAAAAAAATCACAAAAAAAAACATGAAAAAGTGGTGTGTACTGATCCCATGCCCACGCACCTGGCTGCCTCAGGGGCAGCACCTTCGTTAAGGTGCCTTAGCACACACGTCCCTCCATCCACTCTGGTTTTAAGAATTGAACATTTTAGAGAGAAGAAAAATAAGGAGGGGTAGGGAAAGGAAAAGGGGGAAAAAGGGAAAAGGAAAGGAGGAAAGGAAGAAAAGGGGAAAAAAAGGAAGCAAAAAAGACAAAAAATAAAAAAGAAAAGGGGGGGGGGAGGGAGAGAAAAAGGGAAAAAATGGAGGGGAAAAAAAAAAAAAAAAAAAGAGGAGAAAAATAAGAAATGAAGAGGATGGGCGCTGTGAAATGAAGAGTTTGACGCTGCGCTGTTCCGTGAACGGGGTGCGAGCGGCCCCGGGGGGCAGCGGGGGCCGGAGGGTCGTCGGTGGGGCGCAGGGCGGGGGGCGCAGCTCGCGCTGCCGTCGGACCCGTTCGGGCTCAGCTGCCCGCGCGCCGCCCCGCCGTCCTTCCCGCGGCGGAGCCCAGACCCCATTTCTGCACGGAGCCCCGTTTCGCCCCATGCGCCCCCACTGCCGTCCGCCGCGGTGGCATTTGGGCTTTCTGGGGTCGTTTTTCTTTTTTCTTCTGCTTTTTTCCTTAAGGAAACCGAAAGCGCGGCGCTGTAAGTAGGTCAGGAAGCGCCGCGGGGCCCCAGCGCCGTCTGACGGATCCGACAGCGCTGCGAAGGGCGACGGCGACAAACACAAAACCCTACAAGAAACCCACAAAAAAAAAAAAAAAAAAAAAAAAAACCTAGAAAAAGAAACACGAAAAAACACCCTGCAAAAACAGATCCAGCATTCGGGATTGTTTTGTTTTTGGTAACTTTTATTTAGACAGAAAAATAAAATAAGAGAAAAAAAATTAAATTATCCAAAGGAACCGCAATAAATAGCAAATAAATTAAGCGCCGGTGTCGCCACCGCAGACGGCGACTCCTGGGGGTCCGCCCCCCCCCCACCCCCCACCCCTCCCACCCCACAACGACTCAGCGGGTCCCAAAGCCCCGGTAAGGGGAGGAGAGCAGCGGCCCCGCGGTGCCGCTCACGGATTATCTACAGGGAGGCCCCGCGGTGCCGCTCGGCCGGGCTGGGCTGCGGGCTCCGGGATCGTGGGGCACGGGGGGTGTGGGGCCGAGATCCGCGTCCCAAGGGCGGGGATCCCCCTCTCAGGACGCCCCGGTTTTGGCGCGTCCCAATGTTGATCCACCCCAGTTTCTGTGCACTCCAATCCAGAGCGCAATCCTGATTGCAGAGCATCCTGGTCTTCCTGCACCTCAGTTTTGGCAGATCCCAGTCTCGGTGCATCCCAACGTTGCTGCATTTTGATCTCGGTGCGTCTCAGTGTCGGCACGTCCTGATCCTGGCACATCCCAATGGCGATGCGACCCAACATCAGTAAATCCCAATCTCACTCATCCCGATCTCTCAGTATCCCAGATGCAACGCATCCTGATTTTGCTGCATCTCGATCTCAGTTTTGCTGCATCCAACATTTGGCACATTCCAAACTTGACGCCTCCAAATCCCAGCGCATCCCAACTTCAGCACATGGCAGTTACAGTGCACCCCATTCTCACGGCATCCCACATTCAGTGCATCTTGATTTGGGCTCATCCCAACAGCATGGAATCCCGGTTTCACTGCATCTCAAACTCGCAGTATCTCAGTTTTGTTGCATCCCCATTTTGCAGCATCCCAATCTCGGTGCATCCCAGTTTCACCGCATCCCAAATTCAGTGCATCCTGATCTTGGAGCATCCCGATTCCAGCACATCCCAATCTTGGAGCATCCTGATCCCAGTTCGCCCCAATCCCGGCTTATCCCATGACCAGCCACTCCATGTCCATACAGCTGTGGCCGTGCTGGGAGTGCAGCCCCCGGAACCCATAGAAAAGGGGAAACTGAGGCAGGTGGGGGCCGGGCAGAGCGGAGTGGCAGTGTATGTGTGAAGAGGGTCCCGCTTGCCCTGGCGCAGCCGCCCATGGGGTGGTATTTGGGGGGACAGGGGGAGGTGGCCATGTCCCTCCCACAACGTGAGGTGCCTCCCACGTCCCCAGCTTGGGGCTGGGTTTGGTCCTGTTTGGTGAGAAAGAAGCCCCAAGCGGGGACCTGGGTGGCAGAGGAGTGCCCCTGCCCAAAATAGGGGGGTGTTGGGGGGAGTGCTGGGGTTGCTGGGTCCTCCTCCTCAGCCCATGGACTGGGATGGACCGGGAGGGGGGATCCATCTGGTCCTGCCGGGGGGGGGCCATCCTTCCTGAGCATATGGGGGTCTGTGTGCCCCCCCCGGCAGGACCGACCTCCCCACCCCAGGGGGGCTGCTCCACCTTTGGGGTCACCCATGGGTGCTGCGCTGCACTTCCAGACCTGAGCAGGAGGGAGAGGATGGGGGGCATTAAGTGGGGCTGGGGAGGACCCCAATGGCTTGGGGGGCTGTTAGGGGTCTGGGGGCTCACCCCTCAGTAGGGCCGGTTGGCGTCTTTGGGCCTCTTGAGCTGCACCTTGAGGCGCTTCATGCCGATCTGGAACCCGTTCATGGCGTGGATGGCCGCCTGCGCGCTAGCTGGATTGTCAAAGCTGACAAAGCCTGGGAACAGCGGGGACAATGGGGACACGGGGATGGTGGTGACAATGGGGACGTGGGGACAGTGAGAACACGGTCACGGTGGTGAAGTGGCCCTGCAGCTGGCCCACGATGTCCCCAGCTACCATAACTCCGTGCCCCTGGCCTTGGTGGCTCCAGCTGCGGTGTCCCCACGGTACTTTGATGTCCTGCTCATGATGTCCCCGTGTTCCTGGACATGGTGACCCCATCTGTGAAGTCCCTGATGTCCGCATGCTCTGGCCATTGTGTCCCCATATTCCTGGTCATGGTGTCCACATCTATGATGTCAGTGGACATCCTTGGTGACCCCATCTGTGATGCCCCTTTGTCTCTGACCATGTGATAGTGTCCTCGTCTACAGCGTCCCAATGCTCTTACCATGACATCCCCATACTCCAAACACAGTGTCCCCATGTCTTGGCCATGGTGACCCCATATTTCCGGCTCTGGTGACCCCATCTGTGGTGTCCCTGTGTCCTGACCATGGCCATGATGTCCCCACACTCTGACCGCGGTGTCCCACCCCCGGCCATCGCATCCCATGTCCCTACCGAAGCACTTGCTCTGGTTGGTGGCGCGGTCGACGAACACTTTGGCTGAGATGACGTTGCCGAAGGGCAGGAACATCTGTAGGATCTCGGTGTCAGCGAACTCCTGGGGCAGGTGGTAGATGAAGATGTTACAGCCCTCGGGGCCTGTGGAGGGAGCAGCGTCACAGCGGGCACAGGCCCGGGGCACCCCAAAAAACCCCAAACCCAACCCAACCCCATGCACCCATCCACGGGGCACCCACAGACTCCAATGGATGACCCCAAAACCACTGCTCCATGGCTTCCCCCTGGCTACGGGCACCCCAAGCACAGCTCCATTGGGTGACTTAGGGGATCCTGGGGGAGTCCTGGGGACTCAGAGAGGGTCCCAGGATTGTGGGGTCCTAGGAAGGTTCTGGGGTGTCCCAATGTCTCAGAGAGTCCTAAGGGGTCGCAGGAGGTTTGAGGGAGTTCAGGGCTGGTCTCAGGGTGCCAGGAGGCCCCCAGGAAGGCTTGGGGAAGTTCCTCACCTTCGCGCTGCTGCTGTTGGGGAGGGGGCGGGGGGGCCAGCAGTGGCCCTGGGGGGGCGAAGGCTGGGCTCACCAGCCCATAGGCGGCAGGGTAGGCGGCTGTAGGGGAAATTGGGTCAGCCCAGTACAGCCCAGTGCCTCCCAACACATCCCAGTGCCCTCTAGTACCACCAGAGCTCCCCCCAGTGCTCCCAGTGCCCCCCAGTGCTTCCAGTCTTCCCCCAGTGCCATCCCAGTCCTTTACAGGTGTGGCCTTCTAAACCATGCAGCTCTCCCCAGTATCCTCCCAGTTCCCCCCAGTGCCACATCGTGCTCATCCAGTGCCCCCCCGATGTCATGCAATGCCTTTGCAGCACTCTCCAGTGCTCCCAATGCTTCCCAGTGCCCATCAGAGCCACAAAATGCCTTCCCGGTGTCAACCATTGCCCTCCCACTGGCTCCCAGTAGCCTCCATTATCCTCCCAGTGCCATGCAATGCCATCCCAGTGCCTTCCAGTGCCCCCTCCAGTACACTTCCAGTCATGCAATGCCTGTCTAGTACACACCAGTTCTCCCAGTGCCCCCAGTGTCACACAGTTCCTTCCTAGTACCTGCCAGCGCCCTCAGTGCCACGAAGTCCCCACCCAGCTCCCAGTGCCATGCAATGCTTTCCCAGTCCCTCCCAGTGCCCCCAGCACCCCCACCTGTGTAGTGCTGCATGCCAGCATATGCCTGCTGCAGGGGGTCCGCAGGGGCAGCGGGGCTCTGGGCTGGGGGACAGAGTGGGGGGCCGTTAGGGGAGGCGGGGGGCAACGAGGGGGCAGCTGGGGGGCAGCAAGCACCTGGGAACGGGGGGACCCCTCCGGCGTAGACAGCTTCAGGGGCGGGCGGCCCCGCGGGCTGTGCGGGCACCGGGCTGTACCCATTGACACTCAGTGGGGCTGCGATGGCGGGGACTGGTGTGGCAGCCATGGCCGGCGGCGTGCTGGTTCCTGGGGGACAGCGGGGTCACCACCCTGGCATTGGCACCACGCTGTCCCCATCTGGCTGTGGATCCATCCCCTGGTGGCCACCACATCGCCATCCCACACGGACGCATCTTTGGGGTCCCCATCCAACATGGACCCAACCCGGTGTCCCCATTTCCAGCGTCCCCACCTCTGGCATCCCCCATCCTTGATGCCCCCAACCCCCCGTGTCCTGCGTCCCACATCTCCCACCCCAGATGACCCCCACACCCCTGATGTCCCCACATCCCCAAGTGCCACCTACCTGAGGAGGGGGGCAGAGGGGTGGCGATGAGCCCGTTGGGGTTGACCGTGCCCATATGCTGCATCTGGACGGCCATGGTGGCCATGGGGCTGAGGTAGGCCGAGTGGGCGGCCACCAGGGCTGCCTGCTGCTGCATCAGCTGTGGGGACAGAGCTGGCACCGCACACGGCCACCAGGGTCCTTTCCCAAGCGTTGTCCCCACGAGACCCCCGTGATCCAGTGGGTGTCGCCCATTTGGTTGACAATGCCCAACTTGGGAACCCGGTGTCTCCTCACAGCATCCCGTTCCCATCTCCGACCACGCGGGGCCATGTTTCCCCACTCCACCCAGTGACCCCATCCTGGATCACGGGATCCACCATCACTGGGTTTTACCATTTCCTGTTGCTCATCACTGCAGTACGGCCATCTCAGAATGTGGGGACCCACCACCTCACCCCATGGGCGCCCATCAGCTCACCCCATGTCCCAGCGCAGCCCTCCGAGACCATCTGCCACTGATGTCCCCCACCCCATCGCCCCTACCGCACCACAAGGTAGGGCCATCCTTTCAGCTGCCACCCCACAACACAACGCCCTCACCCCACGCCCAGGCGCTTACGTCCCCCCGATCCCCATGCCCCCCCTACCGCCTGTGTGTAGGCGCTGTAGGCCCCGAACTGGAGTGCTATGGGGCTGAACATGCCGAGCTGGCTCGCCACCTGCTGCATCCTCCGCAGACCCCGCTCTTTCTCCGTGTCCGCAAACTTCACCACCAGGCTGGATGAGGCACCCTGTGGGGACAGCAATAGGATGGGGAGGGGTCAATCGGAGGGCTGACGGTGGGGTCAATTGGAGGGATGGTGGGGACAATGTGGGGATGGCACTGAGATAATGGTGGGACAATGGTGGGGATATTGGGAGGGACAACGGGAACCGCGGTGGGGATGATAGGAATTACGACAGGAGGGGCGGGGGGCGGGATGGAGACAACGGGGACAGTGGTGGTGGGAACCATGGGGACAGTGGTGGGGCTGGCAGTGGGGCGGTCAGGGGTGGCGGTGGGTTGGTGGCCCTCACCGGCAGAGTGCGGCTCCCGTGGAGGGCGGCGATGGCAGCCTGGGCCTCTGCATGGCTCTGGAACTTGACGAAGGCGCAGCCTGGGGACGGCGGGGTCAGCAGGGACAATGCCCGGCCCTCCCCAGCCCAATGCACCCTGACTGCCCCCATCCTTGTCTTCATTCCCATCCCCATCCCCCTCCCCATCCTATCCCCAACTCCACTTTCATCATCCCCATCCCCATCCTTGTCCCCACCCCCATCGTCCCCACCGCCATCACCATCCCATCCCCATCCTACCCCTGCCTCCACCCCAACCTCACCCCCACCCCATCCTGTCCCCATCTCCACACAGTGACACCTTTGCTGGTGCCGTCGGGGCCGCGCAGCACTGTGCACTCATCGATGGTCCCAAAGGGTTCAAACATCTTTCTCACATCCTCGTCTGCCTGCTGCTTGCTGAGCATCCCCACAAACAGCTTGCGGTCCTCTGCAGGACAGCGTGGTGACACTGGGACATGGAGATGGACACCCCCTCACCCGGCCAGGATGGGGACAAGGGATGGGGACAGTGCAGGGACAGCCAGTGCCCGACCAGGATGGTACTGGAGACATGGGGATGGGGACAAGTGTCCCCCCTCCAGGGACACAGGGACACCAAGATAGGCTGAGACCTGGGATGGGGACATGGTAGGGGGAACGCCTCTTGTGGGGCTGCTTGGGTACAGGTTGGGGACATGGGGACAGTGCTATGCTGGAGCCTCCCCAGGGACTTGGGACACCAACGGGATGGGGGACACGGGAGGAGGACAGGGATGGGGCCATCCCCACCATGGGACATGGGCGGAGGAAGAGGGGACATGGGGACATGTGTGGGGGACACGAGGATAAGGTGACAAACAACATGGGGATGGGGACGGCCACCCCCACTGGGGATACTGGGTGGGGGGCAGGGGTTGGCGCCAGCCCTGTGGGGGACATGGGGTGGCCCTTGGGGGGCCCCATTTGGGGACACGGGGGCGGTACCTCCTCGGCTCTCACTGTCCGCTGGCTTCACCTGGATGGGGCGGTTCATCTGGGGGGGCACAGTGAGCGATGGGGATGCAGCCCCAAAAAGCTCCCCGGGTACCCCAAAGATGCCCTGCGTTACCATGGCAATGCTGCCTGCATCCCATTACCAGGCAGCGGGCACCATGGCAACGACCACCTTCTTCCCCCCCCCCCCCCCATTAACTGGGGGGGCTGGGGGGCTGACCCCACCCCCTGAGAGCAACGTGGGGGGGGGCAGGGAGCAGATGCCCGGTAACCATGGCAACGGGAGGACGTGCTCCATGGCAACCGCCCACTCATCCCCAATTTCCCCATCCCGTTGCCTGGCAACGGCGCTGACATCAGCAGCGCTGCGATAAACAATGACAAGGCCGGAGGGGGGGGAGGGGGTGGATTTGGGGGGCCCCCGAAACCCCTACGGCTGAAGGAGGTGGGGGAGGGGCGGGGGGCGTTGTCCCCATCTCACCCCACCCTCCCCCCTATTTCCCACGCAGAAAGCGAAGGTGCCCCCCCC
>NW_024962329.1:0-265812 GCF_019238085.1 Lagopus leucura | reverse complement strand
GGGGGAAGGTAGCTGCTTTTGCAGGGTTTAAGCTAATAGTGTGCATAGCAGCTTTATATAAGGAGAAGGTAACTTTGATGCTTTTTAAATGTGTATTAGAATGTATTTATATTTGTTAAATGTGTGCCAACACAAATAAAAAACATGAACTTTAAGTAGCTACTTTATTTTCCCTTGAACTGGAATTGTTTGGTTTTTTTTTTTAACATGTTTTGCTAGCTGTTCATTTTCTAACTACTTTTCAGTTGATGGTCCAGAAGTTTGCCAGAAAAACTCAGAGCACTTTCTCTAATCACATTACTGATGGAACGACCCATGTCATAATGAAAACAGGTTTGTTGGGAGTGATGTGAATAAACCCCATATTTACACAAGTAAAAAAGCTAGACTAACAACTAACCAACAAGAAGCTGGTTTGGCAATAAATTTAAATAAGTTAAGGGAGATGATTTTTTGTGTATTTACTTTTGGGTATACAAATCTATAATTCACAGAATCAGTGAAGGAGTGGTTTGTTTCTTTGTGTGCTTTTAAAAACTTGCCAAAAAAAAATATTTTGAGCACAATCTGAATGCGGGCATGCTATATTCTGTTATAGAAGCACTTCTGGATGGCTCATGTTTGGATGCAAACTCACTTGAGCGAGCCATTACTGCTCTCAAAAACTAACATAAAAAGGGAGCCAGAAAGTCCTGTTATTCTTCATAAATGGAATTATTTTTGTGTCTTTTCTCCACGTATCATAAATAGCATGACCGCATGGTTTAGGAGAGCAACATTGTTCTGCCTTTGTACAAATACAGATGGGATGAACTGCCTTCTGAAAGTTGTACCAGTCTCAGTAGAGCAGAAGAGGAGCCTAGACAGCTAGCCATATAAATGTTTATTCTAATGTAAGGCACTGAATCCTCAGTTAGTATCCTGTGTTGTGGCAGTATTTGTGCGTTTCTTTGCCTTTCATCTGTACTGATTAGCTAAAAAAGGTGCTAGAACTTCTGAGCCTTTCTGGTCTGTAGTCTTGCTACTTCCCTTGCCTTGCTTAGCAAGATTATTTTGCTTTTAGGTACAAACTATCTGAAGTGCTTTTCACTTGTGGCAAAACTGAAAGATTGCTTTGCTCTTTTTTGCTCTGCAGATGAGGAGCTGGTATGTGAACGGACATTGAAGTATTTCCTGGGTATCGCAGGAAGAAAATGGGTAGTTAGTTACCAGTGTGAGTATAAGTTATTTTGAAGAAAAGTAGTCTCTGCCCTTCTACTACAAATGTACTCTCCTGTTGTTCCAAGTAAAACATATGTATATCTTTTCCTATCTTAAATGTGTTAGCATATTCAAAACAACACAACAGTAAGATCAAGCTTCTTTCTCTTCTGAATGTTTCGTTTTCTTCTCTTAAATAGCCACTTTGGATTCTTCTTTTCCCTGCCAATGGCCTTTTCTCCCTCTTAATTTAAATCTGAGTTGCTTGGTATCAAATTTTGCTGGATAAAATGATTCTGTTCTGATCTTTTTTATTTAGGGATAATTCAGTCTTTTAAAGAAGGCAGGATACTGGATGAGGTAAGGTTTTTTTTGTTTGTTTTTAATTTGAGTGAAATGTCAGGTATGTAAATTATGTTTTTACATTGAAGCAATTGGTAATCTCAAATGTTGCCTAGGCATTTAATACATGAAAACTCAGCTGTGAAAACTGAAATTCTAGTTTTACCAGAAGTCGTATTTTAATTATAGGTATTCAGTGTTGCTGAATACATAATGGGTCTCTATTATTTTTGGAACAGCTTATAGGCACTTTTTTTAATAAGCGTTCCTATTGATGGATTACAGAATGGAGGAAAAGATCTACTGTCTGCCCAAACTAATAGCTATACATAGCTATAGATGTGCCTTTATAAATCTTTCATTAAACTTTGTAGAAGGCGATTACTGAAAACTTGTTCCGGTATTTAGTACATTTCCTAGAAGAAACTGCGTATTTGTTACGGTACCATTTAAGGGGATTTTTTTGTGTGTGTGTTTCTGGGTAGTGATTGGATTTTTTTTTTTTTATTCTTCAAGTACAGATTTTTGGGGAATGTTGGATTAATGACACAATACAGATTTTATGTATATTTAACAAGCAGAAATGCCCCCTTTCTGAACTGAAATCCATACACTCAGAAATATCTCAGCCAAAAGGGATATCAAAATCCTTCTCTGCCTGGGAAGAAAGGGGAAGTTGCTGCATAAATGACTGAGCGCTGTTAACCTTGTCACAAATTTTCACGTTGCTTTGAGCAATGGGAAGACCCTACAATTATAATGAAATCAATTGTGGGATTTTTTGTTTGTTGTTTTCAAGTTAAAATAGACATCTATTCCTCAATCTGTTAGAATAGGCTACGCGGAAGTTCTGGAGAAGACTGGAGTGGAAAATAGTTTATTATAGAGTCAGGTATAGGCCTGAAATTATCAAATACTGCACTGTATTTGTTGTTAATCTATATGCTAAGTGAATGCCTTGAAATAAAATAGGTGTTGAAGTTTAAATATGTGCAGATAGCAATCAGTATAGATCCTTCATTTTTCTTTTTTTTTTTTTTTTAATCAAATGAGACTTTCCTGATAAACTTTAGTTTTGGAATTTGTTGTTTCTATACTGTTTGCTGTATTTCTGTATCATTTGACTGATATCATATATGATTCTTTAGTAATTGTAGGATGCTGCAGAAGTTCCATTACTGCTATCTATTATTCTTTCTTGAAAACACTTAGAATCAAGTATATGAAGAAAAGTAAAAATTTCCAGTTCTGCAATTTTAACTTTCTCCTGTTCTACCCAGAACTCTGACCAGGAAAGCCTTCTCAGTCTCTGACATAAAGTTGCTTGCTTATGTTATGTTCCAGGAGAACTTTGAAGTTAAAGGAGATGTAATCAATGGCAGAAACCACCAGGGTCCTAAGAGGGCTAGGCAATCTCTCACTGAAAAGGTATGAGCATATCAGGAAAGAAAATCCTATCTGGCCATGACTGTTCAAGGTATGTTGCAGCCTGCCTATCTGTAACGTTTTCCAGTTCCTTATATATGGAGCTGTACAAGTAGAATGTATTTTCAATGCCACTGGTAGAGCTCACCTTTCATGTATGAAAGTGACCTTCTGCGCTTAGAGTGGATGATATCTTTTTATAAAATTAGTATACAACAGCACAAGCTTGACTTTTTTGTTTTTGTTTTTTTTTGTTTGTTTGTTTTATAATGTGCAAAACAAAAGAATTTCACGAAAAAATCTTCAGTTAAGCTTTGTGAAACAGTGCCTGGATCTTTAACCAGTTCTGGACGTGCAGTGAAACAAGCACGGTATAAGTGTTGTCCTGTAAATATATTGTATGTGTATTCTATTAACACATTCCTTGTTTTTCAGATCTTTAAAGACTTCGAGATCTGCTGCTATGGACCTTTCACTGATATGACTGCAGGTATGTAGTTTTGGTGAAACTGAAAATCTCATTATTGAAATATTTATTTAAAATATAAAAATGTGAAGGAAGACTTTCTGCATTCACTGAGTTTTACGTTTGACCTCTTGGATACTCTTGTTCTTCCTTTATCCTGATAATTCCAAAGCACTTACTCAGGATATAGATAGAACAGAAACAATGTTCCCCTCATTTTGGGAATCCCCAGCAGGTGCATCAGGAAAATGCTCAGGTGGTTCTCCTGTACTTCAAAACAGGCCTCTTATCTCGCTTTTAGTAGAGCACTGTATTAAGACAGTTTATCTATCTTTTGTTGTTTTGTTTTGCTTTGTTTTTCCTCTTCCAGGACATTTAGAGTGGATAGTGGAGCTTTGTGGTGCCTCTGTAGTGAAACAACTTCATCTGTTCACGCACAAAGTAGTAAGTGTTAAAGGAATGTTGTGCTTAGTTACAGACCATTCACCATGTTAATTAATGTACATGTTGAACGGTTAAGTGGTCTTCATGGGTTTGTCAAAGATGAATCCAAGTATTCTGTGCTGGCCAGATAACTAATCTCTATGGAAATCCACACTGAAGCTTCTTGCACTGGAAAGTGAAACTTTAGTTCCTTAACCTTAGGCACAGCATTCTTGGAGAAAAATAATGAAGGGGAAAAAAAACTTATGTTCTCTTTCCACCACCTCTTGAAGTCCACTCAGGTGATGAAGCAGAGTCAGCCCAGTTATCACTCTGCCACTCACCGATGACAGGTGAGAGAGTCATTTAAAAACAGATAGATAACAGTAGCATTTTTATTTTCTTATCTTGAAATCCTAGAATTCTACTGCTGTTGTTGTTGTGCAGCCAGATGCTTGGATGGAAGGCACAAGCTATGAAGGTAAAACTACTTGTCATGGATTGTTTCATGGTACACGTTGAGTGTCTCAGTATCACCTCAGAGTTTTTAATAGTTAAATATCAGAGAGGTTTGTAGAGGAATGGAAATAAAACACTACTACTTGTGAAGGCAGAGGTAAGCTATGTTATTTCAAGAATCAGTCTTATAAGGTGGTTATGTCAGACAGTCTCATAGCTTGTTGTAACAATATGTAAATGTGATTCTGTTGTATGTATGCTGTAGGCTTGGTTGTCCTGCTTGTTATTGACTTTATGGAAACCATTCTGACTGCTAAAAGCTCATGAAAGGTGGAAAAGCTTGTTATTAGAAGATTAGTAAGATCTAGTAGAAAGTCTTGGATGGGACAACATTCTCTTGGTCCGGAAAGAATATACAGTTACTGTATGGCAACTGCTGAGTCACGGCCTGAACCTCTGATTGATCACCTGAGATGAGCCATGAGTCAGCCAGAGGAGCACAGGTGAAGGCAATTCACCTGTGCTACCAGAAGGGGTGGAGCCAGGCTCCACCCCTCCTGGACCTATTTAAGAGCTGGCTACCAGAGGGGAAGGATCTCTCTTCTGGAGATCCTCCTCTTTGATATCTTCTAGTGAGCTCAACCCAAGGGTAAGCTCTTCTACTTATTCTCTTTTGTGATCCCTGTTTGCTTTGCCTTACTCTTTTGATTATATTGCAATTATAACATCTTGGTTATACACTTTGCCTTACTCTTTTGATTATATTGCAATTATAACATCTTGGTTATACAGTTACCAAGCACTAACTGATATCTGGAGTGAAGAGGCTTTTCCAAGAAGCAGCCATGAGATTTTTGAAAGTGCAAGTGTTTCAGACTTCACTTTTAAAATGGGATGGTGGGAGTTGTGGGATGAATGGAAGCTAGTGAGCAATAAAACAATGGAGCAGGAAAGTAATGTTGCAAATACAACAACTGTTTCAATGGTACTGGCAAAAGAGAAAATCAAGACCCTGAAACAGTAACAGGATGGGAACACCTCATTAATTTTTCTGTTGCTTCTCTTACGGAGATCATGTGGTCCGTATACCTGAGTAGACAGGAACAGAGCCTCTGTCACTAGGTCCTAAATTCAAGGATAATGAGGACTGCAGTCTCTGATTTTTAATGTTTATCCTGTGTTGTTCCAAACTTCCTGCCAGGCCACTTGCCGAGCTTCTATTCTGTATGGAGCAGCAATACAGCCTGCACTGTTAAAAGGAATAGTAGTGTCACATTGTTGTTTTTAGAATCTTGTTTTTTATCAAGGCTCTTAAGGTGTCAAAGCATATAGTTCACTGTGGAAGATATCAGTAAGCTCGCTTTAAATTTGCATAATTTATAATTGTTTTATCCTTTGTTTTTGTCTTGCAGCAATCCAGCAAAAGAACAATGTTGCCGTGGTGACTCGAGAGTGGGTGTTAGACAGCGTTGCTTGCTTTGAGTGTCAGGAGTTGGACACTTACCTTGTGTCCTGAGACTGATCTGCAGTTCTTTTTCTGTTGCACAATTACTCAAGTATTAAGAACTATGGATTTCTAAGCAACAAGCAGAGATTATGTGCTTGTAGTAGTCTTTTTCAGAGTTAATAAGTACATATTTATTAACAATGAAAATACTTAAGTAACATCACTGTATAAATTACCACCTTTGTTGCCTTCTTGTTCTTTAAAGATTAACATTTCTAATCTCAAAATAGTCCTTTAAAATTCATGTAAAGTAAATCAAAAAGGTTAGAACCTAAATGGGGGGGGGGGGGGAATGAATCTAGAATATGGCCTCCTCAGAGAAACAGCAATGCATTATTTACCATCCCAGCCAGTTCCTGTCTATGTATTTAAGGACATCCTGGAGGCATACTTATTTACAAGAGTAATACTGGGCTTAGGTTGAATTAAAATATACTTGCATTCCTGAATAATCTTCATATCTTCATTTTGCCTAAATACGTACCCTGAATAAGGATATGTGTATTTCAATATGAAGAAACACTATTTTGTGGTTACCAGTACATGAATAATCTTAGGCTGTGGACTACAGCCGTTATGAAAACTATAAACAGCACTCCTGTTGTAGGACACTTTGATAACAGTTTAAACTATGTGATCACACAAGTGGGCTATACAACTTGTACTTGATTCCTATTACAAACCAATTCTTAAAACAGCAAGCCTATGCCATTGTTCTGTTGCTCTTCTGAGTGTATGTGGCAACAAGGAAGAAATGATAAATAGAGGCACTTTATCCTAGTGACTTACAATAAGCTCTGTAAGAATCTGTTTCTAGTAGTCCCTGTCTGCAGAATGAGACTGCAAAGAAGATATATTGCTTTTTATGGAAGAAAATATGTTGCTTCTTTGTTTCCAAGCAGTTCAACTTCATAAATAGTTCTGTACCTTCAGAACCTGTTTCATGAAGTTGTTTAAAAAAAACAAAACAAAACAAAAAAAAAAAAAAAAAAAAAACAAAAAAAAAAACTTACAGATAAGTTGAGATCATCATTTGGTTCTTGAATAGTATTAGATTATTTTTTAATCTTACATAAAATATGTTTATAAATGTTGCAGCGTTAAAATTGATTTTGGCAAGTGTCTCCCTTATTCACGTAAGAGCAGAACAAATCAGACATTTACAAAATGTCTGAAATCCAGCCTCATGCAGAGGGACATGTAGAGGCAAAATCTGCGTTCTTGACATCAAGCTCAGGCTATGAATTGATAGGAGCCTAGGTGCATTGGAGTGATGGTTCACTGTATATGAGGTTTTCAAGACAACTTGAGGGTGAGACAATTGACTTAGTGTTTTATGACCAGGGTGAAAAAGGACTAACTACAAGCTGTGCTGGGGCTCTCTTGCTGCCTCTTCACCAGAACAAATGAGTTAAATATTGCTGTGCAGCTGCCCTACCTTACCAGAGAAACTGTCAACAAACTATGTGTGCAAAGAAAGCTGTCCAGAACTTACTTTCTAATACATGAGAATGGAATCATGGTTGAAATTCATGTATGTTAATAAAGTATGACTCTGTCTTGCATTGTTATTGGCCATGCTTATGTGAGAGGCAGCAGCGAGTAAGGAGCCTATTACTAATTCAGACTGTCCTTTACATTTTGCTGCTAGGCAGCAAGAATTTATGCAGTGACAGAATCCACTCAGGTTACATTAATGTGGCTGGAATAAATGTGTAATTGCTATTTGCTCCATAGCTGTTGTGGAGCCTGCAGACTGAAGCAATAGGGAGAGGGTCTGGGGCCTGTAGGGGGTAATTAAGCATCACAGTAAAAAAAATTGCTCAGTAGTTGTTCAAAGCTCTTTGCATTTGGTAATATTGAATTTTGATGCTGGATTCTAATGCTCTTCAAAGGGAATTTCTGGCTGTTAAGAGAACAAAGCAGCAGATTTCTTCCTGAAATTTTGAATTTAAAATGCTTGTGCAGTGCCTCTAATGCTTTTCTCCTTACCGTACCAGGTGTTTTACATGGAGAGAGGTGAGACTCAGCCATATTGATGCTACTTTTATTTTTTTTCCTCTTTTCTTGCTCAGAACTCTAAAATGCTGGAGTCTAGGTTGTAGCTGCTGCAATGGGAAACACCTGTGTGGCTGGGCTTTTACAGGCTGATCTGTGGGGAGGGTCCATATGCTAGAAATGCTAGTTGGGTTTGTTTAACTTGAAGAAGACTACAGCAGCAGAGGATAGTTAATATAATTGAGAATCCCCACCAATACACCTCCAAGTTTATCTAAGTTTTTACTACAAGCTCAGTTTGCAAGAGGGGACTGGGATACTGCTTCCTCCACCTCTGGCTGTCAGCCTACAGGTACGCTGTCAGCGGTAAATGTTTGCTGGGGAGCACTGTTGTACTCACAGTATGTAGTGGACAGCTGTTTTTGTTTAAAAGAGGTGAATGAGGGACTTGCTTTCCCTGCTACAATATAGAGATTTATAAAAGTATTTACTAGCAGAGCCTTGAGGTCATTACAGATTGTAAATAAGATTCTTTAAGGTTTGCTCTGAAAAAAATATCAAAGTTGCAAGTTCGTTTACTGTATGTATGAGGCAAAAGAAGGTGAAATCAATGGCTGGGATTCCCACAGCAGGCTCTGCTCAAGGCTTCCTGAAGCATCTTTCTTTCTCGCTTAAAGTTGTAAAGAAGAGGAGCTTTTTAGCTTGTGGTTCCTGCCTTGTAGCTTCACTTTGTGATTTTTGTTTGAAAGAGGGCTTTAATGCAAAAGCATGTCATTAATGCATGGAGACTCTGTGTTAGCTACCTCCTCTCTTGGGATGGCTGCTTGCTGCTCCTGGCTCAGAACTGGAGAGGATTTGTGTGACACAGGGCTTGCAGAAGGAAAGCTGGGTGGGCTCCAGCAGGGCTGCAGCACTGTCTGGATGGGATCCTGCTCTGTATAGCCCCACAGAGGAGCAACCATTCATCAGACTTCATTGATTTGTGGAGAGTCCCTGGGAATGCAGACTGGCTTGTTTTGAGGTAGATATTTGTCCAACAAGGGTATTTTTTTGCAACTTTGTTCTGCTGCTACAGGCAGTCTTCTGTGTCCATGCCTCTTATTTGGAAAAGTGTTCGTTCTGAATTCTGTGAAGTTACACATATTTGAGTACCTGACCTACTAATACTGTGGATGAGCAGTAATGACTACATGTACAACTTTTTGCTAAACTTGATTATTCTTAAAAAGCTTCTCTGTGCATTAGGATCCATACACAAAGGATTATTTCCTTGCAGATCTGGAGCCATTCTGAGCAGCTTATTCATGGATGCAATTAGAACGCTTGTCTGACTTGTCACTAGAGTTAATGGTAAATCAAATAAATATTCAGTGTCTTCCTATAGTTACTATTGGTGTTTTGTTGAATTATTTTCATCTTGGGTCTGACAGTTTTATTATGCTGATATTCTGAAAACTTTTGCATAATCATAATAATTTGTGTGGTGAATGCTTGTGAATTCACCAGGCTCACTGGATGCAAGCTAAGGCTGAGAAGGACAGGGTTCTGTCCTCTCCCTTCATTTTGCAAGGTGTGTTCTTTCTTTCCTTCAGATTCATATCGTGGTCCAGGGACTGCAAACGGGCTCTTCAGGGCTTGTGCAGCAATAGCTCTGTGTGAGTTGTATTACATGTCTGTCAAGGCTTATGATATAAATATTTGGCTTGTATCAAAATGGAATATGCTGAAGAAGAGTTTGCTGTAACGATTGTTTGGGGTCTTTGCTATTGAGCAAGAAAAGAGTTTTCCTTTGCTCCATGTGGATTGTTCCTTGTGCTGCCCGTGTGATTCCAAGGCCACTACGATAGAAAATGCAGCCAATGTTTAAAGCCTGGTGGAGTCTTGGTTCCCTTTCCCAGAAGTAATGGGCTTGATTTTTAGAAGTGACTTCAGACTATTCTACATGTTCCCTTTCTTGTGCTGCTGAGCACAGCCATACTAAGGTTTTTCTGTGAGGTCAGTGCGTTACACTGAGGTTTGTGTGGTGTGTCCTGTGGTTAATACTGCTCTTGGGAGCTGAAAGGGAGGGGGAACGAAAGCTGATTTGTCTGTCTCTTTAGCCAGGCAACCATATGTGCATCTGTTCAAGTGTGTGCTGGCAATACTAATCAAAGTGCTGCTGGCACAGCACTGCTCAACAAGCCCTCCGTTTTCCTGTAGCAGCCAATTATTTTGCTGATTGCCACATAGTCTGCTACAGACCACTGCCCTCTAAATATTTATTTGACTCTGGCAACCAGAGTGCAGGGGCTGCAGTTTGTCCTGTCTCAGTCCCACAGCAAGTCCAAAAGGCAACTAGTGAAAGAGTGAAGGGAACGCCTAGAGGGATGAGCAAATCTCATGCCAGTGCTAACTTCTTTAACCATATTAGTTCCACAAGTAGAGGATGTGTGAACTCCTTTGTCCTGGCTCCCCGTGGAGACTCCTTAGTGGAACATAAGTGCTAGCTAGAGGGTGGGAACAAGTTGCACATCACCTTGCCCTTCAGGCAAAAGGAGCCTCATTAGCCTCAGCTCCAATGTCAAAGCCCTGTGCTAGGCTAGCCTGTGTGCTGTCCTCCTGTTCTACATATTAACACACTCAGAAGGAGGAAATTCTTGTCTGCATCTCTCACGTTATCTTTCTTGTCTGACTGCCTCTGTGCCTCTCCCTCCCCCCTTTCTGCAGAAATAAATCAAAGGCCAAGATGTCTTCATGCAGCACAGGCATCACAGCAAGGCTTGGTTTGTGCAGCCTCCCAGGGCCAGTGCCTGGCATGCTGCTGCTTGCCAGAATAAACGAATGTAATTACCTGTGTTAATATTCAGCCCATGAAGTCATCGGCATTTGTATTTATTCATTTATATAAATGAAACAAGCTTCCCAGGGCACTGCTGCCATTGTGTTCCTTCCTCAGATACCCATTTGCCATTTAGCATGCACACACTTCACTCAATTATGATAGGCTAATTGATTAAAGGAAATAACATGATTAATTGACAGTTGTAGATATCACTTGGATTCAGAGTATGCACATAAAAACGACAAGTGATTCACTTGTAATTCAATTTTTACCTCGGAAAAAGGGTTCATTTACTAAATGTGGGGGTTTTGAGCACTTTATTGGAACAGTTCAATGGAAAAACAAAACAACAAAAAAGAAACGGGGAAAGAGCTTCATAAATCAATGAGAGGCACTGAAAATCAAAGCAACAGCACTGACTGAACTACAGTATCTTCTGTGTGCACTTCTCTTGGCCTCTGATGCACACCCTGAACTAGGCAGTTCCTTCTCAACTGATCCGTTAGCTTTGACTGCGAAAGATTTATAGTTCTGGTCAGAGAGAGTTGAGAATACTGTCAGATTCTTGCATCAGCTCTTCCCATCCATATACACAACCACATTGCAACCCTGTGCTGCAACGCTCAGGTTGCAGTAGTGCTCAGCAACCTGGAAAAAGGTGTAGGGCAAGAAAGCAGAGCACCAGGACTCCTGCAAGGTGCTAACAAACACCAGGTGATCCTTGAGCCACACAAGCTGTGAGTGAGGCAGGTAAAGTCCTTCCAGGGTGGACTCAACATTTAATGGGACCTGAGAGTTCAGACAGGGCTCTGAGTACTGTTAGGATGCAAGAAACATGAAGCTGTTCTTTCCCCTTCAGTCCCTGAAGCTATGCACTAGATTTGAAGGTCCTTCATGAGGAAATAAGGACTCTTGGAAGACATTCATAGAAGATCTCAGAGGACTGGGTCACTGTGTTGAAACTCAAAAGCAGAATTTGGTTACCCTAGTGCCAGATGTTGTTGATCAGCCCTGCTGCAATGTCCAGTACTAAAAATATACAGTGCTTGATGCCCAGAGTTGACCTGAGTATGACCGTGTAGCTGAGTCTGCACAGCCAAAGCCAGGACTAGAAAACATGTTCAAAGAGCTACTTCGGTGGAAGGAGCAGCTAGAGCCACTATATTTCATGTTTTCCATCTCCCAGAGGATCCAGATCTTACTAGGTAAGTGGAACAAAACCCAAGCAAGTTAGAAGTCTTTGTATATAGAATTATATACATTTATTTTTCCAAATTCCATTGGGAGCTTCCAGAGCAGCTAGCCATCTCACTTTCCGCTCATGCAACCATGGTGACACCAATGCTTCCACTGATTGCATTTGAATCATTTACTGGCTGGATTCTTGTCCCCAGCTCTTCAGTAGCTCGAGGATAATAAACTCTTCTGTGGCTCCAGCTTCTGAATGAATGCTTCTTCAATATGGGGAACAAAACAGCAAATGCACAAACATCTTGGCAGGGGGTGGGATTCAAGCCTATTCTGCACAACCTGTCCTTTTCGCCCTAACAGATAACTGGCTGATCCCTGAGCCCTGCTGTTCCCCTGGAGAGCAGCTGTCTTTTTATTTCCCTACTTGGCATCTTCCGGCAGTGGAAAACATTGGCTGTCACAGGTACTGGTTGTGGAAGCCCCTAGCATCAAAAGTGAGTGCGAAGAGTGGGAGCTTCTGCAATTCCCATCTCCTGAAAACTCCAAGAACTGTGATGATGTGGTACAGAGGAACATGGTTTAGTGGGCATGATAGGGATGAGCTGGAGTTGAACTTTGTGATCTTAGAGGTCTTTTCAAGCGTTAATGATTCTAAGACTCTTCCTGGAGAACTTTCCTACTGCCAGATGGAATAGAAACATTTTATTTCCAAAAGTGATTTTGACATTTCTAACATGAGTATTAAATTGTTACTGGTCAGTTAGAGACTTAAACCCAGCTGGGCTATGGTGGGAAGGTTAAGGTCCAGCTCTAACAGCTGCATGGTAAGCATTCATCTGGCACAAAACTGGAGGAAGCAGAGAGCATCATGAGAGTATCTGATAATCTCACAGATAAATACATGAATAGACACATATGTAGTGAGTAGTCAAATGCTGCTCTGCTCAGTGTACTTAGTAATTATCTCAATGATCAATAATCTATGTCAGAATTCTCTTTGATTTAGCACAGTTTCCAGCTACTGTGTAACAACAAGCAGCACCCTATTCCTGGCAGATACCAGCTCCATTCTCACTTTTAAGGCATGAAAAGCAACATTTCTTGAACTTGCAAGCGCTTTGTAAGGATAAATTCATAGTTTTGTGATAGACCACAGGAAACCTGTGACAATACCTGTGATTTGGATGAGTACAGGAGGAAGCTGCCTACTTAGCAGGGGAGTTTTGGGTCTCTCCATGTTCCCCTTGCTCCAGGAGCTTCTCTCTTCAGAATAAGAAAAAAGACTTTTCTTCCTGTTTTCATTTTATCTAGGAAGTAGAAAGGGGGCATGCAGATGTGCTTTTCTGGTGATCTTGCCAATAAGAAGCCTGTGCAGGTAATAGGCAGCTTTATCAAAGCTTTGGGATCTCTTTATCCCTAAATAAGCAGAATGCAGCTAGGGTAAAAGAGAAAGATGTTTGGCCAGGCTCCAGCAGCCTGAATAACTTGGTTGTCAGCTGTACTGTGCGATGGGGAAAAGAAGGGCTAGAGGCTCCCTGATGGCTTTGCTTGCTGTGGGCTGAGGACTTAGCACAGCTCTGCCACGTCCCAGGTGCTGCAGCAACTCTCCCTGACACTCTTGCTCTTAGCATGCAGGAGTTCCTGTGTTCTGCTGTGAATGTAAATCCACAAAGCCCTACACAAAAGCAGAGAGAAGAGTCCTCCCTCTGGCACAGAGGCGCAGCTCTGGGAAGCTGCTTGGCAGGCTGTCCTTTTTCCCTGGTGACACCAGGGGTGCAGCAAGAATGCTGATTTCTTCATGCTAATTAGCTGGGGCAGCCTGGGCTTAGCGGCTGCAGACAATGGTGTTGTTGTGAATGAGGCCAGTGCACACAAATGAACTTTTCTCAGCACATGAGATAACTCAGCAGCCTTTGTAAAGCAAGAGTCAAGTGCTCCTCCTGGGCTGGAAGCCTGTTACCAGAACCAAGGGGCTAAGGGGGGACCAGCAGCTTCCTTTCTAGGCTTGGCGTCATTTGGAAGAATTGGAAGGGTTTTTGTTTTTCTTGGTGGTGTTAAGAACCTTTGACTTACCTGTCCATCAGTACCTCTAGGAGCAAGGTAACAGATCTGTCTGTGCTGATTCAGAATGATGTTAATTGGAAGAGACCATTCACCCTGTCCCACCAGGCAGGTGCAGACCATCAGGGTTCAGCTAAAGCAGCCTAAAAGTTCCAATCCTATGTACAGATGTAAAAGAGGATTATTTATGGGGAAAGTACCTATTGACGGATGCCCAAAGGAAAAAAACAGAAAACACATTCATCCTCTTTTTTCCATCTACTCCCATACATATATATATAAGAAGTCTCCCTAATTGCTCACAGGCAGGCTGCTGGTTGAGTGAGGAGCAGGGACCCAGTAGCAGCTTTGTTTGGGCTCTTCTGTGTCTGTGGGTCTTCTTTCCTCCTATCTACCTATCTATCTATCTATCTATCTATCTATCTATCTATCTATCTATCTATCTCCTCTCTACTTCTTTTGATTTTGCTTCCTGTTTCAGCATGCTTATTCCTCTTTAGAGATGGAGAGGGAGGGAGAGAGGCTCCTTTGAGAAGTCTGTTTAAATGAACCACTGTGGGAGGCCAACTATTCTTTATAGTCCATCAAGCCTGAGGAGAAGTGACTGCCAGAATATTAAGCTGCGTGCTGAACGGTGACTGCAAAAAGCAGCCCTCTCAGGAGGGGATGAGGACACTCTTGTCCAGAATTTGATCCCACTCTGAAGTCAGAAGCCTAAACTTTCAAAGATGACTTCAAACAGTTGATGTGGGCCGTATAAAGGCGTAACAGATGCATGCTTCAGGTTTGCTTAGGCTGTGGTGCAGCATCGACGTTTGAATTTGCATTAGATTTTAGCAAGCTGCAAGTGCATTTCCATGTTTAGCTCAGCTCTGGCAAGAGTTGCAGCTGAACTCTGGTCCTGTTCACTCTGGCAGAATGCATACATCTTGGCTGCTTCATGCTTTTTCATTGTAGTCTTTTTTGTGGGTTTGTGGTTGTTTTTTTGTTTTTTTGTTTTTTGGTTTGTTTTTTTTTTTTTTTTTTGGTCTGTTCTAGAAGCAGCTGGTCACCAATTACTTTCATTCCAATATTATTTTCGTACCACTTGTTTCCAGCTAGTTGGATCTATGCTGAACAGCATAGCAAAAATGATATTTCCCTTCAGTATGGAAATTAAATGAATCCACAAAACAAAAGTTTTCAACAAAAGGTTCTACCATGTTTCTGGAACTCCTTCTATACATAGAATCACAGCATGGTTGGATTAGAAGGGACCTCACAGCCCACCTCAGCCTCAACCCCTACTGTAGGTTGCCTGTTGCCCACCAGATCAGGCTGCAAAAGCAAGCATCAGTATAAATATATTCACAGTCGCTTGCCTGGTGACTTTTGCAGTGCTCCAGAAAGAAGGTGTCTACAGACAGCAGCAGTACTGCAGGAGTTAAGCAGTTCAGGCTCCTGGAAAATGCTCCGTAAACCCCATAAATGCTCTCTTTTCTGATTGCTGCTCTGCTACCACTTGCATTTTCTCTTCCTTGCTGACTCATGGTGTCAGGCCCTTTGTTGCTACCTGCTTTTCACCTCTTTAGCCCTGCCTGCTGGCAGGCAGCTCAGCACATCTCCAGTTCACCTGGGGATCCCCTCCTAAATGCCAGTTTGTGTTCAGTCCTGTCCCTGTGAGCCCTGACACCAGCCCTAGGGTGGGATGTGGCTGCTGCCATCAGAGCCTCCAAAGCACCAGGCTGTTTCACAAGCGTGAGGACAGCCCTTGTACCCCACCATGATGCTTCTGGCACCAAGAGGCAGATGCCCCAAGCATGTGGAGATACCTTGGTTATTGTGCCAAGGAAGGTAGATTCAGTGAATAGAGAGCTGAATTGCTCTCTATAACTTCCTGAAGGGAGGTTGTAGTGAGCTGGGGGTCGGCCTCTTCTCTCGTGTCATCAGTGATAGGACCAGGGGGAATGGTTTCAAGCTACGGCAGAGGAGATTCAGGTTGGACATGAGGAAGTATTACTTTTCAGAAAGGGTGGTCAGGCACTGGAATGGACTGCCCAGGGAGGTGGTGGAATCACCGACCCTGGGGGTGTTCAAGGAAAGGCTGGATGTTGTGTTGAGGGACATGGTTTAGTAGGAGCTATTGGGAATAGGTGAACGGTTGGACTGGGTGATCTTTTAGGTCTTTTCCAACCTTAGTGATTCTATGATTCTATGATTCTATGACAACAGTTCCATTCTCCTGGAAACCACTTCCTTAAAGGTCAGCCATCCAAAATACCTTTGGCTGTCTTGATTTCTGCATCTGAGGCACTCGCAGCAGCAGCATTGGTCACATGCCTGTAATAAAGGAGCCTGATGATGGAAAATGAGGCTGTAAGGTTTTATCCCCACAGGCTTTAATGTCTCTGCTTTGCCTCACCCGTGGATCCAGCTCAGCTACTTTATGATAAATGTTCTTGGAGGCTATTTCAGTTGCCTCAGTCTCCTGAGAGGCATTCGCTGGCATTAATTCTGATGGATTCTTGCAAACTAATGCTGGGACATGTCTTTACACTGCCACAATCCATCCCCAAAGGCCTTCTTTAGCAGCCATAGCCTGGGAAGTGCAGTGCACAGGAAGAAAATCACCTGCAGCAGCAAGTGAAACAGCTGCGGCTGCAGCAAAGTAAACAAAGCCACTGGGCCAAGCTGAGTTCCACACAGCAGCCCAGAAACACTGAGAGCTCCACAGTTTCGTAGGGAGCCACCAGGCAGCTTAGCTGTTCCAGTTTCCTAAGAAGTCTTTGTGATGCAGATGAAGCCTGAGCTCTGTACAGGACAGGAGATAAAAAATATTAGGTGAAAACCATCTTCACTTGAAGCTAGCAATACAGTGAGCATGAGGACATCTCATATCAGCTCAGATTGGTGGATCAGGCACAGACAATCTGCAAGTGCTGCCTATTATTGAATGAGTCAGGATGGAATGAGAGGTTATTCAAGAAAGATGTTTCGACTCCAAAATGAATACATGCAGCTAAGGCCTCTCTGTCTTCTGTTCAAGTGTGCATGAATGTATGTCAGGAGTTAGAGTGAGCCATGAGGACACAAATAGAAACTAGGTGGTAAGGTATTTTGAAAGGATGACTATTAAAAATGAACAGAGTCAAGCACTGTGCTTTTTCCAACAATGTTTATTTCTTTTCTGTAGCTCATCGACACAGCTGGATCTGGCAATGGAACAGACTTTTTTTTCCATAAAGTGTCTACGTGTCATTAGATCAAGGCTAACACTGTTGTTAAAGGCATTTAGAGAGGGTAGCAGCAGAAGCAATGAGAGGTGTCGGCAGCAGGCTGTACCACCATACAAAATGGGCAGGGAGCACCTTTCTTCCCACTGCTGCAGTGGAGTCAGGGTGCAGAGACACATTTAATCCTTTTTGTGTCTCGTACCAGACAAACACAGCATTGTGGAACACAATCTGCAGTTCAACATGGGTGGAGGAGAGGACATGGAGAGTGATTGCAGTCTGCTTTTCAGGACACTGTGTGCCTGGAGGTGCAGCTGCCTGTGGCAGTGAGCAGCCTGATGAGGATCCAGGCTGGCAGAAGCGAGGCACAAGCTCTTGAGTGACATTTGCTTGCTGAAGGGAACCACAATTTTCAAGATGCATCTATGGGGACAGACCTTGCAGCCAGATCTGCTCTGTTGGTTTTGGAATAGAATTCAAGTATCTGAAGTACCATGAGAAAAGCTACCTATCTATAGTCTCCCAGGAGGTGATCAGCATGGTGCATATCAGGTTATACTTCCTCCCCAGGGTGCTTTCTTGGTGGCTTGCCATCCAGTCCAACCACAGATAGCAAACAGTTCAAATAATGCTTTTCTTCTAAAGGCAGATTGGAAGAGGACTTTCTCCCAGTCATTCTGCTGCTTGCAGTTCCCCCCTCTCCCAGCCTCCAGCCCAGGTCCCACCACCATATGTCACCCAGAGGCTGGGCCATGGGGACAGGAGAATGGCATGCATGCAGCATCACTCTCTCGTGCTTTGTTTCATCCAACCGTAGACCTTCCAGCGACTGAATGCTTCTCTGTCAAGTGGTTCCTTTCTCCCAAGCAATCAGCACCGCAGCAGCTGACCCAGAGATCTTGGCAGTACAGGGTGCCTCCTGCACCCTAGTTTGCAGCTGGGACCTTTGCTCAGCCCTACGGACTAAGAAAGGCTTCAGAAAGGCAAGCTGGCTCCTACAGCCAGCACCATGCCCTGGTCTTGGCCAGTTACTGTACAAAATGGACAACACACATATGTTATTTACAGACTGTTTTTCACATGATGGAACAGCTCTTGGCTCGGTCTTTCCTGATCTCCGTGTCATTCAGTAAGTTCGTCCTGCTGGGCATCTGTGATGCCCGCTTCAGTCCCCGTTTGGAGTTGGAGCGCTTCAGGTTCTTGTGTATCCTGTTGACCGAGGCAAGGGTGGTAACATGGAAGACATCCCGCACGCTGTCCTCCGACACCTTGGAGGAGCACTCAGCGTAGGCCACTGCCCCAATCTGCCGTGCCAGAGCACTGCCCTGAGACCCAGAGATTGGGGAAAGAAGGAGGAATGAGGTTAGGACAGAGCAACTGCAGCTGCATCAGAGTCTGCGACCCTGTGCTGGTGACTGCAGCAGCTCCCAGCAGTTCCCAGCCTGTGTCTTTGTCCCCACCCCAGCTATGCCCAACAAGGAGGTGCAGAAACACACTCATTCTACTTTAGTCAGTCCAAGTTATTAAGCTGGGCATCTCCACTAGCTTTAGTGAAAGGCTTCCTGGCTGCAAACCAGGAGGTGGTTCAGCAGAGCACTGCCAATGTGCCCAGGGCAGGGGAGAAGAGTGCTGCAAGCTCAGAGTACCTGAGCCAAGATCTGGTCAGCTTCAGACCAAGACCAGTGCTGCTGAGCTAACTTATCTGAGGAGGTGCAGGAGGAAAGCAGCTACCAAAACCCACCTGCTCATGTGTCACTGGGATGAGGCGCTGCTTGGAAAGCTCCCGCAGCGTGTTCAGGTCTGTCCGCATGTCCAGCTTGCAGCCCACCAACACGATCTTCGCACTGGGGC
This sequence comes from Lagopus leucura, assembly GCF_019238085.1. Lineage (NCBI taxonomy): Eukaryota > Metazoa > Chordata > Aves > Galliformes > Phasianidae > Lagopus > Lagopus leucura. The sequence goes on along the minus strand of NW_024962329.1, from coordinate 246,856 downwards.
AGAACTCCTGAGTCTCCCCTTGCCACTGCAGCGAAGACAAGAGAGAGAAGGTGCACAGCTGTGCCAGAAGCTGTGTGACAATGGACAGCCTACAAAAGGGTCAAGGTTGGAGCTACAAAGCTCAGCTGGGGTTCACCAGAGCTGCTCCCTGGAACCATAACAATACGTTGCCTTTGCCTTGGAAGCCTTCCGTGGGAGGATTTTCCAAACTGGAGTCACAGCTGTTTGGAAGCCAATTAGCTCTTCCTTAACAACTGCCACAGGCAATGATAAAAATGGTTGGAGTGCCTCTCAGATTAACTTTTTGCTCACTTGGTCCAGATATACCCTGGCAAACGTGCTGCATTCAAGTTGCTGTCGCCTGCAAGACTGAAGGAAGGAAAGAAGGCCAGGTCAAGCATGCACTTTCTTCACTAATAGTACCTTTCAGAGCTTCAAAAAAGCTTCAATATGCAGTGAGGTGTCTGCAATGGTAAGTAAACCCATTGACCGGGGCTGGAGAGACCTGCACAGCCCCAGCAGTGTGCCAGCACCCTGAGCACCCATTTAGTGCTTCTGGAGCAGCAAGCAGATGACAAATAGAGATTCCCACTGGCTGAAGATGTCTCTTGGTACAAGCAGTTCCTGCTATACTGGCTGACAGTTAGGCATACACCCCAGGCAATTAGAAGGGGAAGAAAACCCAACCCACAGCCCAGTTTCCAGAACCTAGTGGGGAAAGGAAGCGCCAGCAATGACACAAGTTTCATTGAATATCAGAACAAAAACAACTGCAAATTATGAGGAAAAAAATGGTGTTTTCCAGCTGGAGATATACTCCACTCTGTGTCCTACAGATCCCTTTCCTGCTGCGGAATTTATCTACCAGGACCCCCTCTGCCACCAGAAACAGCCATAAAAGGAGGATGCTGCAGTTCATTTGGAGCAGAAATCCAAACACCCAAATTTATCCAAAGGATGGAAATCCCTGCCAAGATGGTGCTTCTGGGCCAGTTTTCTGCACCATGACCCACTTCTCCCATGCCTGACAATATGTGGGGAGCTCAAGGTTTGCAGAACCATCAAGCTTTGTCAGAACAGAGGTGCCATCTTGTGAAAACCCACTTTGTGGAAAATTAAAAGCTGCTTCCATCCTTTTGAGTGGCTCCTTCCTTTCAATTGTACATGCTGTGAAGACAAGCCAGGTAGCAGAAGGGCAGCAATAATAAAGATTTCCTCTGCTGAATTAGCATCTTTGCCTACAGCTTGAATAGAGAATGTTATTCTCCTTACTTGCCTGGTATCAGAAGAAGCTAAATCCTATTTCAACTTCATGGTATCTTAGGAATGTGACTTACCTCCGTAGGCTGTAAGCCTGCACCAGAGGAAACAAGGCATCTGCTCAGAGGCACTTAAGAAATGCCATGTGACACAGGGATTAAAAGTTGCTTTATCAAACAGACACCGCTAACAGCATTGGAAGTATCTGTGCAGCCATGCAGGAAAGATCTTGCAGAGAGCAAAGCAGGCTCACACGAGGAGCAGACAGACACTGATAAAGCCCAACCCCAGCTAATTATTGATGGGCTTGCATCTCATTAAGGTACAAGAGATTTGCTTGTGTTATTACCCTGTTATCATGAGCAGCAGATGCTTCCAATCCCCATGAAAGACTTCTGGCTCCTGAGCTGGGTGCTGGGAGCTGTCTTGGAGTTCAACTAAGCCCTGGACTGAGCTACCTGGAGGGCTTTTGTCCCCTTGCCAAAACACTGAAGCCCCCTGCTGACATGAGAAACACAACAGATGCCTTACATCTCTCCGTTCCCATGTTTGCATGTGTGCAAAAAGGCAGATCAACAGAAGCACTGCATACTGCAGTGAGCTGCATCACTCATGGTACTCCTTGCAGTCAAAGAAATATCTTGCTTTCTGCTAAAGATCAAGGCCAACTGCAGCAGGCAAACTCTAGCCAAGGGAGCTTTTGGCCCTGATGGCAGCAGTAGGGGATGCAGGGCTCCATCCCAGCCCAAACACCCTGGGCACTCACCTTCTTGAGCACACTGTCCAAGGTTTCTGGGCGGCTGATATCAAAGCAGATGAGCACGGCATCTGAGTCTGGGTATGCCAATGGACGAACATTATCATAATAGGCTGAGCCTGCAGAGAGAAAATCAGTCAGCAGAAATTCTCATCCATGGGCTGCTTGACGCCTGTTGGGGCAGGTGAGGAGCCTCAGCTGTCTCTGTAAGTCCATAGTTCCAGCAAGAATTGGGACATGGCCACATGTGAGCATCTAGCAAGCAAGAGGTGGTAAACTGTGCTGTTGGGCATGCTGGATATCTACAGGATGGGGAGCTTGGAAGGGTTGCCATGCTTGCACATGAATCCATCACTTGTCATACAGTTGCTGTGCTCCTAACAGTTGGAAGGTGTAGTTGAGAGAAGGCAGGCCATGAGCAGGGCTACTGCTGTGTTTGAATCTTCTCAGTATCTTTTTACAGAGGAGCTTGCTCACAACAATTGTGAGAATTTAAGATAGGTAAAAAAAAGAACTTTCTGCTCTGGATTTATGCTGGGAAAAGTCAGATTCTTTTTGTTTGCTTGTGCATAAAAGATGTGCAAGGATTTGGTGAACAAGTTCTGAATTGGAGGAAATGATGCTGCATTCTGCAGGATTTCCCAGGGAGTAGAATATAGCCCGGGTGAAATCCTGCACAGCTCTGCCATGTACACATATCCATGTCTGTATGTACAACCCCTCAGTGTGAATTTCAGATGTTAAAGCCATCATCCCATAATGTTTTTGTTTGAAGTGTATTCTGTATGAAACGCCCCACTAAGCAGTAATGGAACAATCAGTTTGTTGCTGCTTAAAAAACATTTGTTTCAGTTTTGTATTTGGCTTCACAATGGCTTAAACTTCCTGGAGGGGTGAGAAGCAGCTGTTTATGTATGAAAAAGGGAAGCAGAGATGCCATCCATTGTTCAGTCTGCCTCCTTGGAAGCAGGATGCAGGCACAGGGGATGCTCCACACCACTCACAGAGCAGGCATGCCAGCACCCCATGTGCCTTTGGGTTCGCAGCAAAGCCAGCTCCAGGGACATTCTGCTGCTGCAGTCCCCACAGACACGAGTGAGAAAAAATACAGCACAGTTTTTTGTCCCTGTAAAGTCAGTGGAATGAGAAACAGCTGGCATCCAGCATGGTAGAAACAGACTGTGAGCTCTGCAGAGTCCAGACCTCTTTGTAGAGGGAAAGTCATGTTTTGTGTGTGGAGTCAGTGCCTGGGGTGCCTGGACCAGCGTGGGGACAGGGGATGCAGGCTGGGGCACAGCAAACCCTGGAGATCTCTGACCCTGCTTCAAGCTAAGAATGCTTCATCTTCTGTTGGACAGAGCTGGCCCCATGAGCAGTCCCATCTTACGAGTGACTCAGTGCTTTTGTTGGCAGCACCCAGCTCTGCAGCACCAAGCTGCCCTTCAGACCAAGCTTACATTCTCGTTCCAGATGCAGGTTTGCCTAAAGGGATTCAAGACTCAGCACTGATCTGCATGCTCAGATGTGTCAGACCCTTTATCAGAACTGTGCCCTTCCCATGCACAGCTGCCCCAGGCAGGTGGGAGGGAAGCACTTCCATGCACATCCTCTCCCAGTTGCTCCTCCACTTCACATAAACACTGCAGATAAATCTGACCTCCTCCCAGCCCCGGAATGCTCCTTTTGTAGAGATTGGTTTTGGCTCCTTTCAGCTCAGACATTGCTACAGCAAGCTGTATCGTAGCAACCTGCTGCTTTCTCCAGCACATCACAGAATGCACTGGCAGAGCACACAGTGCAGCAGAGTGCAGCCAGCACGGTTGGTTACCACCCATCCCACAAACCCCTAGCCTGGTGTCAAGACAGAGTTGGGCAGCTGCTGAGATGGCAAAAGGAAGGGAAGGATTATCTGCCCCAGGTCAAGAGCATCATTTTGTTAATGAGATCAAAATTGCCTCTGTATGCTCTAACTTTCTGCTCCTAGCTCCAAGGGACAGGAATGGTCCCGACCCCATCGATAGCTCTGCTCACTGACAGCTGATCAACACCAATGTCTTCCTGAAGTTCCTTCCCCAGTCTAAGAGACCAACAGTCAGAGTGCCCAGCAGTGCTGTGCGCCAGACTTACATCATCCCCAGCTTTCTCTCTGATGAATCAGGATATTCTCTTTGGTTGATCATTCTAATTTTTGAATCTGTTATTTTTTGATGAGGACAAAACACAAACATCCCAATTCCCTCAGCTCCAGATCTCTGGATTTGTGGGTTCTGAGTGCTCAGTACCTTTCAGCCATTCCTGCAAGGCACCCTAGAGCCCCACACACTGGCACCTCCAAGCACATATGCACTTAAGACTTGCACTACTGTAGATCCAGCCTTCCTGTTCTGCGTGAATTGTTCTCCAACTTGGCACTCAGGTCTGCAAGAAACAGGACCTAGTACATTTGTTTGTGATTGAAGAGAGAAAACTGGAGCAAGCCAAATGCCAAAAACAAATAAAAATAAAATCCACATTGTTGTTATCTGAAATTCAGAGGTTGGTACAGCAGCCTGGCACTGGGATAATGATGCTGCTCTCAGACAGAGGATCAAGCTCTGGCCCAAACTCCTGACCCATCACCACATGCTTTCCCCATGGCAGTGCTCCAGGCGTGTTAGTACTTCATAGAGTGACAGTGAATGTTATGGCTTTTGTGATTAGTAGCTCCTCTGCTAGGACAGGCGATCATGAAAGTGTTAATAATATATTTTATTTATATCAGGCCTTTAAGACTGAAAAAAAGGTGCAGGAAGCTGTCACCATCGATGGGGACAGCAATGGACAGAGGGCATGGTAGGCTCCCCTACCCTGGTGCAAGCAACACATCTGCACGAGAAAGGGCCTGTCCCATTGAACAGTTCAGCTACTGTCTCCTCACTGGAGCAAAGCAGAAAAACGCTGGATTGAAAACCTGATGGTGAATGGGAGAGACAGAAGTGACAGCTGTCCTGGACACCCTGGGCAAGGAAAGAGCCCAGTCCCCATGATGAGCCCACAAAAATCTCAGCTGCTTCTCCAAGACAGCAAGGATGCTTCAGAGCTAGCATTTCCTCTGCAGATGTAATGTGGGGGCACAGAGTCACCCAAACCACTAGTGAAGGGGAAATAAGCCCAAAGGAATAGTGACAGTTTGCAGTAGAGGGCAAAAAAGGAATTCAGCTTCAGGGAACATTTGAGAGCAGCAGTTAAATAGCCCCAAGGGTCAAGACGCATCCCTTTGTCCTCCTGCTGGCAGACTATGAAATGAATTGTTATTCTGTGGTCCCCATACTCAGCTTGAGCATAGGGAACTTGTGGAAGCAGGCAGGACATGGGTTTGTCACAGTAGCTCCCTGGTGGAAGATAGAACAGGATGCAGCTTCATGAAGTGACCAAACACAGAACATGGACCCTGTGTGGGGCAGCCAAATCCCCACCGCTGTCTCCTCACACACGACAAACCCTCCAGGACACCTGCAGCAAGTGGACTGCCCCAGTAAGGTGTTTTTTGGGGCACATCACTTGCTTACGAGGACCCACCAGTACAGTTTCTTTCCTTGGGACATCTGGAGTGCCTTTGCAAAAGCAGCATTTGAAGAGCAATGGCTCTGTGTGCCTGATGTACAACAGACAAGGATATACAAACACTCTTCTTGTTCCCTGTATCGTTAATGCTGTTGGGCTTTATAAACAGGAGGCCTGGAAATTAAATGGACTTGGCTTCCCAGGCTAAAACTGTGCACACTGAGGAGACAACATGAATTCAGTGACTAACTTCATCCTCCCAGTGTGAAATTGGACAAATTGAACCCTTTCTCCTGAAAGCAAGACAGTGGCTGGTTCTGGTTGGGAAGGACGAAGTACAGCGTGGTTCCTGAGCTGCCCACAGGTCCCCAAGAAGCAGGGCTCAATGGCCAAGGGTCCCTGAGGATAATGCAGATCCCACTGATATTAAAAAAAAGAACACATTTCTGACACTAACACTGTGCTTGTTAGAGTCCAGTGCAGTGCAATGACAAGTGAAAGAGACAGGAATTTAAGCACTGGAGACAAAAGCCAAGATATAATGACAGCACTGACAGCACCATGATCTGAAGCCAGGCTTCGACCACCTGGAGGTCAAGGATCTGAATGCAGCAGCAATTAGTGACAATAGAGACTGAAGAGAGAGCAAAGCAGACCAAGAGTGACAAACAGCTACGATCAGCTAAAGGTGGCATGGCAGGCTGATAAAGTGCCCTGCTGTCCCTGATCAGAACCGAGGTCTCCCAAGTTGCAGCAGTAATACAGCAAGGCGAGGCCAATGGTGGTTTCCTTCCTGGAGCATCCATTTCCATTACAGCCAGAGTTTTCACTGCTGCATCCCCTTCAGATTTCAGAAACCCCTTTAAAGGCAGAAACAGAGATTATGACCACCTCACAATCTGGAGTATGGCCAAGCCTCACAATGGGGGTTCCACAAGCAGCAGGATTGGGGTCAACAGGTGAGCTTGCCCTGGAACAAAGCCCTTCCTGCCAGAGGAAGGTGGCCCAAAGAGGAGATGAGGAATCCAACCCAAGCTGGAATCCTAGAATGGTTTGGGTTGGAAAGGAGCTTTAAGATCATCTAGTTCCAACCCCCTGCTATAGGCAGGGATACCTCCCTCTAGACCAGGTTGCTCCAACCCCCATCCAGCCTGGCCTTGAATGCTTCCAGGGAGAGGGCATCCACAACCTCACTGGGCAACCTTTTCCAGTGTCTCACCACCCTCACAGTGAAGAATTTCTTATAAAATGTTCCTCCACAGCTTTCCTGTAGGCCCCTTCCAGGCAATGGAAGGCCACTGTAAGGTCTCCTTGGAGCCTTCTCTTCTCCAGGCTGAAGAGCCCCAGCTCTCTCAGCCTGTCCCTCCGAGCTCTCCAATCATTTTTGTGTCCCTCCTCTGGACCTGCTCCAACTCCACGTCTGTCTTGTGCTGGGGGCTCCAGAACTGGACACAAAACTCCAGGAAGAGGGAGATAAAAAGCAGCAGAGGGAATTCCATAGTGTAGTCCTCTGAGCCCCAGCACTCTGACACAGCATTTCTGATACTGAATTGTGACCTGTCTATTACATGTGCAACATGACTGCAAAGCCCAGCAGTTCAGGAAAGGAGCAAACTATTTCATGACACAGAGCAAGCAATCATCTGGGAAGTGCATGACTGAAATAACAGCTAATCAGCTTGGACAATTAACCTCTGCTCCTAATTCTTGTGATGTGCATTAAAAAACACCACTAAACTGCTAAGCAGCCTAGCTGCCATGTCTCTGAATGGACATGATCAAGATGAAGGGAATGGTGTTTGCAGGGGCTGAGGTGGCATCCTGGGCTCCTCTCGCCAGTGACAGGGAGGCAGCTCTCTGAAGAAGCCCCTAATAGCAACCCTAGGGTAGCATCACTGAGCCCTTGAGGCGGGAGCACAGCCTTAGTGCCTGGTGGGGCTCTACTCAAGGGTGCTAACAATCACACCCATGGCAGCTGACAAGGGAGGCAAACAGGAACCAGAAGTCCCTTCCAGGCACTTTTGCCACATCACAAGGGCAGTTGGCATTGCCTCAACCTGTTTGTCATCATTTTATTGGGTGTAAAAAGGACTAGGAGTGGCAACCAATTCCCACAGACCTCTGACTTTGAGGAACATATCTGTGGGTTGAGTGAGCACAAATTATCTTTATGCAATGCTACACATTTCCAGTTTGCTGTGCACAAGCAGCAGCTTTCTCCTTGGCTGCTTGCCCACCAGACAAGGTTTCTCCCCACAGGGAAAGCTGGATCTGCACGCCCATGAAGTTTAATTGCATACTGGTCTAATACATAGGATCTAGGGCAAGAGGAAAGCTGTACCCAGGTCTCTTCTGTAGGGCTGGTGGCATGGCACCAACCAGCTCCTCTGGACATCTTCCTGCCACAAAGTACTGCAGGACAACCCTGAGGCACAGTGAGGGGCACCTAGGTGCCAGGTGGGCAGAAAGGCAAAGCCATCATGCTCAGAGGATGGGGTGAGAGTCCCCTCCTACAGGGATTTTCAGCAGTTGCATTACATGATTGCCTGGCTAAGGAGCTGCTGCTTGATGGGTGTCTGGGGCACAAAGGACACCCCCAAAACATACAGGGAGAGCAGCGGCTTCTGTACCATGCAGCGCCTACATCATGCCCAGTCTGACATACCCCAGGGACTCTGGTGTCTCATCCACTCCTCTCACATCATGTCAGGTCTCTCCAGACCCAATCTCCACCCAGTCCAGGATATGCATTTCTGCAGCAGATCTTTCAACTTCTGTCTGACTGGTTCCTGACCTGCCTAAGAATGTGACCCAGCTACACATATTTTCAGGCTTAACTATGTCTTTGTGCTGAGGCAGAAGACAAGTATGCCAGTTCGAGGCTCCCAGCCTCAACAGGGAGCATGGGAGGCGCTATTTTGGTATGGAAAGGGTAGCTCCACATTCTTCTCTGCTTCAAAGCACATGGGAAGAGGCAGCCATTGCAATCCCAGAGCTGCGTGCTGGGAATCCCCAGCCCCAGCATCAATGGAGATGCCATTGCTAAACTCAGCCCCTTTCAGCTCCCTAATCTCATCAACATTCCTGGGTAGTTCCCCTAATGAAGAGACTGTTATCAGAGCCTGTTGGTTCCCACACAGCCATACTGTTTGCTGAGCACAGTCAAAGAGGGAGGCAGGGAGGGATTTGCACTTTACAATGTTATTCTTGTTTTGAAAGCGAATCTGCTTATCAGACACAAGTCCCTGCAAAAGGCTGGCAGCCACACAACTCCCCTGCTGCGAGCTGCAGTGCAGAGCAGACAGCAGTGCAGAGCCAAGGACCAGCTTAGGTTCTGTGTGGGCAGAAAAGTCCTCTCCAGCAACTTTGGAAGATGGCAATGAGCACACACACGGTGCAGTGCCATTCCTGGGCGTTCCCGTAAGCCACAAGTACAGACATCCCATAGCCAGCAGCTCTGCTCTACACCAGGGAAACAAAAGGTAGACCAGCTCACAAGGGGAATTAACCTGCTGCATTACTGAGAAGCCAGATTGCCCATTATGACTACATACCCTTCCCACCATTGAAGCACGGGAATCCAACTCGTCTGCACTGTGTAAAGCATGATGAATGGTCACATCAGCAAGCAGGCTGCACAGAATGGAAACTCTTTCATGTGGGTGCCATGCAGCAGCACTGGTTGTCCAGGAGGCATCCAGCCCTTTGGGAGCAGCCCCGACCAGCCAGCAGGCATTCCATCAGGCTGGTGTTTCCCCACACCGCTGCCCTGCAGAGAAGTTGTTTCTGTGCCAAGGACATTTGACCAAAGGGGGAACTGGCCAAAATGAGAATAGAAAGAGCAGCAAACAGGACATCCTCCACTAAGGAGCAGAGCACAGCAGCTGCCCCATCTCCTCTGCACCTTGCTCTCACACACAAAGATATCAAATGTTTTTTAATGGAGGCTTTAGGAAATAGCACATAGTGGAAATGGAAGGATGGGACATTCCTATTGCACTGTAAAATGGCACCTGGAGCAATTTCAGCTTTGCTCTGTGCATGGAGGTGGGACTGAGTTAAATAGAGACAAATCCAAAATGCAGGCAGTACTGAGGCACCAGGCTCATACATGGCTCCCTTTTTTCCTTAACAGGCATCTGGATCAAAGGCATTTCAGTGAGCACAGAGGGCCTGTATTTGCCCTGTCTGAAGGACTCAGTACTGCTAAGCCTCCAGCTGTCTTTCAGCCTTGGAAAAACTAATCAAGGGTTACAAGATACTTAAAAGAAATCCAAGGTCCCAATACAGTGTGGGAGCAATTCAGCTCCCCACCATCCCTGCCCACAGTATGGCAGTGCTTCTCTAACTACATTTACTGCCTGCCCACCATCTGCTAATACCAGAGGAGGGGCCAATTCACACCTAAAGGCTGTATTTCCCAAGTTCCCCACAGCAGCTAGTGCTACATATCCAGGGAGCAGACAACTCCCCAACATGGGCAGGGATTACTGAGAAGAGCTAGCAGCAGCCAGGCAGGCTGGGATCCCTGCAGCAGGTTTTCCAGGGCAGCTGCCCTTCACTGGTGCCCATAGAAGGATGATGCTATGAGCATCTGTGGAGGCACTCACCACTCTCACAGCTGACTTCAGTCCCTGTCCAGGTTTGTCTGCTGATTTTTGGAGACCTTCAGCTTCAATCACTTAACTAAGAGATGGAAAGTATTTAAGACATAAAAGAGGGAAGCAGATTTCCAGCATCTCCCTTCCTGCTCCTGCTAGGATAAGTTCAACACTAACAACAAGTCCCTGCCCACAAAGCTGCTTAAAAGAGGTGGCAGGTAATGCAGAGACAAGGGGAAGTGCACGCAGCACCTGTCATATGCAATAGGAGGGCAATCAGGCACTCAACCCCTTCAGCTCAGTTAGTTCCATTTGCTATTGCGCAAAACTTTCTACCAAAAGCTGTTCACAAGTGTCTCTGAAGTGCAAATACAGCAGCAGCTTGCAGTCTGTAGCTCAAAATGTCAGTTTGATTACTAGAAAAACTTGCTACGTATTGCTTTGCAGGACTGCTTACTGACATACAGCTTTTGGGTATTTCAAATGAAAGCTGCAAAAGGAGGCAATTTATCTGGAAAACTATCCACTGAACTCTACAACAAAGTTCTTAAAAAGGGAGAAAAAAAATCAAAGTCCATTTCCTCTTGGCTGTAAAGATAAGCACTAGACAGACTCATATCTTTTGTTGAAAATGATAAAAATGAATGTATGACAACATCAGATGCAGGTACCAGGTGCATATACACAGATTTAAAGCCATTTTATCGTGTTATTTTCTTTTAACATTTGTAAGATCAAAGCCAAATATTCCAGAGAGTTCCTAAAAAAAGCCCCACACAGTGCACTAAGCGTGCTTCCACACACTCCAAAGGTGAAGTTTTTCTCATCAAATGCAGACACTCAGAGCAAAGCTGCTGAGCATCAAACAAAAACAACACAACCAGTCCTTTCCAATCAGCTGCAGAAGTTCTCAGTTTGGAAACCCCCGAGGCTCACAACTCAGCAGGCAGCAGCAGGTTTGTTTCAGGACATAAAAATTTCCAAAAGCAAAGTCTGCCAGGCTGGGAAGCCTCCAGTAGAAGCTCAGTAAACATTTTACAACTTAAAGGTCGTCCAAAAATCAGTAAAGTCACTGCTCAAAATAGAGCTCTGCTGATCCTACAGCTGTAATCTGATGGATGTAAAATTATAGTGAGGAATTTGAGTGCACAAGACCTAAAACTGTCTAATGTTTTAATTTACTTTTACTCTTGAGCACTAAGAAGAGTCAAAAAATTATGGGGAAAGACCATCAGCAAGTCCATTACGTATGTACACCACCAGAGCCCAGCATTCAGTTCTGCTATGAATACGCAGCAGTCCAAAAAGGTTGTCAGAGGTAAATTAAAGGATGCACATAACCTTTGCTAGATGCCAATATTTTTATTAGCTCTGCATCAAGCAGTTCACTTACAGCTCATGTCTTCCCAGAGAGGCAGCATGAAGTTTGAAAAGGGTTTTGGAGGGCTGAGATGTGCCCAGGGTTCCCTGCAGCATCACAACTGAGAATGCAGATAAAAAGGCAAAACCAAACCAAAACATTAAAAAAAAAAACAACTGAAGCAGCCCAGAAACTCTCCTGGAGTGAGTGATGAAAGGACAGCATATTCCCACAGCACATTCCTCTCCAAGGTGAGGTCTCCCATCTCGGCTTGCTTCCCCATTCCTTCCCAGCCTCATCTCAAGCCCCAGAACTGGTTTTGTTGGTGCTCTGCTGCATCTCATACGTGGTCAAGGCTGAGATGCACCGACATGCAGTCAGCACCAAAACGATGTGCAGAGCCCCAAGGCCGGGGGAGAGAAAGCCGCAAAATCCAGCGCAAAGATACCGAGAAGGGATTTCAGCGTTTGATGCCCGCTGCGGATCCCATAGAGGCTGCATCGAGACCCACCGCGTCCCTCCCCGAGCCCACCTGAGGTGTCCCACATGTTGAGCTCAGTGCGCTGCTTGTCGATCTCGAAGCTGGCCGTGTAGTTCTCGAAAACGGTGGGCACGTAGCTCTGGGTAGGGAGAAGGGAGGGGAGGTGAGCCGAGCCGAGCCGAGCCGAGCCGCGCCGCGCCTCCGGCCGCCCCCCGCCGCCCCCCGCACACCTCCGGGTAGCAGTCTTTGGCGAAGACGTGGAGCAGTGCCGTCTTGCCGCACTGCGTGTCCCCCACCACCACGATCTTGCAACGAGCCAGGTGTCCCTCCATGGTGCGGAGCCGCGCCGGCAGCGCCGCCGCTTTACCAGGACCAGCGCTCGCAATGGCCGCGCCCCCGGCCCTGACGGCACCAACCGGAGCTGGAGCTGGGCAGGGCCACCCGGCCACCTCCGCCCCCGGCCGCCTCCCGGCTTCGGGAACGGCTGCCCGCCCCTCGCCAGGCTGCCTTCGTCCGTTGATCCCCGCGATGCAGCGCAGGAAGAGGCTCTGGCGTTACCGAGAAGCCCACTTCAGGCTCCGTCACCTCTTTCTTCTGATCCAGACTCCTGCTGCTGCACATCCTGTCCGTCTGTCCTCCCACCACTCCCTCTAGCTTTCAGCAACAATAAAAATGTGTGGTTTTTTTCCTACCCATAAAATCTGGCAGGCAAAGGGGGCCCAATCCATGCCCCAGCTGGTGCTGAACATTGCAGATGTCAAAGATCACACTGCCAAGGAGGTGAAGGTAGGGCATCACTTCAGGCCAGGTGGGTGAGGAGCAAGAACGGCCAGCGGTTTATCATGCCTCTTGCAGCAACAGTGTCCAGCTTCCCACCTGGGCCTTCTAGGTCTGGCACCGGTAAAGAACTGTGACTTTTTCCTGTGCAGAATATCAGCAAAAATGGGAGCACACAGCATTTTAGCTGGCTCTGCACAAGTCTTAAAAATCACGTCTGTCTGATGCACACAGCCATGTTACGTGGGCAGAGACAGGAAGCTTGTCATCTGCCCAAGAGCACTGGCTGCACAGCAGCAGCCAGTTCTGTGTTCCATTTCTCCCTGGTTATGAACAATCCAAATTGCAGGCAGTTTTTTAATTAGCAAAATCATGAAAAAGGAAAGGTTCCTTTCCTGCTGATACATGCCATCCTGCAGAAAGATTTACCATAAGTGCAAATCTTCATTTGTCAGAGACAAACCATCTGTCACAAAATATGGTAAAAATAGAGACAACGAAGACAAAGCAAGTCTGGGGAAGTGGAAATTAAAATATTTTGGCAGGAAAAGCAGATTTATTAATGGACTGATGCAGCAGTTTGTTTTTGAGGAAATTGCAGCCATTTCTCATATAAATATCAGCGTTGTGCGTGGGGATGAGCACAGCCCAGACGCACAGAGTGAGGCACACTGCCACACCAGCACCCAGCGCTCATGAGCACTACTCTGCACTCTGCTGTTCCTCAGTAGGAATATATCTCAGTAGGAATTCATCTTTTTGCTTCCAAGAGTTTATTGGGATCCTGCATTGGATGAAGAAAATCTTCCTCTGCATTGAATACTTGAGACTTTGCAACTCAGCACAACTGCATTTGCCTTCCTCTGCGGAAGGTGTGCAGCTGAGGGCACCTTTTGCTCTGAGCCACATGGGGCAGTGTCACTGCTGTCCCATTTGGTGCAACTGCACCTTTTGGCAAGCAACACTTGCAAAATATATAATAGGCACTTTTCACAGTGGGCTACAGGGAGAGATGTGCTGTGACTGTCACCACTGCTGGGGAGGCAGCAGATGGCTCCAGCACATTTGTTCCTGAAAATGCTCTTCCAGTGGCTGCATTCTGTCTTGCCTATCCATGCTCTCCTTGTTTCACACCATGACACTTTCTGTATTTTGATGGTACGTGTTGTTAGTTCATACACATCTTTCCTGTGCCATTTGTCTCAGCCTGCAACATCTTATTTCCACTGTGGAATTTTCCCTAGTGAGACTCTAAACGGGAGCAGAAAGAAGGGACTTTAATTTTTCATCAGCTCTATTTTTGAGTAGTTTTCTTGGTTTGGTTTGGTTTGGTTTGGTTTGGTTTGGTTTGGTTTTTTTGCCTTGACAAACATGTCATGTTTTTTTGACTTGACACAAAACTTGCCAGGCAAAACTGCCGAATATCTCTCGCTGTTGACAGTCAGCAGCTAAACCAGTCAGTCCAGAACGGTGGTGTGTCATATGACAGTTTCTCCTGGAAGTTGAAGAGGTGGAGAAGCACAGAGTTTGAACACACAGAGCAAAAGACACAAATCAACAGCAATTAGAAAGGTTAAGAGAAAGGGGGAAAAAATGCCAACCAAAGCTCTTTCATGTGTCCAGTCTGTTTATATTCCTAACTAGAATAATGCTAATCTGAGTCACTGTTGGCATTAATGAAGTTTGCACCTCTGGGTGAGCGATTTAATTTATCTCAGCAAGCCAGAACTCATTATAGCAGTTCATAAATGCTATCAGATGAAGCAGCATCCTTCAGCAACCTCAGGGATTAAAGCAAGAAGGCATTCAACCAACAAGGCTTCTGTTGGAAAGACTGCAGTTGGAGCATGTGTGCTATAGTTGGAGGAGACGTAATGCCTTGATGATTGCTGCAAATTTCCCTGTATTGAGGGGTTGACCGGGGCTCCCTTCACACTCTTGTGGAAGTGAGCAGCCTGGTTCCCAGCACACTGGCCAAATAATGGTACACTGGTGGGAACACAGCATGTGGATGCACTATGCCTGTAATTTTAACGCTGTAAATGTTGGTATTGATACAGCTGCAAGGTTGAAGTATGGAAGGATCCCCATGCTGCTGGCTGTCTGCAGGGCCCACAGTAGAGGACAGAGCGGGGTGTTTCTCTGTGCACTCATGGGAAGGCACCTTGCATGGAGTTAGTGCTTCTCCAGCCTCTGCAGTGTGTGGAGCAGACACAGCTCGGTGCAGGAAGCGATATCGCCGTGCTGTGAGCATTCTCTCAGCCTGCTGTCACTCTGCAGATTGAAGTGATATTCACCCAGCCTTGGTTAGTGCTTGACAATTGCCTCCATTGACTCTGTGATCAAAACAGCAGGATGGGGGTGGTGGCTGTGAGTGGCAGGTTTGTCTGGGGGGGGTGGACAGAAATAGTGGAATAGATCTATTCCACCTGCTGTGCCGCTGTCACATCTCCATGTCCCTGGGATGAAGGTGTGAATGCAATCCAGCAGGCACAGCACTGCCAACAAGAACAATGAGGCTAAGAGATCTCATCTGTGGCTGCTGTTTTGTGCATCCCAATGCACAGCAGGCACCAGTGAAAGGAAGGCAGAACAGAGGCTGGAGGAGCCTCTGGTTGCCCCTACACACTCAGATAAATGCATAGTGTCAGCAGTTCCAGGATGGCAAAACATACAGTTCAGAAGATGTCACCTTGGGTTCCAGAATCCTATTGGGTCTGCTTGCAGCCTCCAGCTCCCTTCCAGACCAGGGGATGTGGAGAAACATGGGGAGATGATATGCACTGGTCAGGATCCTGGCAGAAACAGAAAACCTCTGCTCTAAGCTCTTCACCTATGGCTGGGCTTGGAGATTATTTCCATGGGGTCTGCTTGCATTATCTCCTGTGTGGATCCTGCATCTGTGAGAGCAGATCTGTGGATTTTTAGAGCCCTGTGTGAAAAAAAAGGGAGGTAGAACAAAGAGGCATTCCTGCCCTTCTCACCTGCGGCCAGGGGCGAGGGGAGGCAGGGGGAGGCTGTTGGAAAGTTCAGGCTGATGTGCAGGACTACTGAAACACTCATCATTTGGCAGAAATGTGAAGGGGAACAGCTTCCTACATGCCCAGTGCCTGTCTCCAGCTGTAAACTGGAAATCAGTGCCATACAGAAGCACCTGTATTTGAAGAGCTTGCTGAAAAAAAAAAAAAAAAAAAAAAAAAGAATGGAGGAGGGAACACCAATTCCACCAGGAAAAATTGCTAATTCCAGCTAATGCATCCCTTCAGCAAACCATACAAGTATCCTATCCCATGGCAGCCAGTGCCACGCCATGCTTGCACCACAACTCTGCAAGTGCAGAGCTTTACAGACAGCTCCTGCAAACAGAACAGTGAATGCCCAGAGCCCCCCGACTGCATTTGCAGCTTACATTACACGCAGTGTTTAGGCTACTGCAGCTGAACACAAAAATAGCTAAGATTTGCAGAGAAAACATGATTGAACCAATCTGATAAAAGAAAGATTGACTCAGAAGCACTGAAGAGACAAAGGCAGCAAAGCCCACACCAAGCAGATGTGCCCTTATGCAAAAATGTCTTTATCTGCTTTACAACTGCACACAACTTAGCAGAAGAGGATCCTATCTCCCAAACCCCACTGACTTCATCCAGCACTGAGTTTCTTGGAAGCTTCCCCTTATCTCATGCACCTCTGTAGGTCCATAAGAGCTTTCTCCTGGACAGTGTTTTTCATCCACTATGGGTGTCCTGACAACAGCAAAAATAAATTACTGGGAGGACATGGTATGAAAGCTTCTGAGAAGAACACAGCAAGAACAGTAAGAAGCAGGATTGTGCTTTGATCCCTTCTTCCTCACTTTGAGCACAAGAGATGCTCAGCCATTACAAAGTCACATCTGTATTCCTCAGAGCCAAGAAACAGCAAACAAGAATGTAAATGTCCAAGCTGCTCTGAGGTCCTGGTGTGCAAACAGGCCACAAGCTTCTTCCTTGCTGTCACTGCAGCCATCCAAACACCTGTAAATATGCCATACAGCAGAACCAGATGATTTGCAGCCTGCTCCAGACCTGATCGTTTTCCTGCCTTTGTGCTCTGCTTCCTGAGGAGCCCCATCCTGCTGCCCCCCAGCCATATCCATGCAGAACTGCTGCTGGCTTTTGTCAGCAGCTGCCTGAGGAGCTGGATGGCTGTTACAAACAAAGCGCCTGGAACTGCTGGGGTTTATTCATCTGCCATCAGGCCAAAACCTTACATCAAATGCTGTCAGCAAGGTCGGGAGTGCCCTGCTCAAAGCAGGCCTTGTGCTTGACTTTGCTTGGCTAGCAAATTCCAGATGATGCTGGAGCAACACAGAAACTTCTAACGTGCGTGTTTCTGTCATCCTTGAGATGGATTTTGTTTTCCTCTTTTTGGGGTAGATGTTTCTCTTTGTCAGCAGCTGCTTGACTTGCAGGTCTGAACCTTTACTCTTGAGCTGCAGTGTTGGGAGCATGAGGATGTTCTTCCCTGACTATTGTGGAGAGGCTCTGACTGTGCACAGCGCAATCCTGCACTGCAGCAGCAAGCTGGGGAGCTGGGCAAGGATCTGAACAGCATTTCACAGAATTGGTTGCTGCCTGCTGACAGATGCTCCATGAGCAGGAGGAGGGGTCAGATAGATGGATCCATCCATGCATGCAGTCGCATTTATTTGTCTGCAGTTAGGGACTGGAGGAGGACTCCTCCCTCTTGTCTGGGAGGCAGCCCGTTCCTCCTGCACAACGCTCAAAGCCATTTCAGGGCTATGAGTAGAGAGCTGTTTACAGAACCATCCTGGAAGTGACCTCGGTTATTTATGTTAAATTGTAGCAGTACTCATCGAGGCCACTGCCCACCAAAGCAGCCATTCCATACGTGGCTCCAGAAAGTCACACTTAGTTTGCTTGAAAGGAAACGTTTAGCAGAAAGGAAGGGAAAAATAAGGTCGAGGCAGAGGAGGCAGGCAGGGAGCTGAGCTGCGGCTGCCGCAGCTCGAGGACGCAATTAGGATTTAATCTCCGCAACGCAGCGGCTGTACGGGCGTGGCTGGGACTTTGCAGCCGACCCCGCGCGCCACACCGAGAGCGGCCGGGGTTGCGGCAGCAGCAGCGGCGGCAGCAGCAGCAAGGCGCGGGGGGAGTGAATCGGGGCTGCAATAGCGGGCTGCGAGAGAGCGGCTGGCACCGGAACCGGCGACGGGACTGCGGGGACCACCTCACCATCCCAGCCGCAGCTCCGCCCCCGCTCCCGGCCCACCCCCCCGGCCTCGCCCCGTTCTCTGCCTATTCCCCGCCCGCCGCCGCCGCTGCCCCTTCCTCGCAGTCGTCGTCGTTTCGTTTCGCTTAGCCATGTCCTCCGAACCGGCCCCGGTTGCCGCAGCAATCCCCCCCGAGCAATCCCCAGTTAAGGCGGCGAGCAGCGGGGAGGCCCCGGAGCATCGGGCGCTGGTGCTGACGGGTTTCGGTGGCTACGAGAAGGTGAAGGTGCAGACGCGGCGGGGAGGCAACCCCGGGCCCGGGGAGCTCTCGGTGCGCGTCCGTGCGTGCGGCCTCAACTTCGCCGACGTGATGATGCGGCAGGGGCTGTACGACCGCTTGCCGTCTCTGCCTTTCTGCCCAGGGATGGAGTGCGCCGGTACCGTGAGCGCCGTGGGCGAGGAGGTCCGCGACCGCCAGGTGAGCGGTGCCCCGGTTCGGTTCGCATCCGGTGCCCGCTGCGCTGTCGCCGCCCCTCCCCAGTTCCGGCGAGGGGCGCTCCGGGCCCACGGGAATGGGGTGGGAACTCCCGTTTTATGGCCCTGTCCCGTTCCGGGCCGCGAGCTCGAGCTGGGGCTGTGCTTGGCTCCATTCTGACTGCTTTCGAACCCAGCCCTCCCCCTATCAAAATCCTGTTCGGGGCGGCGATAGCGTCCCTGCTGGTCTGTCCTCGTGGGGAAAAAGCTGGAGGAGATTCTTTGCATCTATAAAATGTTCTTACCACTTGGTAGGACAAAGGGCCGAAGCATGACCATGTTGTTTCTGCTTGCTTGTGATTCCATCTGGGCTATGGGAACTATGGGAATGGTCAGAGAAACGGCTCCAGCTTTCACGAGAGTGCTGAGCTGTGGGTAGCAGCAGGGTGGGTGCTGGGGGTGCTGGGGGACCTGGGAGCCTCTGGCTGCTGCATTTCTAGCAAGCCCCAGCACAGAACGGCTGTGAGTGTCCCATAGCTTTGGCTCCCATGGCTGTCAAGGTAGACAACTAGTGAAACAGTGTCTCCTAAAACCTTCTTTGTTAGGGATTATTCCCTCCCTTCCAGGAAAACGACTTGGTTTATTCAATTGTAAATGTCCAGCCTGTAAAATGAGGAGCATTTCTTCCTGCTACCTCTCATCTGTCATCTGCTCTCTGATAGGTCTGTTTGGTGGTTTTCTTGCTATTGCACATGGAGCAGCTGCTTCTTGATGCCCCATGCACTGGGCATAGCCCCCACTATGGGTTGCATAGTCCTGTTGTGCCAAAAGCAAAGAATTCTGCGCATCTTAAGCTCATTTCACACCTCCTTGTTGTCCATTGGGTTTTAGGTTGGTGATAAGGTGATGATCCTGGCCAGAACTGGGCTCTGGCAAGAAGTTGTGAATGTGCCTGCTGTGCAGACATTCCTGATGCCTGAGGGAATGAGCTTTGAGGAAGCAGCCGCTCTTCCTGTCAACTACATCACTGCCTACATGATCCTGTTTGACTTTGGCAACCTGAGACCCAACCAGAGTGTCCTCATCCATATGGCTGCAGGTAAGTTAATTCTTGCTGAGGTTTCTTATTTCAATGTGCAGCTTCTTTGCCGGGGCATGGGTAAGGCAGCATGGAGAGGTGCTGAACCAGCAAAATGTCACCTGCAAACCCATTTCCCAGTAGCCCCGGTCAATCTCCCCTAGCATGTACTCAGCCTACCCCAGACAAAACCTGTGTCCCAAACTCCCATGTTTGCTTTTTACTCATTCTTCCTTCTGGTTTCCAGGTGGTGTGGGAACTGCTGCCATCCAACTGTGCAAGACTGTAGAAAATGTCACCATTTTTGGCACTGCATCTGCCTCCAAGCATGATTCACTCAGGGAGAGTGGAGTCGCTCACCCCATTGACTACAGAACTATGGATTATGCAGAGGAGGTCCGGAAAATCTCTCCCAAAGGTATGGTGCTGTTGAAGACTTGTATAGTGACCCCGTTCTTCTTTCACGTGCAAGGACTTGTAGCTGCTCTCCATTCCCTCTAGGTGTTGACATTGTCATGGACCCACTGGGCGGATCTGACACATCCAAAGCATTTCACCTGCTGAAGCCAATGGGTAAAGTCATCACTTATGGTGAGTGTGGGCACCAAATCCCACCCCCAGCTTAGGTGTGGATTGATGCAAGTGTATATTGTTCTGCGCCTGGGTATGTGGCCAGGAGGAAGCACTGTGGTTGTTAGCTGCTGCTTGTGTTATAGTTCTGCAACTTTTGTGAAGATTTTAGGATGCTTTGCCTGGATAAGGGACTGAGGGGAGTGAGATGTGTACCTTGCCCCCAGAGCTGTGGTCACAGGTTCCAGTGCTCTTCCTTCCCACGGTGACATTTCTCCTCAGGCCCCAGAGCCTGCATGGGAAACTGTAATGTCCCCATGGCGGAACCCTGGCATGGCTACTTTGTCCAGTCTGCCTTAATGCGTAGCACTAATAGAGCCTTGCTTTTTTTCTAGAGGATGTGTGGGTGATGAGCATTGAGGTTGCTGAATACTTCTCTTTCCATTCTCCAGCTCTAAAACACTGCGATTTTGTCCCTGGAGACAAAGCCCTCACACAGCCTCCAGTAGGATTCCAGACACTTGCAGCAGAGTACTGCTTCTGTCCCAGCCATTGCAAGCAGCATTTGGCTTCCCTGGCAAAGGTTGTCTGTAGGAGAGGGGGAGTGCTGCTGTCCCAGCAGCCCTGCTGGCTGTGACTTGCAACTCCCTTCTTGCCTCTGCTAGGGCTTCAGCTCAGCTGCAACCACTACTGTCTTCCTAAGAAGGAGGAGTTCTATGTTTTTGCAATATATTCATGCTGATGCTCCAGATCCTGTTGCACGGGGTGCTCACTACCTCTCTGTGCTGATCCCAGCTCATCCAAGGCTTTGTCTTCTTCTTAGGGGTATCAAACCTGATCACTGGGCAGAAGAAGAACCTTGTGGCCATGGCTAAAACTTGGTGGAACCAGTTCAGCATCAATGCCATACAGCTTCTGCACCATAATAAGGCTGTGTGTGGGTACGATCTTGGAAATATGGATGAAGAATACAAACTTATCACAGATGTTCTACTCAAGCTGATTAACCTGTACAATCAAGGAAAGATCAAGCCCAAAATAGACTCTGTATGGTCTTTCGATCAGGTGAGTCTGAGCTAGCATGAAGGCAGACAGAAAGCCCTAAGAGATTTCTGCACAGGGAGCTCTGTTTCAGAGTGAGCACCTTGTTCACAGTGTCTGGACAATTCTAAGAGCCATCTGTTCTCAAAGAGTTAGTGCACTTTTTTCTTTTAAGACATTGAAGTAGATGGGCTCTCGTGCTCCAGTGCACAGCGCTGCACAATGCCAAACTATGTCCCTTTGGGATGGGGCAAGTGCTCAGCTGCACAGTGTGTACCTGTGGAGGGACTGGGCTGTGCATCAGGCTGGAAGTGGCAAAAAAAAAAAAAACAAAAAAAAACAAAGTAGAACTTGTGGGTTGAGATAGAAACAATATAATACAGAAGAGGAGAATAGCAATAGTGATGATCATGTAGTAATGTACTTACGAAACAAGTGATGCACAAAACAGCTGCTTCCCACCTGCCAACAGATGCCCACCAGTCCCTGAGTGGGTCTCCTCCCCTTGACCAAGTCCTCTCAGTTTTATGTTTTGTTTTGTTGTTGTTGTTGGTTTTAGTTGTTTTTGCATGATGGCATATGGTTTGGAATATCCCTTTGGCCAGTTGGGGTAAGCTGTCCTGGTTCTGTACCCTCCTGGCTCCTTATGCTTCCCACAGCCCCTTGCTGCCAGGACAGTACAAGAAGCTGAAATGTCCTTGGCTCTGTACGGCACTGCTCTGCAACAACTAAACCATTGCTGTGTTATCAACATTGTTTTTCTCCCAAAGCCAAAACACAGTATTATGCTTTGCACTATGAGGAAAAAAACAGCTGTCCCAGCTGAAACCAGGACAGTGGCCTCCAGGACAGAAGGGGGCTGAGACATTGAAGCAGAATGT
Source organism: Lagopus leucura (assembly GCF_019238085.1). Classification (NCBI taxonomy): domain Eukaryota; kingdom Metazoa; phylum Chordata; class Aves; order Galliformes; family Phasianidae; genus Lagopus; species Lagopus leucura. Next base: position 224,818 of record NW_024962329.1, on the reverse strand, counting down.
TGGAAGAAAAGCTGCAGCTCTCCCAGCAGCTCTGCCATGCTCCATGTTGTCCAAGCAGAGTCAGTTTATTATATTATTACTTGCTGGGGTAGGAGTTATTGCAGAAGAGGAAAGAGCTTGAGAATCAGTTGGTATTAGTACCTGAGAACTGTTCAGATATAAATGCATAAGGGTTCTGCAAATGCTAGCTCTGTCCAAAATGCATCTGTGCAGAGTTGCTACAGGGAGAGCTGCCTTCTGCATGTCCCTGTCTTTGGGTGGACCAAGGAGGTCTGGGGGGGTCCTGGCTGCACTGTGGGGTGGCTGTAGGTAGTTTCACGAGATTCCCACTGTTTCCAGGTGGCAGATGCCATGAAACACATGCAAGAGAAGAAGAATGTTGGAAAGGTCATCCTGGTTCCTGAGGCACCCAAGGAAGAATCCAAAAAGGCAGAGAACTAAGGAGGAGAGAGATGCGTGCAGATTGTGAATTCATGGTTTAACTTGCTGCTCTCTTTGGGGCCTGGAAATGGACAGATCGGTAGCTTGCATTATTACCAGTATAAGAACATTGTGGTTAAAGCTCAGATGAAGTTTGCATGCTCTTGCTGTGTCTGACCCTTTGCAGATACGCCTTCTGCCCTCGCTCTCTGTTTTGAAGCCTGGTTATTTTGTACATTTTTCTAATTCCTTGTTTCCATACCGGAGTTCTCAACTAATGTTATTTTCTTTTTCTGGCAGCATAGCTGCAGCTTTGAAGCAGTTGATGCTTAACAGCTGCATAGATTGTCACCATGAGGATGTAAAATGCTGTACTGCCAGGCATCTCCACAGACACCCAGCCCATGCTGGAATGCTTGCACTGTCACCTTTGAGAAGCATGTTCAGCAGGAGAAGAGGCCAGGCTGAGAATGCTTCTTAATAGCCAGAGGAACAGCATGGCTGCCTCAGTTTAGTTGCTGCCCTGGCTGATCCTCTGTTCATACTAACCGTGCTTTCTTCCCTCAGCTTTCACTGGCCCCTAACACCAGTGAGATAATAGCAGATCATGTTGTCTTTGCCTTATAAATAACCATCCTGGCATTCTGGAGTCCGTAGGGTATTGCATTTAGCGTGTAGTCACTTCTCTGTGCGGTGTATAAGGAACCTGGCAGGCTGTGCTGCTCTGTGAGTACAGAAGAAAAGTTTCAGTTGAGTAACTTGATGTTGTTCAGTTATTGATTTCAAACTTTAAAAGGAGATCTAAACTGTGTCTGATTGTTAGAGAACATAAGGATTGAACTTTGTCTCAGATGACTGGAAAGTTTGATGTTGGATCTATGCTTTATTAATGTTGGTCTTCAAGGTGATATTGTTAAGACTAAACTTCACCCTTGTCTTCGTATTTCCAAGAGCTGCAGTGTTGAATCAGACTTCAGCAAGATGGGACCAAATAAGCCTGTGTTTTTGCTTGCTTTGTGCTGTGTCCTTGTGCTGAGGAGACATTGCAAAGCAGCCTGCAAGAACAATCCCGCCAGCCTGCTTTGTGGGGCTCTGGGTTCCATGTGTAACAAATCACCTGGTGTTACCTGTCATTGAATTATCAGCTTAGGTGGCAAAATGTCCAGCTCTGCTGAGCCTTTTGGCAAGGGTATCTGGAACAGTTCCAGTCAGGCTTTCTGTTCCTTTCTAGTGAGCTCTCAGGCTAGGCTCTCTCACCTCATGGTCAGTAGGGCTTCACACCTCTTCTCCTGGAGCTGCAAGCGTTGGGTCTCTGCCAGCTCCCTTCCAGCACTGAGGCTTTAAGAAATGCCTAGGATGCTCTTCCTGGGCTAGAAGTTAGTTTCTCTTCCTCTTTTCTGTCTTCACTGTGTTTGGAAACAGAACTGTGCAGACACCCAAACCTAGTTCTGTGAGGACTTCCTCTTCTTGCTCCACCTGGCTTCCAGGCCTGGGTGACCACAGTGTGATGTGTGCTTGCTTTAGCAGTTTGAGGCTTTGTCATGGACTGTAGATGCTGCAGTGCTTTAGGCTCCATTTGGGTTTTTAAAAGGTAAACTGAGGGCATCAAGGATCACCGCATGTTGTGGGTGAGGTCAGGCTACAGAAACAAATATTGACTGCTTGGAGTCTTGACTGTCCTGACTCCAAAGAGGGAAGGGGATGCATGGGCAAGTGGACCCAACGGTGAAGCCCTTCATCTGCTGGAGAACAAACACTGTCGGAGGGGGGGGGGGGGGGCCAGTCCTAGGCAGATTAAGTGTGTGAGTTCTTCCTCTCTGTTCCCAGACCAGTGCTGCAAGCATCAGTTCAGCTTGAATTTCAGGTGCTTAGCTCTGGTGCCTATTAAAATACATGGGCAGATACTCCAGAGGACTTATTCTGCCTAGCTTTAACACAGCCCCATTACCTGTGGCCCTAAAGAAGGGCTGGAGTCCAGGCACAGACACCCATTGTTCCATCTGTTGCACATGGAACACCACCACCACCAGTATGGGCACATGAAATTCAGAAGCACAACTTCTGACGTATCTGAATCCAAAATCTTGCTGTTTCTCCTTTCAACCTGCCCCCATCATGCTAATTTGGATTAAATCCAACAGTGTCTAATGCAACTTCACCAAATCTGACAACAGAATGACCGCTAAGTTGCTGCAATGGAAAGTCTCCTTTGTGGAACCTGACTTCACCTTGATGAAAGAGCAGCATGCTAAAAATGACATACCACGCCACTCATCTTCAGTTCTGCAGTTGTAAAAGGGAAATCTATGCAACTGTTTTACCATAACATCCTTTCCTTGCTTTACTGTCAGCCAAGAGCATGCTCAGTGCCTTACTCGGATGGCTTTGGATTACTTGGATTAGGCAGCACAGCAAGGTTTTCACTGCCTAGGCCCTCCTCATGGAATGTAGAAGAGGAGTGGGAGTTCTGCAGTGTGCTGCAGGGCCCCTTTGCCTTGCTGCCTTATGATATACACCACAGCGTAGCATCTTGGTGCTTTCTTTTGCATGTCTGTAAGGACTAGGAAGTCACCCTCCTCCATTCTGGCCTTTCAAAGTACTGCCAAAAAAAGGTTATCGTTCTTGCTCTAGTTTGTGAACACCGTTGTAGTTTGACTTAGCGTGAATGAGTTTCTCTTTGCAGGTGTCATGGGCTGTGTGTGGCTCTCCTGGACATCTGCGCTCCTGCAGCCTAAAGAGCTGCCTTATAGCTGCCACTATTGCAGCTCTTCTTCCCAAGGTGAAAGTTTAGCTCAGAGCTGGTCCTCAAGTGAGGCTTTATCAGCTGTTCTACCTTGGCTCCTTGGAAATAATCAGGCTCTCTGTGCTCTTAGGGGGGCTGCTCATGTGTTTGCTACCTGCATGTGCGTGAAGGCCTTATCAGGGTGTGAGTGCTAATCAATTGCTATAGCTTTCTGTTAGAGCTGAGCACTGTTTTTATGTCCCTCAGTATCAATCGTGTTTTCTACAGACAGGCCAGGGTTAATGCTCTGTTCTAGATTTGTTTTAGTAGTCCTTATTTTTACTTTTTTAATGGATAAACATTTTGTGGATCAATAACCTGTGTAAAACAATTTCAAGTGTCTTAATGAATTAAAGTTAACCAGCACGTTTGTACACCTAAGGACCAAAGCAAAACAAACAAAAGAATCATTCCATTCAGTGTTGCTTAACTTTTTAGGGCAAAGTCATACTATCAAGGAAATGGGAGACGCCTGCTCTTAAATTGTGTGTGCCATTACTGCCATCAGAAGTGCAATTCAGTGTTGATTTACATTGTCTGATCCAAAGGTTATGCTACGAGGAGAAATGGCCAGGTGAAAAGCATGAGTAATTCAAAGAATCCCCCTGGCAGGAATGCCTGTCCTAGTGCTACTCCAATGTCATTGCTATAGTTGCATTCCCAGACTGATACTTTTAGACTTGGGCAAAATGCAACCCTTTGCTATCATCCAGCAACTTCCGTCACCTCTGACTCTTCAGTTTCTCTCTTGTTCATTTGTGTTGCATGCCAAGTGCAGGCGTAGGAAGGAAAGCAGCCTCACTTTGCTCAAAGGAACATGACCCCCTAAGTGCTTTGGGCTGGCGAGGAGTTTAGCTGTGTATTTTTTTTCCCACCTGTATTAAACTAAAATTGAGTGACCAGTGACAAGAAAAAGGCAGTGTGAGCCGCAGGCTTTAATCAGTACAGAATGCTGGCCGCTTGCAGCTGCTATCAGGCAAAGTGTGAAAGCACTATTGTTGCCTAATGAAGTCTCTTCTGTATGAAACCGTGTTGATGGCAAAGTGACTGGCAAGTAGTACATGAGCATGATGTGAAATGCATTAGACTGAGCCTCTTACAGCATATGGTCTGATCTGCACTGTCTGAGTTATGTTGATGTGCAAATGTGTGATATGAATGATGCTCACCCTACAGGCACTTGGAAAATCTTTGTTTAAAAAATGTATTCTGCTTTGTATAACCAAGTGAGACAGAAAGCAAATGTGCCAATGCTGTTTACATGATTATAATGTGTAATGCTCCTCCATCTAATGTTTCCATATGCCTTATGTGTTTAAAATGTTAATTAAAGCATAACAAAACCCTCAGTGGTGTGCTGGTCAATATTCTGCCAGTCTCTGGGGCCCCTGTATTGCTTCAAAAGGCAGTCAGAGGTTGGATGTACTCAGTTTACAAATCCCAACAACTCTCCAAAGCTGAAAAGCTGCCTCTGCTCTCAAGTATAACTGTTAATCTCTGTCTCAAGCATTGTGTCATTCTTGCAGTAGTCTACTTTGGAGGGCAGTTATAGTGATTATTTTTGTTTGCAAAGCACTTAGCTGGTCTCTGCACTCTAGTTTGTGTTGGGGTGTCCCTGTAGACAGCTGAGAATGAAATGGGGTTCCAGAGTGGCAGACAGAATGTGAGCAACCACTACAAAGAATGTGGAGATAAATCTTGTTTATTTGTGTTTCTGCACCTGCACCCTATCTGTGCCTGATATTCTCAGGAGGCAGCTGTTCAGAGCTGAAACTCATTGCTGCTGTCTCCAACCAAGCATAAACTTTCCTGCTGTCCCCAGAGCAGGTGTTGGGGAGGGGCTGTAGTTCATGGCTGTCAGCTCAAGGACTGAAATGTCTACTTAAGCATCTGAAATTAATGATAGCTCAGCTCTGGCACAGGCTCTGGAGGTGGCTGAGCTGGAGCCTGCCTGTAGTGGCCAAAGGGAACAGACTTCCAGAAGTCTGGGGTTGAACTACAAGCAAGCTCCTGCTTGCTTGGCTTGGTTAAAATGGCACTCTGTTGAAAATCATGCCAGGGCTCAGCCTGAATCTGATGGTGAAACAAGCTGTTACTTAACTGGCTGGTGAGAAGATGAGCAACTAGTAAGAGCTAGAGGCTTGGGGACGCTCAGCTCCAAGCTGGGAGATAGAGGGGCTGCTGTTGCTAATGTGTAGACTTCTGGCTGTCTCAGGACACAATTCACTCCTTGGGCAGGCACCTGCTTTTTTCCTGAGCTGTGCTGGGTTGTAGTTTTGTCAGCAGGGAAGGAAGGTGAAGTGAAGGCACTGGATATGAATGCTCAGGCGCAGAGTCTCAGTCAATGCCCAATTTCTTCAGGACAGTACAAACCTCATGGAGATACTGGGCATCTGGATAGCCGTTCCTGTAGGGCAGAGAGTGAAGCAACGTAAATCCTGTTGACAGTGCTAAAAGCCATTGAGGGGCAGCAGCTTATTTTTGTCCTAACCCTTCAGCAGAGTGTGAGGGTGAGTGAGACCTGCTCCCTGGGAGCTGCAGGGAGCTGTCAGCTGCTGCTGCCTAACGTAACGCAGAGTTGACTGCAGAGCTGGCATGGGAAAAGCCAGGAAAGTTCTAAGTGAAGAGGGATCAGAATACGTGGCCACGGAGAGAGCTTGAAGATGGGGGTGATTAAGGCTTTATCCCACTTGAAATGCATCATGGCTGGTTGTGGCTGCCATGTGAAAGGAAGCAAAGGGCACCAACTATGTTGCTGTGGCAGTCTGCAGTAGCACCCAAGGTCTGCTGTGCTAAGATCAGTGTTTCTCTCTCTACAATTGCTATGAAAAACCTGAAGGTGTGGTACTAACTGAATCATACCTGGCTTTGCCTCCATGCCAGGAGGTTTTGTGTGGGATAGGGCCCCATGTCACTCTTTCTTCTCCATTGTAGGACTTGACTTGAAATGTCAGCCCTTCCTCAAATGCTTTCTTCAGCAGAATTGCTGTCTTCTGCCCTTCCCTGTTGTCAGGCAGGAACGCTAAGAAATATCCCCCTTTGTAAGGCTCTCCTGGATGAGGATGACCGACCTTAGAAAAGAAGAAAGCATATTAAACAATCACCTGAGTGCACAATCTCAGTTCTGGCTTCTGAGATGCTGTCCAGCTTGAAAACAGACCGCTGTGGTGCCCATGAGCTGCTAGATGCTTTCAACTAACAGTGGAGCTCACACACTCTTCAAAAGCAGCAAGTAGCTCCTAAGCCTGGTGTGGAGTGCTATTGCATGGGGCAAAACCTCTGCTGCTTTGTGTATGGGGCATGGAGCTGTATCTGCCCTCTTTCACCTGTCCTACCATAGCCCCAGTAACACCCACAGAATCCACTGCCCAGCTTCCAGCAGGATAGGCAGTTCCTTTTGGTGGGATACCTACCCCTTGAATGCCATTGGGGATGGTGTAGGTAATTTGGAGTGTCAGGTCTCGGAAGTAGCCAGGCAAGCTCTGTGACAAAGAGGATATCTTGAAAGTCCCTGAGATCTTGCAGATGGGGGCAACCAAGGAGGAACTGCAGCAAGCTGGCTGGTTTGCAAAACATGACCTGCACAAGGCATGACCAGAGGGGGTCTGGCATGTGACGCATAAGTCCTGGCAAGCATCACACTGGCTCAGAGGAGTATTGCAGCTTTCCTGTTCAAGGCTGGTGTCTTTTGTTTGCAGTGCTGGGAGGTTGGGCTCCTCCTGAATGCTGTCCCTGCCTGAACTGTTACTTTCCTGGGACCTGGGCTCAGCTGCAGGTGACTGTTCAGCTGCAGCCTGGAATGAATCAGGAGCCGTACTCTCGTACAGCCAGGTGGGCACGGAGTGAGGAGCATCATCAGCTGTGAGGACTGGTGACTGCAGTTGTCCCATGGCATCATCGTGGCCTACTCTGCTCTTGTCTTTCACAAACTGGAACCTGTCTGGCAAAACCTGCTTTAGCCGTGCAATGTCAGGTTCCCCCAGCATCACTTTGGTCTTCAGCTGTTCCTTGGACTCCCTAGGAGCTGCAGGACTGAAATTTTCCATTATGCTAGGGCTGAGAAGGCTGCTTCTTCCCTGCACAGCCCCAGGATCTATGTGGTCACTGGCCTCACGTCCCAGTGCTTGTGGGAACCTCCAAAGACTGGGGGATCTGTTTTCATCAGCCTCCAGCTGCTGGAAAGCATTTAGAACCTCTGGGTGCACTGTTTTATTGCTAATGTCCAGGGGCTGCAGGTCCATCTGCAGGGACTCCAGGCTGTTGGGAAGGGCTGCATCCAGCATGGTGTCCTGGCTTGGCTGGACAGCACTTGGGTGCCCTGCACTTAAAGCTCTCCCTGGTTCTGGAGACAAGGATGAAGACTTCAGGGCATGGAGCCTCCTGGAAGAGAACAGATGGAAGGCCTCAGTCACTCCTGGCAGCATGTCTTCGGGACAGGCAAGATAGAGCTTGTACTTGTCTTTGCTGAGCCCAACCTGGAGGGAACCCCCTTGCAAGTGGCTGCACAGTTCGCAGAGAGCATCATCATCTGGCTCATCTACAGCAAGCTCTGAGCAGCTCATACTCTGACACACAAGGTCAGGACACTTCTGCACAAGATCTTCTACCTTCCATTTAGCTTGGAGAAGCTTGCTCCTGTCTGCTGCCTGCAATGTGAGCACAGTGCAGTCCCCAGTGGAACGCTCTGAGATGTCCACAACTCTGCCCCTGCACAGTTCATCAATAGCAGAGCGACAGGCATATTTCAGATAAGACCACTGCAGAGAGTTCAGGCTCATTTCTTCACTCACCCTATTGTCTCCACTGGCTGCCCTGCCAGTGCCTTGGGGCTTGTTGCCTTCCTTTGACTTTGGCAAGGAAAAGCTGCTGGAGCGTCGCAGCATAGACCTGGATTCAGAGGGTTTGGAGTCCAAAGAGGTTCTTGTTGTGTCAAAGAGACTTAGAGACTGAAAGATACTAGATGTGCCAGCAAGGGAATGGTGTTTGCTGGGATCTGAGTCTGTCAAGTCCTCAGCATGCTTCAAAGTGCCCTTTTCTTTGTTTCCAAAAGGAGACAGACTCTTCTCTCTTGTAAGTCTAGCCCCTCCTTTCACATGGCCCCATTCTTTGGGGTCCTGCTGAGACTCTGCTGCTGACTTTGAAATGACATCCACTGTAGAGATATGAGGCTGGCACGGCTGTGCCAGTGTTGTTGGGTCACTGGGATCCAGAGCACGTGTATCTGAGAAATGCTTTCCAGAAAGCTGTGCCTGCCCCATCAGAGGGGAGTCCTGATTTTCCAAAAGGCATTGAGACCTGCTAATTTTTGGAGCACTGAAGTTGGCAGCCAACTTGTGTTCAGCTTTCAGTTCTGGCTTGCCTGTGCTCAGCTTTAGAGGCAAGGTGTCCACAGGAACTTTGGGCTTTTCCAGTGTAGCCTCTGTAGTGTAGGAAGTTGCTGGCTGTGAGGGTGGGGAGCTACTGAACATGCCAGCCATCTGTGAGGCACCACTTCTGGTGCTGAAATGTTGAACATACTGCTTGGCCTGGGAAACATCAACAAGATTTCCAATAATGTCAAGCTGTTTCCCATCTTCATGGCAGAGCAACTGCGGATACAGCTCCTGCAGTTCCTGTGTCAGAGCCCTGAGTTCCTGGTTGTTCAGTCCTCCCTTGGAGAGCTTCTCTTTGCGCAAGCTCACTTCCAGCTGCTGGTAGAGGTGCTGTAGCGCCAGGCGGGACTGTTGCAAAGTGTCCATGTCCCCAGATGTACCTGGAGATGGTTGGAGGTACAGTATGGTTACGTCATTGCTGCTAACGTCCACCACATCTACATGATGCTGGTGAAGTATGCCTTGGTACTCAGAAGCACAAAACCTTTGTATGTACAAGTAAATGTCTGAGTCCATGACCAGGGAAAAGTCCTCCAGCTGTTCCACAGCTTCCCGATCCACGTGGCTTCGAGGTGATGGGCCATCAGCTGCCTTATCACACACCTGGTCCAAGTGTGGCAGCTTTACTGTCTTTGATGCTGATACAGCAGAGTCAGGCTCTTGCTGGTAATCATACATTCCAGTGTTTTTGGCCAAATGGCTGGATCCTGAAGGCAGGCTCTCTCCAGTGGGCTGGCTTTTGAGGTTCAGGCTGGCCAGCAGGTCTCTGCTGAAGGCCTGCAGCTCAGTAAATGTTCCCTTGACTCTGCAAAGTGTGCTCCTGTAGTCAAAGTCAAACTGCACACTGCTGTAGCCCTTCTGCAAGTTCTTCAAGAGCGTTTCACCAATAGGAAGCTTACCATAGTCAACCACCATGAAAACACGTACAAAGATCTGCAGGTAGAGACCAAAGGAGTGAGAAAGTACAGACCAAATATAAGGCCCCTCCAAGGCACAGAGTGGAAGTGAATACACATGACTCTTACCACAGCCCCCTGTGATACTGTGACAGAAAAGTAACCTGCTTTCACAATGCTCAATGGGAGAACAACACAGGCATGACTGAAAGATCCAGTCAGCCTAAGTGACCTTTTGACCTTATATCCATAGTCAGAGGCTTTGTGCGAACAAGGATTGCAAAGGGCAAACCGCACAGATGCAGACCCACTTCTACAAGCAGGGAGTTCTGCAAATAGCCCAGAGCTACTCTCCTTTCTGCAGCTGAAATGCAGTTACCCTCTTGTTCTCTCAGTGCTCCTTCTGGCAACAAAGATTTCTGGCAAGGTCTCTAGTACCCGGTCAACTGCCATGCCCTCATTTTCAGTGCTCAGATGTGAAGATAAGACAAATGGAAGAAGATACGTGAAATCTCCTGTGCCTCCTAGACAATAGCACGTCTATCTCTTAAGCTCTCCTGGAAGAAAGAAAGCAAAAATACACTGTGTGTCCAGCTAATGACATAGCGTCCAGCTAATGGCAGAGCCAAGGCATTAGAAGAATCGCCTCTGTACCACCAGATGGAAAGGGGACAAGCACCCCTCCCTTGAGTCTGATTATTCTTCCTTGCTTTGACAGGTATAAATACCAAATGACTGACTGCAAAGTCTGCTTCGCTGTTGCTGTATTATTAGTGTGAAAAAAATATACGCATCCTCATTTGAATACGAATAAAAATGAAATCTAATTAAAATTAAAAGGAGGAGCAAGCTCTCCTTCCTGAATGCGTCAGCCAAGAACAAAGTCTGTCTGGGAGCCAGCTGAGGCTGTCACGGTGATGTGCGTCACCTGGGTGGGCAGTTCTGCCCTGCTCTACCTCATCAGGGCTCAGCTTCACTATATGCGCCTTCACCTCCAGGGGGTATTTCTTCCCACCGATGCACAGCACGTGGTTCTTCGCCTTCAGGATACGCTGGGCCACTGTGTGGGGAAAAACAACAGGCACCAGCACGGCCCCGGCAGGCCGAGAAGGGGCACTCCCATGTGACCGGGGCTGAGGATAACGGGGTGACACTCGGGCAGCGCCCCAGGGCCCAGTCATTACCTGCCAGTGCCTCAAAGGTGATGAGGGCGTAGGCCGGGGATCCGGGCAGCACCTGCACATCGCTGATCTCCCCGCCACCGTTGCGGGAACGCAGGAAGTGGATAGTCAGCTTGTCGGCCACCCTGTCGGGGGGCAGGTCGCTGGGGATGCCCCACACCTGCACCGTGCAGCCGGCCATGCCTGCGGGGACGGGGCGGCAAACGGGCCAAGGTGACAGGGCCCTACAGCGGCCTACCCGCGGCCCGCGCCTGCTCGGACCTCCCCGGTCTCAGCGGGCCGGGCCGCCCCACACCGGGCCCGTTTCCCCGCTGCTTCTACGACCCGGTTCTGCCCGCCCCCGGCCCCAGCGCCGCGCAGTGCCGCGGCGTCGCCTCGCTACCTGCGGTCCCGAGGCCCCGCCGCTACGCCGGGAAACGAAAGCGAAAGCAGGCGGCCCTCCCCGCCCGGCCGGCACCGCCCCCTGGGCCCGCTCGGTGCGGCGGAACGGCCCTGTCCGGCCTTGTGATTCTTCTGTCCCCTTGCCCGGGCTGGGACGCGGCTTTCCCCGTGGCTCTCCCTCCATTCGTCGTCCCGGCCCTGTCCCAGGCAGTCCCGAGCACGACAGACACAGAGCTCCGTGCAGGCCTCTTTAATTCACACACTGAATTCCCGATGAACCAGGCTTACAGTGCTGGTCAGGGCTAGCCCACATCCTCCCTGAACACAGCCACTGCCCGGCACCCAGCTGGGACATAGCCGAGGACGTCCACCTCTCCACCACCACGGCTGTCCTTCTGGAAATGGATCTCCAGCGCATCCCTCATGGGCTCCTCAGCCAGCACATCTGGGATCCCCGAGAGCAGAACAGTCCTGGTGCAGCGGGAGGGCTGCAGCTGGGCATAGAGGAGAGAGCTGCAGACCCCATACTGCATGGCCAGCATGGACTCATGGTCCCCCAGCAGCAGAGGGGACCAGGGGACCAGAAACGCACCCCTCAGGCTTTCAGAAGCCCCCAGCCCATGCTGGCTCTCTTGGGGCTGGTGGGTGCCACTCCGCACCAGAGTGCGTACCCTTACCTGCAAGTTGGTGACATTTCCTCTCATATAGGGCGATATTTTGAGTTTGTATTTTGTTTTCCCAATAGGCACCTGGACCTGCCCTCTAGTGATTAGCTGCTCAGCCACTGGAGATGAAGAAGAAAGCCATGAGCTCCACAGACCCCTGCTGAACTTATGGTTATGTTTCTGGCACGATCACCAACACTGCTCATCTCCAGCACAGTCTCCCATCCCCATTCCTCACAACTCCACCTGCTCTTGGGAGACAACCAGTGCTTCCCAGAGCTGGCTGGGCTGCTTTCCTCCTCCAACAGCCCTGTGCTCAGTGTGTCCCACACACCTCCATCCTGCGTGAAGGTCAGCACCACCTGGCCACAGTCATCCAGGAACTCCCTGCTCTCCACCTCACTGCCTCCATTCTTTGTCTTGCTGAAGAAGAGCTCCAGCTTGTCCAGTAGAATGTCCTCAGGGATGCCCAGGCTGGGCAGTCCGGACACCAGGATACTCCTGCTGCCTCGAGCGAGCCCAATCTGGGGATGGTAGAGGCTAGTTAGTGCTGCAGCAGGGCAAAGCCTGAGGAGATCAGATCTGCAGTACTGGTGTGCTGGGCTGAGCTGCTACCAGTGACACAGTCCAGGCAGCAGTGGAGAAGAACATGGCCCTGAGCCCCTGGAACATACCTCCAGAGCAGATGGCAGCAGTATGTCCACTGGACCTGCCTGCACTCGCACTTGGCACCGGTCAAGGTCTTCTGGGTCCTCCCCATGGCTCAGCTCCACCACATGCTCTTTCATCTCTATCACCCGCTGGGCCACTGCAAAAGGAAAAGCCCTCAGCCCAGGCAATCAGTAGGACAGGGCATGGGAGAGCGAAAGCTTTGGGAAAGGGGAACAGCCTTGCACAATGATGGCTTGGCCAGGACAAGCAGTGCTTGTGAGTGCTGTGGCTGTAGCACTGCTGCCAGTGATGCTTGGCAAGCCCAAATGACTCGGACACTTTCCCATAGCAGTGCTCTTTCACTCTTACCCTCTGCCTTCTCAAAGGTGATGAGAGCTGAGCCCCCTGTCAGAGGACAGCGGATCAGAGGGGTGAGCACCAGCTTGTTCACGTCCTCCTTATCTGTTGCAAGTCCCTTAAACACTACCTTCCTCTCTGGTAAGGCATGCAGCATCTAGGTTAGAGAACACAGCAGCTGGAAGAGACTGCACCCTGCACAAGACCTGTCCTTGCCAACCCAGATGAGAAATAAGCTCATGGTTCAAACCAAACAGCTGGCTAGACTTAGCAGAGTTTCTCCTATGGTCCAGCAGTGCCCAGAGTCCCAAAGCCACCGTTTCTGGCCCTGGCAAAGGAGCCCAAGGCTGAGAAGAGCCAGGCCTAATAACACACAGTGCCCAGCTGCATTCACCAGCAGCCTCTCCACCCTGGCTCACACCCTTTACCTGTGGCCATCAGTGCCTACACATGCTCTGTTACCATCATCGGGTCCTCCCTGAGGATCCTCTTTCTCATTTCTTCCAATTTGTTTTCCAACATCTGCTTCTCCTGTGTCAATCTGCTCTTCTCATCCTGTGCTATAGAGATATCCACCTGGAAGAAAAGAAATAGCAAGCAGTAGGGGAATCAAGACAAAGTTTGGGATTACAGCTGCTCTCTGATCTAAGCAACTCCAGCCTGCACCATCTTTCTGCTCGCCATCCTGCACCCTGGCTTTCCACTGCAGCCTTCCTCCACAGCACAAGCTCACTTCCCAACAGAGGCCCCTAGTACAGTTCCATGTAACCACTGCTGCATCCCATCAAAGTTTTCTCAAAGCATTGAGCTGAGCAGCACAGCCAGACTTTCCACTGCTGCCTTGCCTAAGACAACTCCTTCAAGCACGCACTTGGAGGGATACCTTGTCATAATTTGGAGGCTTTTGCTTGAGATTTTTCTGAAGAAGTTCTCTCTCTTTCTTTACACGTTGTAACATTTGCTCTACAGCTTCCTTGTCCTTTTGCAGCATCGCGTTGTCTTGATCCAGAGCACTACAAAGATCCTGTGAGAGGAACAGTTAGTGCCTCTGTTAACAATGCAGCGCCCCCACAGCGTGTCCAACCCCAGTACACACTTGTGAGGGCGGGCAGCAGGCTGCTCCCTATGCACAGCCCAGGAACCCAGTCCTGGTACTTCATGACTGCGAGTATCCCCTCTTTACTGTTTCTGGCTTGCACTCAGCAGTTTGGTGCCACACGTATGAGAGAAAAATACAAAACGATGGCTGCAGACTCAGAAGAGCGGCAGCTGCAGCCCAGGAAGCTGTGGGGCTTCTGTGCCGGCTACGATAAAGGCCTCAGAGGACCGGGATCCGACTCGACTCATCTCTCGGGGACGCGGCCGGAGCAGGACACACCTTGCACTGCTCGATCTCCTGCCGGGCTCGCTCGGGGCTCATCTTCAGGCTGCAGTCCTCCCGGTGCTGGGGGCTGGCTTGCCGCACCAAGTAGTCCTACAGAGCGCGGGGTCAGAGCCGAAGCCTCCGAGCTTCGGCCCTTCCTCTCCTTTCCTCTCCTCTCCCCTCCCCTCCCACCCCGGAGCCCCGCGTGGAGCCGTCACCTCCTCCGAGTCCACGCCAGCAGCTCCGACAGCGAAGAGCGACGGCGCGGCCAGACCCCGCGGCAGCCCGAGCACCACCCAGCCGCAGCTTCTCGAGGCCTGACGCTTTCGCTTTTCCTTCCGCAGCGCGGCCCAGCCCCGCCTCCGCCCCCGCTTAGAGGACGGAGCTCCGTCTCCGCGCAGGCCCAACCTGGGCCTCCCCCAGGTGGGGCAGAGCTGAATAACCGAGCTTTTAGCCCAGCTCCCAGAGAAGACATGGTTTCAAGTGCTGCTTAGCCAGTATGTAATGTAAAACGATAATCAAAAACATAGCAGCATCCTGGCAGGGGCTCAGTCACTGCAATTCTCAGCCAGCTTATCTGGAATTACCTCTCCCATCTGCATTCACCGGTGGGGATTTACCCCAAGACATCTCCAACATACGGGCTGAAATAAAACAAATGACTTCAGCAGCAGTCAGTTGAAAGTGCACCGTGAGGCAATGATGCGCCCAGCAGCGACGCAGACACAGCTCCGTTCACCCACACCTCAGGCTCGCACATCATTCCAGATTTTTCAAAAGCTTATCGGTTTACTTTTTCCCTTTTCCAACTCTTTTATGAACATCCAAAGCAAATCTATACCCCAGTGAAAGGGCTACCAACACAATTTTACATAACATAGCAAGATGGTTTTTAATAAACATTTATTGAAACAGTCCTATTTTAAATTTAGAATCGCAGCTTCTGGAAGAACCACTTATTCTTGCCAGTCTTGTATCTGAAAGAAGAGGAACACAAATTTTAGAGTGTACTTTGTATGAACAGGAAATAGCATAAAACATTCACCCAATCCCTCCTTATCCACCTATACAGGCAAAAAGCAGCACTGTTTACCTACAGGTAATGCACCTGGTTTCTTCCCCCCCAGTCTGCCAACTAAACTTTCTAAAAGTTCAAAGTCCCCATGGAAGTGATTATCAGCTTGCAGATTTTCCTCATAAAGTCATATCATGAGGGAGACCCACACTGCAGCAGTTTACACACAGGGCAGCTTCAGATGATGTAGAATGCAACCATTAGCTGCACATAAAGAACTGCCAACATTTAAGTGCAGAGGATATGCATTATATACATGCTTGTACCAGTTGTTTGAGCTGTCAGCAGGACATCCCTGCTTCTTTGCTGCCGCTGCACAGCTCCTTCCATGGAAGGTACTTCTGAAGTAAGCATTGAAATAAAGTGTTGTCAACAAGGAAAGCTTCTGGGCAAGGTGAGCACTGCCCTGTCATGCTAAGCTCAGTGACACAAATCCAGTGGACACAAGATGGTAAGATGCCAAGATATCATCATGTCACCTGAACACCTCGCTTGTTTCTGTATGAGGCAGCAGCAAAGTAACTGTTAACGTGAATCTACTGGAATTTGTAAACAGGAACATGGACAAACTCAACCTACCACACTACTTGGTTGTGGGAAAAAGCACAGCAAGAGAGAAATAATCATTCCAAAAACGTACTTAAAGCAATTTAAGGCAATCAACTAGGGCAACACCATTATCACACTGAATCCTCCAGAAAGTGAGATACCATCAAGATTATGAGCTTCCAACTCACCTCTCCTCAAACTTCACCTTAGCTTCACGTCTTGCTTTGCGTTTCAGAGCAGGGTCCCTGAACACATCCTTATTGACAACAGTTTTGTCCAGGGGAATATCAACAGAATACCTGGGCAAGAGAGCAGAAAGGTGTGAGACAGTCACTGTATCTGGCATAATGTCATATGTACGTACTGGTACCAGGCTAAAGAACTAAAGTACTTAAATCATTTAATTCCAGAAATCACCAGATCAAAGTAATTTAATTCAGCAAATTAAGGAAAAAGGTTCACTTGTGACAACAGACAAGCAACTCCGTACTGCATTTTGTATCTGGGAGCCTGTAAAAGCAGCACTTACAACTGGAAAAGAAAAACATTCCTGGGTGGCAACAGCTGCCAGGAGCACCAAATTATCATAATAGTTTCAGAAGTTCAGCCACTGACATTCCACAATTAACTGAAATTGAACATGACTGAAATCAAAATCCAGCTGCATCATCTAAGCAGTACGTTGATATTTCACATCAGCTTTACAAACCCTAAGTCACTATTTTCACACAGTGAACCCTGCATACACTCAGCCACACAATGCAGAACCTCTACGATTTACAGCACTTACCAAAAAGAACGTTCAAGAATTACAAACACTGAACACACACAACGTGTTTCCTTTGGCCTTCTTACCATCAGACTTTAGTCCTGCTGAAATAACTACACTCACCGGGTGGGCATCAGGTGGTTGTAGTTGTAAACTTTCACAAAAGACTTGATCTTAGACCTCTTTGCTATCTTCTTCTTGCCCATCGCCGCTGTCACCTTCCGCGGGTAGCGATCGATGCCTGCCACCAAGGCATGGCTGTAGGGCCGGTCGGATGTGCCATCGTCGATGTTCTGAAACGCATCCCACACCCCCGCTGAGCCAACCCGTCACAACCGCCCCGAGCTGCGCTGCGTCCAGCCGGGCAACCGAGCACAAACACGGCCCGCGCAGACATCTCTAAACACACCGCCGCCGGCTGCGCTGAGGGCTCCCGGCCTTTCTCCAGGAGCGGCCAGGGCAGCGGCGGGGCCGCCCAGGGCCAACAGCGAGGGCAGCACTGCAGGAACCCCCCAGCCCCGCACTCACCTTCACGATGACAGCCTTACGCCCCGAGTAGCGGCCGGCGAGCACCAGCACCACCTTCCCCGGCTTCATAAACTTGCCCATCTCTGCAGACACGGCACACGGCGGTCAACAGCGGGCTCCGGCCGTTCCCAGCCCCGCCGTTCCCGCGGATGGAAGCAGATCCCGCAGCCGCCCCAACTCACCAGCACAGCCACCCCAATGGCGCCGCGGCGGAAAAGGAAACCCCTCCCCCTCCGCCGACCCTTCACCCCGCGCCCTGACGTCACTTCCGCCCCATCCGCACGCGCGCAGCGATCCCGCAGTTGCCGGGCAGCTGCCCGCCGTCCCGCAGCCGCTCCCCCCGTATCGCCCCCGGCAGCGGCCCGGCGCAGCGCCTTCGATGCCTCCACACGGCAGACGGT
Organism: Lagopus leucura; assembly: GCF_019238085.1. Classification (NCBI taxonomy): domain Eukaryota; kingdom Metazoa; phylum Chordata; class Aves; order Galliformes; family Phasianidae; genus Lagopus; species Lagopus leucura. Next base: position 207,428 of record NW_024962329.1, on the reverse strand, counting down.
TCTGCCCGGGCCGTCAGTGCAGTGTCGACTAACGCTGCATTGTAAGGCAGCGCTCTTCTCGCAATTTCATTTCAGGATCCCTTGCAGCAGCGCAGTCCACGCCCAGCAGGGGAGGTGCTGTTACAGCAGACACAAAAATCCTAACGCCATCAGGAACTGCAGATACGTTACAGTGATATTATAAATATTACAAAGCCAAGTGAGCCACTACACCTGCATCACAAGGGCCAATAACCAACGCAAATTAAAACACAGTCACTGGAAATGGATTTTCCCCACACAGACACTAATTAGAGCAGTTTAATACATCCACTGTGGAATACCACAGCCCTGGTGCTCTGATCTCTGCACAGAAGTTTCAGAAAAGGATCTTCTGGGATGCTTGCAAAGTAATTTGAATGTCAGCTCCCTCATCCAGCAGCCTGAATATTGCTGGTTCAGTGCATACCCAGTTCCTCAGCAGGATTTGCCCCCAGTTCTCTTACATTCACACTGGGAAAAACAAATCCCTCACCCCTGCGCAGCCACATCAAACATCAGCAACCAAACTCCCACTCCCAAGCAGATATCAGACTGCCTCACTTCTCCTGAGAGGTATCTCATACTGGCACCATTTAGACCACAGATTTTGAAATAAGCGTGCAGATGCAGCACAACAGCTCAGATGCACTGTGCTCCCGTAGACAGGCTCCGTGGTCAGGACCCTCCTGCACCCATCCAGCACGGCATTAATCTGCTCACCAATTTTGCCATTCAGAACTGCATAAGAAGGGCAGGATAAAGTGCCATACCGCATCCAGCCACCAGCATCAAGATTTTCCTAAAAGCAAGTATCGATTTCAAAGAGTAGAATTCAGTCTTAAGGAAGAGAGGGAAAAAAAAAAAAGCTAGGCTTCTGGAGATCAACAGCTGCTCACTTGTGAAAAGTGGATGATCTAAAATAAAAATACATCAGAAAGCATCTTTGATGTTCTTCAGCTGCCGGACAGCCAGGTCAACCGGGAGGTTGAACTTCAAGTTGCTCAGACGACTGAGGATATTAAGTGCACTCTCAAAGCCTGTGTTTACCATGTAGCTCCACGGGTGGTAGTGAGATTGCACCAAAGCTCCAGATTTGCAGATCAGGTTTACCCAGGAGACCAAGCGCTGCTCGTTTAGCGCCATACACACTAGAGCTTTCAGTTCAGAGTCTGCACTGCGCTTGAAGGGGTTATGCTCAGTGAGAACTGTATGAACTGCTGTCAGCAGGCTCTGTTTGGGTGTGATGGTGACTCCTCCTGTCACAGGCAAGGCAAAGGACTGGGAGAGCTTGCGAGCTGGAGACTCCACAAAGGCCTGTCCATTTTTAGTTTTGTAATACTCCACAAAGAGATCCCAGGGGTGCATGGTCTGTGGTGAGGAGGCGAATGCAGGAATTAAGCATGCAATGGGTGCCAACACCAGGCTCATCCCTTGAGAAGAGGCACAGAGCCCATGAGCCATCAGATCTCGCAAAGCAATGGTCAGCTCCTTCCGCACAGCCAGAGTCAGTTCATCTCTTCCTCCTAATGAAACATCCTGCAGATCGGAAGAACTGATAACGTGGTCACCCTGCTGGTGTTTCAAAGCTAGCTGCCTCACCCGATCTACCGACAGCTCCAGTTTCTTAATTAAGGGAGAATAGTCCTTGTTGGCTTGGTCCTTCTGCCAGAGGCTGCGAGGAATTTGACCAGTGGCACAACCAAACTGACTAACAGCAAATATCTGTAGCACAGCAAGCATGCGACGCATGAGGTGCAGGCCTGTTTCTCGCAACTTTTTGGCATCTTCTGGGTTCACTGCTCAGGTTAGAAAAGAAAGTAAAAAAACCACATGTTTTCTCATTAAGGAATCAACATGCTTTTAAGAAGGGCAAAAGAACTGTACACAGACCTTCTGTCGATACAATTTATAAATAATAGAAATAAAAAACACTTAAAAAACATGCTAATATACCTGGATGCTAGTTCATACTCCATGAACATCAAATGAGTGACAGCAATAAAGAGACAAACAAACCTTCATGCCAAGCAGTGCCTACCTCTGTTTCCAGAAGACCAGATATTTGGTTTGTAGGAACCACCACCATCTTTTCTACCTGCACACTCACAGTGTCCATCTTCTGCCTTACCAGAACCTCCAACTTCATCTAGAACAAGAATTTCACACTTGTGAATTTAGACTGTATATCCCACATATAAAGGTCAGTACTCCCTTAAACCACTCTGCTCCTTGCTTGGCAGTTTGTTTCTATCCACCACCAGCTCTGAACATCCTTTGACATCTGCAGACTCCCTCTTCATAACTATGTCAGAATTATATATCAATTCAATCTACTTGTCTAAAAACTGAGCACTAACCTTGAATGAAGTTGATAAACATTTCAAGGTCCCTTATTTGTGTCTTTAGTTGTTCCACCAACTGTTCCTTCACCCGAGCTGGATTAACAATCTGTGCTATGGCAGTATCCACACGCTGCCGCAATTCTTCTGGAGAGAGTGTTGCAATATCTTCACTCAAGTTCATGTCCAGCTTCTTGATCAATTCATCTATAATCATCTGCAAAACATCAGTCAGTTGTATCACTTCAGTATGTGGCACCAGTGTCCACAACCTCCAAGATACTCCACTCACTACCTTGGAAATAGGCTTCTTTGTCACACGATGACAATCACAATAGACAACAAGACTGCACACATGCATGCAGACTAACTATTGATACTGTATTACTAATGACTGTGAGCAATACAGAACCTCTGGAGCCTTACCCGTTGCCTTTCCATAACCACAGACTGTGGAAGAGAGTCATAGCTGCCCTCCTGGTATGCAAATGTTTCTAGGTCATCCAGCTGTGTCTTAAGCTGCAAGATCAGCTCCCTTTGCTTTTCCTTCTGGACCTCAATTCGCTCCTGCTTCTCTTGCTCACTCTGAAGAAAAAGTTGTCAGTAAATAAAATTAAACATTCACCATTGCAGGCCAGCCCCACAGTACAGGTCTGTGATATGAAGAATGTTTCCAGTTCAAGCAATCAATTGGTGAACATTACAAGTCATTCAAAAAAAAAAAAAAAGGCGTGCCTGCACATCAAGGAAAGGTACTGGTCACATCAACTCACATGACAAACAAGAACCTCTGCAGACAAGCTCCATCACACACACATCTGGTGTGGTACAACACCGCTGGTCAGAGCAGTGCTGGGCAGCTGTAACAACACTCCTTACCTCAGATGCCCGTCGCAGCAGGGGGAAGGGGAACAGCTGTTCCTAACTGGATTTTAAACAAGTCAGAGAATCACAGCGCTGTCAAGGCTGGAAGACCATCCAGCTCCACGCTCTGCCACAGGAGGGACATCTGACACTGCAGGTTGCCCAAAGCCTCATTCAACCTGGCCTCAAACAATTCCGAGGACGGGGCACCCCTAGATTCCCTGAGCAGCCTCTGCTAGGCCACTATCCTACAGCCACTACCCTCCGTCCTGGCACCGTCACGCCACAGCTTTCCTACAGGCCTCTTAGGAGAGCCCGGCACACGAGACGCCATCCGCCCCATCAGGGCGCCCGGCCCCACCGCGCCCCGCGCACTCACTGGGCCATCCCCGAGCCCGTGGGCCAGCGGCGCGGGGCAGCCACGGAAGGCGAAGTCCTCAAGGTCGCGGAGCAGGCGCTGCTGCTCAGCCGGGCCGGCCCTGGCCACCTGCCGCAGCCGGAACTGCACCTGCGCGAAATGCGAGGCCAGCGCCAGCAGCGCCCCGTGCAGGCGGCGCCGCTCAGCCCGCAACCGCGGCACCGACCGCGGCGACCCCGCCGCCGTCTCTTCTTCTTCTTCTTCTTCTTCTTCTTCCTGCTGCTCCACCGTCACAGCGCCCACCGGCGCCCAACGCTCCCCTGGGCCCAGCAGGCTGCTTTCCGGTTCCATTATGGCCGCCACCTGCGCCGCACAGCCGCCGCCATCTTCTCGCCGCGGCGCGGGTGGGGCGGGGCAGCGCGGAACCAGGACGCGGCACGAGGGCGCGGCCCCTGCCGCGAGCTGCCAGTGCGCCCCCTTGAGGCTCGGAGGGACCGGGAGGAAAACGACCGGCCCCGTTCCCGGAGGTCCGAGATAGTGCGGGGAGAGCACCGACATGGCGAGGTGAGCGTGCCCGTTCTGCGGGACTGCGCGTGGCGGGGTCCCGGGACAGCGCCCGGTCGAGTTCCAAACACACTGGGGCAACACCCGAAAAAAAGCCTGAGGCAACACCCAAACCAGGCCCCGGGCAGGGCCCCAGGACAGCCGCTGCTGGTAATGGACACGGCAGGGGTGGCCGATCGCGGCCTGCTGCAGCCCGCGGCTGCTGTGCACTTGGGTGTGCTTGCTGCCACCCGCTGAGTAACCGGCGAGGGGTCCAACTAGGCTTTGGCCCAAATCTCTGCTCGTGCCTGATGCGCAGTCTGTCTTTGCTGCACTGAAGGTTCTATGGAAGTACCCACAGCCCGTGTTTTCCCAGGCAACACGCAAAGACGTTGTGGTATGACCGTCCGCGGTATGTTTTCCTGGAGTTCTGCGTGGAGGACAGCACAGATGTTCAGGTCATCATCGAGGATCACCGATTGGTGTTCAGGTGGGCTATAGGTCTGGAGCTATGGGGATCTTGGGGGAAGGAGGACCCTGTGTGAGCCAGTGAAGCGTATGGTCAGCTCTGTCCTGAACCAGGTATCTGTATTTTGGCAGTTGCAGAAACGCAGATGGAGTAGAATTCTACAATGAGATCAATTTGTATGCCAGAGTGAACTCCAAGGTGAGACTTCTCCCCAGCAGGCCATTCCCTGACAGCCTGCATCATGCTCAGAATCGAACAGAGCCTGTGCTGTCCTGAGCAGTGCAGCTTAGAGCTGCATTCTGTTCATTTTCTGAGAGCCTGAGTGGGTTGAGCACAAGCCTGGAAAACCTGATCCTGAGTCTGTCACATGCAGCACAGTGCTGGGCTGCAAACAACTCTTCTCCATGGTTCTGTGTACCACAGCCCAAGTGTGGCTGAGCTTTGATCCTCTGTGTATCTGCTGTGGATTAGAGAGGAACACAGCAGACAATGAGGGGAAACATCCTCATCTCTTGGCAGGACTCACGAGAGAAGCGCTCTGACCGCTCCATCACGTGCTTTATGAGGAAGTGGAAGGAGAAAGTGGCCTGGCCCCGCATCACCAAGGAAAACATCAAGGTGCATATGGTGCTGGACAGTAAGGAGAGCCTTTGCGGCTGACTGTACCCAGTACAGTGGCTTTCTGGGTTCCACGTGCCCCCAGGACAGACACCCTGATCCTGATACAGCCACCCCAAAATAGAGCTCTCAGTAAGCAGACACAGGAATGCCTCCTGCTCCCTATCAGCTCACTTAAGTGCTTTGAGGAAGATGTGGCATTCCCATCCTCGATGTGGGTAGGGTCAGGATTGGCCCCTGCAGCCACAGGGACATTCTCCTATGCAGGAGTAGCCCATGCTTGCTCCGTGTGAGGTCAGGGCCACACTGCTTCCTTCCTCAGGGGATACTCTCTGCCCACAGCCAGCCTGGCTCTCCGTTGACTTTGACAACTGGCGAGACTGGGAAGGGGACGAGGAGGTGGAGAGGGCCATGGTGGAGGAGTATGCAGAGGTGAGCCTGGTTTTGTGTGCACAGGTTGCTTGGCACGTTGGGGGACAGCCAGCCGTGTCGTTTCCACAGACCTTTGTTCCCTATCCAGCTCCTGCAGAAGGTGACGGACAAAGCCCCTCCTCCGACCATGGATGACCTGGATGTGAGTAGAGCCTCGGAGTTCTATTCCCCAGGCACTCCAGAAGTCCCTGGCACTCTTCTTGCTCCAGCTGCTGCCCCCTGGGTTGCAGTGTGCTGTGGGGATGCACCCAGGGGCTCCCGGACAGCACCAGGTGGTTGCCGCTGGCCTCCTCCCACCACACTCCTCATCCCTCCGCAGGACGACCTCTGAAGCACGGCTCCACAAAGCAGCGCACAGCAACGAGCCGGGACACGGGCGAAGAAAGCGGAGCACCGAGGGATGACGCCGGTTTGCGGAAGGGAGCGGCGGAGCCCAGTGCACGGCGGCGAGAGCTGCAGGCTCTCCGGGGCCGAGTACGCGCGAGTCAATAAACGCGAAGTGCTGCCGCGATGCGCCACGGCGTGCCGTGAGCTCGGGGATCCGCGGGACGGGAGGGCAGCGCCTTGAGAGGCGGAGCTCCGCCCATCGGCAGCGCGCTCCGAGCCGGATCCGCCGCTCTGCCAGCCCCGCCCGCCAGCCGCAAGTTCCTCCCTCGGCCATCCGGCCGCCGTCGCTCGCCCTCTCTACGCAGCCCGGGCCGCCGCTATGGTGTTCCATTGCCAGCGGGACAGCTGGGCCCGGCAGGTAGCAGCGGGGCTGGCGGCGCCGCGCGGCCCGGTCCAGTCCGGCCCCTCACGGTGCCGCCGCCCCATCTGCTTTGCAGTTCGCCACGAGGGTGGTGTCGTGCCGGGAGGCCGAGCTGCGGCCCGAGGGCGGCGGGGAGCCGACGCGCGGCTTCCAGGTGGTGCTGGAGGACACGATCCTCTTCCCCGAGGGCGGCGGGCAGGTACGGCCGGGGCCGGGCGAGGAGCGGGGCGGCGCGGCCGGGCCCGGACGACGGCTCTCTGTCTCCTCAGCCCGATGACCGCGGCCTCATCGGCGCCGTCCCAGTGCTGCGCGTCACCCGGCGCGGCGCCCAGGCCGTACACTTCGTGGAGACGGCGCTGGAGCCGGGCAGCGCCGTGCTGCTGTCGTTGGACTGGGAGCGCCGCTTCGATCACATGCAGCAGCACTCGGGTGCGGGGCCGGGCGGGTGAGGAGGGCGGCGCGCGCTTCGTCCCTTCCCGGTTCGCCCGCCAGTTCCCTCCCGCCCCCCCGGTTGTCCCCACCGTGCTCGTGAGGTGGCTTCGCGGGGCTGGAGGCGATGCGCGGTGCGCCGGAGACACTCGAAGTGCACCGTGGTGCCCCGGGGTTTCCGCAGGGCCACCCGGTGACAGCTGCCCCTCCACCTGCCGCCGGCAGCCTCCCAGCGCCTGGGCCGGGCCCAAACACCGCGGGGAACGTCGGCAGAATAACTGTGCGGTTTGGTGGAGGACCCTTTCCAGCATCTCGAGCTCAAAGCCACTGCTTGCACATCTCTTCCAGGACAGCACCTCATCACTGCCATGGCAGAGCGGATGTTTGGATTCAAAACAACTTCATGGTGAGCTGGAAAAGCAGCCATTAACCTTAGTCTCACCTGGTGTGTGTGCCACCAGGCCAGGAGGGGGTGCACGTTGGTAATGGAAAGCAGCATGTGCTGCGATATTTCGCCTAAGCTCAGATGGCCTGGGCTGAAATAAGACAAGCTGTGTAAACTGCTTGCTTTCTCTTGTCCTGTTGCATGGGCGTGATTGCATCTGATGCCCTTTAAATAGCAGGGAGAGAAGCATTTGGTTTCAGTCACATTCCCAGCAGCTCCTCTCAGGTGGCACTTGGTGCTGCCTGGAGGGATCTTCCATCTGCTCTTCACAGCAGCAGATGTTCTTCATCTGTGCAGGGAGCTGGGCCGGCAGCAGAGTGTCATTGAGCTGGACACCCCCTCCATGACCACAGAGCAAATGGCAGCGCTGGAGCAGAGCGTGAATGAGAAGATCCGAGAGAGGATACCTGTGACAGTGCGGGAGTTGGCTGCAGATGACTCTGAGGTTGAAACAGTAAGTGATGGGAGTGAAGGAAGCTGGCAGTACCCATGGGACCAAAGCACTTGCAGCATGGATATTGGTTTGTCTGCCATTCTCCTGCTCTGCTAGGTGAGAAGCCGTGGCTTACCAGTTGACCATACGGGGCCAGTTCGAGTTGTAGACATTGAAGGCATAGACTCCAACATGTGCTGTGGGACTCATGTCTCCAACCTGAGTGACTTGCAGGTAGGGGGCTGCAGCCACATTACCTCCAGGAGCCCTCAGCACACACATACAGCTCAAGGACAGCAGAAATCCTGGAGGTACAGGGTCTGCTTGAAATTGTCCTGGAGGGAAAATGGGCAGAGGTGACCACCTATGAGGATAAAAGCAAAATACCATTCTCCTTTTCTAACCAAGGTATTTTTCTGTTTAAGGTTATTAAACTTCTTTGCACAGAGAAAGGGAAAAAGAACAAAACCAACTTGGTTTTCCTGGCAGGAAATAGAGTGCTGAAGTCAGTTGAACAAAGTCACCGTACTGAGAAGGCCCTGACCTCACTGCTGAAGTAATACCCTTTTCACTTTGGTTCTTTCATCTTTATTTTTCCTTCTGACAAATGTAGCATAAGTCTCAGGTGCTTCTACATGATGTTTTTTATTATATATTACCCACTTGAGAGCAGTGATCCAAATTTTCCTTTTTCTTTCAGAAATGGACCAGGTGAGCATGTAGAGGCCGTGAAGAGATTGCAGAGTTCTGTGAAACTGCTTCAGAAGGTATGAGGTTGGCTGAGGAAAGCAGACTGTCTGCTTCCTGTAGAGCTGACCTGAAATTGAGGCGTCCGTTTTTATCAAAACTGCTTCCAATTCTGCGAGCACATATCAGTTCACGCTGGTTAACCATCTGTGGTGCTGCTTTTTCACTTTTCTTTCAGAATAATTTGAACCTGCTAAGAGACATTGCTGTTTTGATAGCCCGGGATTTCAAAAGCAAACCTGTTCAAAGTCCGCTGTTTGTGTTACACAGGTATGGAGGAGTTCAGGAAAAAGGATAAGAACCCATGGTATATGATTTGTGAGAGCTGCATTTCCTTGACACCTATTCAGGCCTGTTTATGACAATTATATTTTTAAAAGTCAAAAATTTCTCAAGGACAGCTACAAACAAGGTGGAAAGAACTGTCTGGGCCTGCTGAAAGGTTGTATAGTTAAAGCAATGTGTTAGTAATTCAGTTACTGAATTCCTCTGATGCTATAGCTAAGAAGTGATTGTCTCATGTCTTTTTGCTCACAGTATTTTCAAATAAAACTGAGGAGCCTAATTTCTTAAACACTTAAATAATTCCTAATATACCCACAAGAAATTATAAAAAGGATTTATATGTATAGAAAGAAAATAATCTGCAGCCTGATTGCAAGAGACCAAAACCTCAGACACAATCATAGGTTGTGCTTGCAGATCTTACCTTTCAACTTCTCTGATGTTAGTGGAAATTTTATTCTTAAGCAAACAAAATGGAAAACTGAGAAAAGCTAAGCTTGGAGAATCATTGCCTACAGTTTGTTATTAATGTTTTGGACTCTGGTGTGGGTATGTATACTTTTTTTTTTTCTCTGAAGTGGCTTTTTACCTGTCTATGCAGGAAAGAGGGTGACTCTGAGTTTATGAACATCATTGCTAATGAGATTGGGAAAGAGGTGAGTCGTTGATGCAGACTAACCTGCCACCAGTGGTGTTGTCATTCAACTTTGTAGCAAGGCTGGATAGGCTTCCATTTGCACCAGTCACAAGCTACAAGTCTCTTTCCTTGCAGAAGAGGTTGTGGTTCCCAGCAGCCTCAGGGTGCTGGGGATCCTCAATAGTCAAAAAATGCAGTAGTGAAAATTCAGAGCAGTGTGGAAGAGCTTATCCCCAAAAAGCCATGCAGATCCTCTTTGGACATGCTAACTTTGGACAACCTAACTCTGGTACCTGCTCGGTCTCCCACAATGTACAATTCAGTCTGAAAGCTTCAAAAGCTCCCTCCCTTTTACTCCAAATTGAGTTTCAGTAATGAGCACAAACTTACTACTTGTTTTAATGTCTTAATGGGAAAAGGAGGGCACTGGCCCTTTGGGAGCATCATCCCTCTCCATCTACAGGAAATCCTGCTGTTCCTGACTGTGGGAGATGAAAAAGAAGCAGGACTCTTTCTTCTAGCTGGCCCTGTTGAAGCAGTTGAGAATTTAGGTCCCAGGTACTGTGTTCTATGTTTTCTTTAAAATTAGTGAGACTTCTGCCCAAGCAGCTGAGCAGTGTAATTAGGGCATGGAGCCTTCTATGCTCACTGAGCATGTAAGGGCAAGCTACTTTCCTCTGCAAGTGAGTGGCCTTCAGCATGTCCTGACGTTTCTGCAGGGTGGCAGAGCTGCTGGAAGGCAAAGGAGCTGGGAAGCGAGGCCGCTACCAGGGCAAGGCAACCAAGATGAGTCGTCGAGGAGAAGTGCAAGCTCTGCTCCAGGAATTCATCAGTCAACAGAGAGATGAAGCATAAAGAAAGAATTTTAAAAGTAGGGCTGTCATCCCTGCTTTGTATGATCTCCACTAAGTTCTCTCCCAGAAAATAAAGACAAAAAAAATCTCACATAAAATCCCATGTAGTTAGGAAGGACTACTACTCCATGTCTCTCCAGCTTGCCATTTCTGCCAGCAGTCCCCAAGGCTGCTATAACTTCAGCTGCAGAAGCAAAAGGGGCACTGAAGAGCCATGGTCAAAAAACACCTGATATGGGTCTAGGTATTGTTTTTTTTCCCTCCTAGAACCAGCATGGCAGGTTTAGTCCAGATGTTCATAATAAACAGAAAAATAGAGACAGACAAATCTCCATCTTAAAGATGTTTATCGTGAGTGTATAGGATAGCAGCAGCCTCACATGGTTTCCTCGCTTGCCTATGTTGCGCTGTCACTCAACGAACAGCAGAGCCCTCTGCCAGCTATTGAGCTGTTTGTGAGTAGCAGGATCAGGCTAAGGGACAAGGCTGTGCAGGCCATCAGCTCCTGTTGTGACACTTTACTGCAGGAGGAGGGGAAGCAGCAGTCCTTTTTCCCGACACGCAGGGTGCCCAGAGGTGCTGGCTGCATCCTTGCCCAGCTAGACTGACAACTTGGTCAACACTGTCCTTTCCCAGTCAGTGGAAACCTGGGAGTTACTAATCTAGGTAAGCTTCCTATTGAAGCTTTTCCTGTGAAAAACAAGCTTCACAGCTGAACTCCATCTTTAGATGTTTACAGCCCACTTTGCCCACTTTGATGGGATGTTTACAGCCCACTTTCCCACTTTGATGGGATTTTAACATGGGACTCGAATGATTTGCTGTTTGGTCTTTATCACCCTGTGCATGCAGCATTAGACACCATATCTGAGCTGCATGCACCTTGTACGTGCACTGTCTCTGACAGTTGCCAGCATGCACTGATTGCTGTCATGAGCTTTAACCGTGCTTTGTGGGTTTACGTACTGGAGTCACTCCTATCACAGTCAGCTGTTCTGCTAATGGGGCAGGGTACAGGGGGTGTGGGATTGCCAAGCAGCACTGCACCGGCCCCACACAGACCTGCTGGGTCTTGAAGCTCTACTTGCTGCCCTCAGTAGTGAGGTGGCACAAATGTGTTTTCATTGCTGGCGTGTGGTGCATACAGGGTCCCTGAATAAAGAGCACAAAAGCAGCTTTGCCTCCCTGCCCTCTGTGCAGTCACTGCTGAACTTCAGTCAGGACACCTCCGTGCACCTTCCCAAGGAGAACTCCTGAGTTCTCCTTTACATGCCTGTATGTTCTAGGCAGCAGGAAGACTTGGAGAAGCCTGGTTCCACCTCTCCTTGTGCTTCCAGCCATGTCTTGCAGCAGGCAGGAGCAGGACCTGAGAAGGAATATCCTTCTCAGCACCAACAGCTTCCCTGTCCCTGGGGATGGCACTTGGGCACCATCCCCACACCCACAAGACAGCTGAACTCGCCAATAAAATACATCTTCATCTTTAATAAAATACGCCTTGTTTAGAGACACAGCACTACATATACGTGCATGTATACACACACGTACCCAGAGCTGCTCCACGCAGCAGTGAACAGTGGGCAGTGGTTCTCACTGACCAGTGAGCACTGGGCAGGGGCTGAGGAGCCTTGGGGCTGGAGGCTTCCACGAGCTGGTGTTTGTTTCCATCTCCCGCCTGTCCCCCTGCAGAGCTGCCTTGCCACAGCCTTTGAGCACCCACAACTGAGAGTGCCTTGCTCCTGCTGTCTCTGTCCCTTGTGCCACAGGCACCTGTGGCGCATCTGGCACCGTGGGTGCACGCCATGTTGGAGTCAGCCCTTGAAGCTGTAATGGAGAGAAACCAGCACAACCCCCACAATCCCGTGGTTCCTGAGCCAGGGTGGCCACACTGTTACCTGTCCCTAGACACCCTTTTTGTCCTGCGTGGCCAGAAACTGAGAGATGCAGTAGGGGATGAGGCCGACGGTGGCCAGTGGCACAGCTGCGCTCTTGCAGAAGGAAAGGACATAGAAGAGCAGCTGCATGTGCGAGGGCGGCTTGAAGGCATCAAAGAGGTGCAGGACCAGCAGCGAGGCGGCAGCACAGCCTAGGCGGAAGGACAGCTGGTGGCCTTGCTTCCCGCGGCAGCTCTCCAGGTACATGTGGGAACTCAGGGCCAGCCCCAGCCCAAAGAGGATGCCCAGGTTGCGAAGAAGGCTGGCGAAGGGTGTGGTGTCGATGTGGACCCACTCAGGACGGGCACACCACCTCTGTGCTTTCTCCAGAGTCCAGAGCAATTCAACACCAAGCACACGCAGTAGCAGGTAGAAGCCCAAGGCGAAGCTGAAGAGGAAGAAGGTGACGCCCAGATACCTGCGGAGGCTGGCATGGTAGATGGAATGGATGTGCTGGAAGGTCTCAGCCACGGCCATACCTGCCAGGAGAAGAGGTACTAGCAGTCAGAGTGAGATTAAGAGCGGCTCCAGAGTGCGGTGCAGACCTGACGGTCACTGCTGCACCCTTATGCTCTCAAATTCCTCTTCCCATGTCCCCCAGCCCACATCCAATGGCACATGGACAAAGGCTCCTTCTCAACAGCAACAAGTGCAGAGCAACTGTCTGCAGTTCTTGCTTGCTCCTGCTCCTTTCTCGTGCACACAATGGGAGCACAGGGGTGTGCTAAGTTGTCGAAGGGACAGAACCAAAGTGAGCTCACCAGATATGACCCCTGCGATGACCTGATGTGGAAAGTGGGCAGCGATGAAAACACGGGACAGACAGACACAGACCTGAACGGCCCAGAACCCCGTCCACAGCATGATCCACAGAATCCTGCAAGGGGTAAAAACAGTTCCATCAGTGCCAAAACTGGCACATGCTGCCACCATGGACTTTGAGTGGTGCTAGAGCATTGTAGTGCTGCTACCTAAACAGGTCTACCTGCATCCCTTTCATCTCGGGGTCAGGGCTTGCATACACTCACCAGTACTTCAGTGTTTTTGATTGCTTCTTGCCCATGGCGATGGAAAGCAGGGCAGTCACCATGACGTAGTACACTCCTGCTGCACCCATGGCATGGCCGGAGGGGCTCCCTGGGTAAGAAGCAGGGCTTAGGTCAGCCCCCTCAGAGCAGGCTGTCCCTGCTACCCTCGTGCCCCAGCGGGTCCCACACTGAGCACCCATTCCTAGCCTGCAGGCAGGTGATACCGTGGCACAGGGAGCACAGAATCACAGAACTGTGGGAGGCAGAAGGGACCTCTGGAGCTCTCCCAGTTCAACCCCCCCGACCTCTCCCGGCCCCTCCTAGCAGTTTCCCCAGAGCAGGTTGCACAGGAATGAGTCCCGATGGATTTGGGTATCTCCAAAGAAGGAGACTCCAGCACCAATCTGGGCAACTGTGCCAGAGCTCCACCACTCTCACATCACAGAAGTTCTTCCTCGCAGTCAGATAGAACTCCCTGTGCCAATGTTCCCTGTTCTGGTGCTGGTCACCACCTAATGGATCCTGGCCTCCTTGCGTCAGATACTGATCAGATCCCCTCAATACCTTCTCTTTGCCAAGTGAGCCGCACCAGGGCTCTCAGCATTTCCCCATCACAAGATGATCCAGGTCCCCACCATCTCTGCAGCCCCCCACAGGCCAAGTTTGTGCTAAATTGCCACATCTGCACACACCAAGGGTAAGAGTCTGCTCTGCACCAGAACATGGCAGCGGCCCCACAGCTCAGTGATAATGGCTGAGATAACAGCCCTGGCTGTGCCAGCACCACCCCAGCCTAGGATCAGGACTCCTGGTTCCCTGGGCAAAGTGCCAACTGCTTTTGTCAGAGCAGGGGACCCTACCGGGGCCAGTCTCGCAGGTGAGTGGGAACTGCTGGATGGCCGGCGCAGAGGTGTTGCTGTAATAATCAGTTTCATGCACCCACCAGTATGGCCTCTCACCAAACAGGATCCTGAAATGAAAGTAGAAAGGGATCTTTGGTCGTCCTGGGCACCAGAATGGGCTGTGGTTCCAGCTCTGGCTGTGAGCTGGAAGGCGTCAAAATATCACCCAGACAGCACCTGTCCCTGTCCCCATCCCCAAACCCTTAAGACAAGGAGCAGGAATGCCCTGGGAGCAAGCTGATATTCAGAGAAGAGGGTATGTCTGCTCTTTCCATGCCTTTTCAGGCTATGGGGAGCCATCCTATTATGCCAGCATAGGCAGAGGCCACCTGTCCTCATCACATGCTTAGAGTATAAGGCGGTACATCAGGACTGGGCACACATCTGGCTATATTAATCCAGCCATGTTGGTGAACCTGCAGCGAGCTGCAGCACAGCACTACTCACCACTTGAAGACGAGGTTGAGCCAGTCCCCGATCACGGCCACCCAGATAAGCCGGATGCCCACTGGCTCACACAAGTGGAACCAGATAGGGAAAAGAACAAAGAAAGTGTTCCTGAGGTCTGCAGCAAAGGAGATAAAGAGGAACCAATCCTGAGAGCCCTGGAAATGCTCCTGCAGCCAGTGCGTCGCCTGGATGCCTGCATCATGCAGGAGGTTCATGGGGGTTTCCATCCTCCTACACGGCCTCCTGCCTGGTTCAGGCTGTCCCGTGCTCCACCGCAGTTTTATACCCCACGGGTTCGTGTTTGCTGCCGATAGGTCACTTGCCCCAGCACTGATCTTTGGACCCAAACCACTTTTGCTGAAGGGTGCATCACTGGCGGGTTGTTACAAACGTGCTTGGAACAACTTGCAAAAAGGGGAAAAACAGGCGCAGGGCGGCATAGGGTACGCCCTGTAGGAGCCTTAACCCTTCACTGCCCCATTACTCGGGGGGGATTCTGCAGCCCCTGCTCTGTCTGGCTCCCCCACAAAAAAAAAATAAAATGAAACCTGATATGCTAGTGAACCCCAATGTTCACTAGCAGGGGAGAGATTTGAATACCTGCAGAGGGATGGAATAGCATTTATCCTATCCCTCTGTGGATCAGGTTCTGTATAGAGCAGGGGCTGCCCAATACCCTGACCCCCTCTGAAACCTGCACCTGATGACAAAGCACTGTTATCACAGTCTGCCAGGCTGACACAACCAGTGCTCTCTTCAGCAGGAAACTTCCCAAGCTGTTTCAGGAGAACCCCAGAGCAAGGCCTGGTGAGGTCTTGGCTGCCAGCAGTGTTTTCCCAAGATCTGTAGGATTTCAGGACCTGTGCAAAACAGGTAGGGAGAGGATCCTAACTAGCACATCCCCAGGTTAATCCTTCCAGCCCTGCCAGCCCTCAGAAATGCAGATGGAGCTGAAGACATCCCTTGTCACACAGGGTCCCTGCCTGTCATCTTTCCACCCCAGCCATGCAGCTCTGACAGATCTATTTTCCTGTTCCTCTCTGGGAGTTAAGGGTGAACGGGTAACACAGGATCCCCAGGATCCTGGAACACTGGGGTCAGTCCAGCAGGACAAATCCAGCTGTCCATCCCTGGCTGCTGCAGGGACACACAGCAGAGCAGCACGAGGCACCTGGCCAGAGCCTCAGGCACACAGCTGTACACACAGCAGGAGCAGACAGCAGAGTGTTAATGATTAGCAGCCAGTGAAAATGCACCACTTATCTCTCACTTCTCTAGAAAGTTCAGGTCAGGAGCCTTGAACTGCTCCATGGTGCAGTTTGACGCAATGCAGAGGCTGTGTCCAGCAGCAGCGGGAGGCACAGGGCAGCGTCCTCCCTCTTCCTGCCCCCTGCCTCAAGCGACCACCATGATGTCTTGCAGCTGCCAGGCCCAGGAAGGACTGTTTTTATTGGAAAACACCAATTTATTTAGGGCAGTGAAAATATTTAGAGATCTACCTTGAGGTGCAGAGCAGCAAGAGGCTGGAGATAACACGGCAGAGCAGCAGCATCACCGGCACTCTGCAGTCAGCTGAGTCTTGGTGTCCTGATGAGCTGGGGCTGCTCTGATGCTCCCAGGAAAGGGAAGTGTGAGCACAGGTAAACCTTGGTGCAGGCTGGCAGGGTCCAGCCCCAGAACATCTGCTCTGTGCTGGCAGGGAAAGCCACGCTTGAGGGAGAGCACAGCATCCTAACCCCCAGCATGCAAAATGGAGCAGAAGTTTGCACAGAAATAGAATTACTCTTGCAAAACTAAATTCCTCAGCAGCTCATTTTGGTGTCCTCAGCTGAGAGCTTTTGGCCAGCACAAAGGAATTCAATGGGCTTGGCTCCCACATCCAATATCTTTTGAAACAGTTAGCAATTAATCCCTCAAAAGTTATGCTGTAGGAAATGGGAGCAAAAGGAACTGGGGGATGGGGACAAGCAGGACAAGCATACTCCAGCCCCTTTGGAAAGAATCACAGCAACAAAATTGGGATTGCACTTAGGAGAGGCCAGGAACTGGAATGGGAACAATGGCTCCCCTACAGTCACAGCCAGATGAGCTGGCAACCCAGGAGCTGCATGCCCTGCAGTGACAGCAGCTGGCTCCAGGACACGGCGTCCCCACGGTTCCCAAGCCACCACACATGGCCAAGGCACGCGCAGCGCACACTGTCACGCTTGGCTGCCCCTTAGCACCAAGGTTTCATCCAGAAGGTTCTCAGTCCATCGCAGTGCTGGGGCTGGAAACAAGGTCACCACTGCCTGCGTCAGCATGTGGTCAGAGTCCAGGCAGTACCTGTAAACACACAGGAGTACGTCCCTGCACAGGGAGCGCTGTATCTGTTCCCCCAGGCTCCCAGGACTGATACCCCCAGGCATCATCTAAGCATGCAATGCAACTAATCCCACCCCAAATCACTTCCCCATGTTGCAGTGCCTCCATTCTGCTGCAATCCGAGGTGCAGGCCATCATGTCACAGCCCCTGGGGAGGGCAAATCCCTTTGCAGCTCCTGGCGACACAGTAGCCAACTGCCTGCTATGTGCCAGGGCTGGAGACAAACCTCACAGAATCCTGGCATACCGCAGCCCCAACCCAGCCCAGTGCAGTGGGGATGGGTTCCATGCTCCTGCAAGCTGGGGCTGTGCAGGCACTGGAGCAAGGGACCCCAAGCTGGGGGGTGAGAACAAGGCTCCAGCCAGCAGCCAAGGCAGAACCAATTAATCCAGCTTGATACAGCTATTACACATTAACTCCTTTGTTTATCCCATATTTTGCTGCAGAAGGGTCCTGCCAGCACACAGGGTCCAAGAGTACAGCCAGTGTACACTCACACGGCCATGCTGGGCATTGTGCCCACCACTGAAACTTTGCCCTCTCTGGTGAATGCCTGCAAACCAATACAGCCTCATAACACCACCAGCGTCCAGGATCTGATCATCAGAAGCCATGCTGACGAGCTATGCAAGAGATGGGTCAGAAAATGCATTAACATGCTTCTTTATTGGAGCTAGCTGGGCACCAGGCTGCCATCGTGCAGCATGTTCATCCTGTGCAGCATCCTTATCCCCAGTACTATTCCCAGCGCTCAGTGCTGCCACAGCAGCTGGCACCCAGCATCACCTGGAGGAGCAGTCACCAAACAGCAAAGCTCCAAGGGCAGCTCCATCACCACAGAGGCACCTGACTACCTCGGTAGGATAGAGCCTCACATCCGTGACCTGAAGGAGGAAGTGAGCAGGGCAGGTCCCAGCCAGCTGGCTGCACTCCCTCCACCACTCCCTCCACCATTCCTGCCCTCCAGGAATGCAGCCCAATGGCTGGACACTGGCTGTCTGTGCCAGCACCTGTCCTCCTTTTTGACCCCATTAGTGCCCACCAAATGGGGAGCCCAGACTGATGTTGACAAAGCCACTGTATTGGAAGGGTGACAGGCGTGGGGCACAGGTGGCCGCAGGCAGGCAGGCGAGGGGGTTGGCTCCACACACCCCTATCTCCTGCTCGCTGCTGAAATAGATGCTGTCAGGCGAGTACAGCGAGGGGTCCTCGTCAAAGTAGTTGTAGGGCCTCAGGAAAAAGCCGACACTGTTCCCCACAGTCACTGTGTTGGGGATGTCCTCAGCATGAGGAACATGAAGGAACCCCACAGAAATCCACGCAACCAGGTCCTAGGACAAAAAGGGGAGACCAGAGCATCTCATCAGCTGCACCGACCGTTCCAGCCCTGTTCCCCCACCCGCTGTGACCATGAAGTCCCAGCCACAAGCAGTCCTATGGAGCTCAATACTCCCACTCACCTCGTTAGCGATGGTTTCATCATTGATGAAGTCAGCAAAAGTGACAGTGGGTGTCCAAGGGTCATTCTGGTTGTAGACACTGGTGCTGGTGGGTTCCTCCTCCTTCCTCCTGGTGACAGCCAGCTTGTACCTGTTAGAGCAGGAGGCACTGTGACACCAGGCAGGGCATAGAGTGGGTGCAGCACAAGTGGCAGCTCCAGAACTATGGGACTTGCCAGCCCAATGCTTTGACTTTAGGTCTAAATTATGCAACCTCCCCCAGAACACAGGCCGTTAAATTTCACCCTGGCCACAAGCCAGCACTGCAGTTTTCCAAAACATTTTTCCAAGAGGCATCCTGTCCTTCTGCAGAGGAGTCAAGACCTACAGATACCAATGCAGCCCTTGGGAAAACATGTGATCGTTCTAAATTAAACTTATCTGGGGTCAGATTCCTGCCTGGGAACTACTATGAACAGACGCCATTGAGCAATTTTTGTAGGGACTGTCAGAGACAAGAAGTAGACGAGCTTGTTATTTAACCCTTCCCTGCAGACAGGCTTGTCAGCAGGAGGGGATCAGGCTGGGGATGGGTGGCTGGGAAGCTTCTCAGCACCCGCAGGACGGGTATTAGTGGGTCCCCTTGGTGCAGAACACAGGGCTGCCCACGCACTGCGTGCCTAGGCTGCTTGCAGCACAATTGCAGCTTGCGGCCTCAGCCCCCCACCTACCTGCCCCAACTGATGGCTTTCTCCATGGGGCTGCTGGTGGGCAGGTGCTCCCCGGGGAAGCTGACCACCTGCACTCGATAGCTGCGAAGGTGTCCCCAGCGGTTGGGCTTTGGGCCGGTGAAGGAGAGGTAGCGGGGGAGAGAGGCATTGAGGGGGAACGCCGCCTCATTCTCTCTCTCCAGCCTCTCCCGGCGGAGGAACGGCTGCTGCAGGGTGTTCTCTGGGCTCCAGGGGATGCTCACTGTCTGGTACCCCATGTCATGGGACTCCAGTGAGTTCAGCTGCCCTATGAAGTAAAAGGGAGAATCCCCTTGAATTCCACACCCTGGGTAGGGCTGCATCTCACCAAGAAATGCAGCTAAAGAGCAGCATTTTGAGATACAGAGCATGTCTGTAGGCAAAGCGCTCACCCACGGGGCCAATGGCCTTCTCAAGCCCTGGTGACCGCACAAGATGAGACCTACCATCAATATCCAGGTCTACCTTGTAGTGAATGTGGTGCAGGTGCATCGTCCCCAGTGTGTGTGGCCCAACTCTGTTGCCATAGTCAGTGCCCTGGTCATGGAGGAAGGAGGAACTGATGTAGCCGGTGGCATGGACCCGGACCTCCACAGCCCCATTGCTGTAGAACATGAAGTCCCAGACGTAGTCATAGTTAACGAGTGTGGAGACAGCACGAATAACCAGGGTGTTCTTCCGCAGCCCTCCATAGTACAAGGAGTGTGCATCAGAGAAGTGCCGCCGCAGAGGAAGGGAAGTGTCGTGCTCAAAAATGCAGAGTGAATTCTGGTTGGTTCTGGGGACATCTGACTCGGACAGGTAGTGCCGATCCACATAGGTGGCCATGTAGGGACAGTCAACACCTCTGACCAGCTCGTAGGCAAATCTGCCGATGCCAAAACTGCCATCGAGGTAGCGGGTGGACATACCCCCAGGGCAGTTGGAGCCATACAGAGCCAAGGCTTCCTGCAGGCTCAGCTCATAGATTATTCTTTCCCCGCGGAAACGGATGTCGAAGAGCCGTGGGCCAGTGTTGGGGTTCATGCCAAAAGCAATGCTCCAGCCGTGGTAGGTGACACGGTTGTCCCTGACGCTGTACCGCGGCCCCTGGGGCTCAAACTGAAGTGGCCCCGGAGCACCAGGTGAGCGGAGGGGTCTCATGGAGCCCAGCACCGTGTCTTCCTGGGGCTTCTGAACCACAATCACCTTCAGCGACTTGGTCACAAATGCATTCTCCAGCTCAGCGGTGCTGTGGAAGTAGCGTCCATTGTAGAAGACCTGGCGCAGGTACCACTGGGAGACATCGAGCGGCCCATGCTCCACCAGCACCTCCAGCCCCACAGGCAGGACGAAGTAACCACTGCCAGCAATGCCATGGAAGAGGACAAACCACGTGGTGCGGTCTCCGGACTTGAGGCCACGGGGTGCAGTGGTGATAGTGGCCAGGTCGGTTCCATCAGATGCACAGCATGCAGCGAGGAAGCGTGGTGCCTTCCTCAGCTCCTTCTGGATGAGCTCGTTGATGGCTGCATACTCCACACCAGTGACAGCTCTGCGGTGGTACGGCACCTTCCCCCCGTACTTCTGCACCGTGATGTCCCGGTGGTACGTCGGTGCCGGCAGTGGGCCCACCACGTACTCGGTGACGTTGGGCTCTGCCTGGGCCCCAAAGTACAGCACAGCCAGCGCCTCGCGGGGTGGGGGAGCCCCTCCGACATCCAGGAACCGCAGCACTTCTGCCTTGGCTGGAAGCTGCACGTCCACGGAGGCAATGCAGTTGTCAGAAGGTTTGGCACGCGCTGCATCAGCCAGCGGCACCCCGAGGCTGACCCGCAGGTACTGCACCACCTGGGCCAGCTCCTCGGTTGTCAGGTCGGCAAAGACCCGGCTGTGGCCGTCGTCCGCTTCCTCCTGTGCCAAGGGCTGCTGCTGGCAGGAGCTGGGGACGCGTGCCCGGGTCAGCAGCACGCAGACGAGGGCAAAGATTGTGGCCAGGGCCAGGAGGAGCAGCACAACCACGGTTTTCATGTTCATGGCTGCTGCTGGTTTCGAGGCTTTTTGAGTCGCTGCTTCTCCCAGCTTGGATTTGGTGGGCTGGGCGTTTTTTCTCCCTTGTCTTCTGAAGAGAGGATGGCCTGGATGAGCTCATAGGGAGGGCGCACTGCAGTGCTCTCAGACATGCCTGGATTTGCTGGAAGCCATAAAAGGCAACTCTGCTCTGCTTCCTCCAGCAGACCACAGTTTTAAACGAACTCTCTGCTCCTGTCCTTCCCTGTTTGACCCACAGGCTTCGCTGCAGCACAAGGAGGACGCAGGCGGACAGCGGGGAGGAAAGGAGTGTGCCCCCGGCACTGCCTTCTCCTCGCCTTCCATGCGCTGAACACTGTGCCCCAGGACCCCCCAGCAGCCATTGCTGGAAGCGTAAAACAAGACAGGCAGAATAGCACTGGATTTTTTTCTTTTTTCTTTTTTTTTTTTTTTTAACCTGACATTGGCACTACACAGCATTTGTTGCTACAACAGAGGAAGAGCATGTTCTCCTCACTTTTACCCCTGGCATGCAGCAGTTAGCAGAGACTCTGCAGATCTCTTCTGGGCAGCATGCTTCACTCATACAGATCACTACATTATAAAAGCCACAATAAAAAGTAAAGTTGTTACAGAACTGCAAACAAAGAAAATGCCACTAAAAGAAATGAATATCCATGGGAGATCAGTCAGCCTCTAATCCTGCTTCCTGGACCTTTAAAGCCTGCTGATATTTTGGAATCCGTCATAGGTGAATGGGGGGAAGCTTGGCAAGCAGGAGGCAGTTTGGGACAGGCAGGTGATGGGGTTAACCTCACATGCCATGAAGTTCTGCTCGCTGGTGAAAAACACACCATCGGGTGAGTAAATGGAGGGGTCCAAGTCGTAGTAGTTGTAGGGTCTCAGGAGAAAACCAACTGAATTTCCCACCGTCAAGGTGTTGGGAATATCTTCTGAGTGAGGGATATGGAGGAAACCAGCAGTTATCCAGGCCACAAGATCCTAGGCAGGAGGAGGTACATGAGTGCGGTTATTTTTGACTGAAATCTGTGCCTGGGGCACAGGAGAACAGAGGGTACCTCAGTGGGCACCCACAGCCCATGTTCCTACAGCCCAGCAACGCTCCAACCCGCTCTCCTCATGCTTTGCTGCTGTCCCAGTGGATCCCATGAGCAATGTGTGAGGTGGTGTGGCCGGCACCAGCAGCCCATGCCTCCAGCCCCTCCTCACCTCATTGGTGATAGTTTCATTATTGATGTAGTCAGCAAAAGCGACAGTGGGGGTCCAAGGGTCGTTCTGGTTGTAGACACTGGTGCTGGTGGGTTCTTCCTCCTTCCGCCTGGTGACAGCCAGCTTGTACCTGGGAACAAGGACAGAGACAGGACCCTGGGGGCAGGGCAGAGCTAAAGGCTGCTCCCTGGAGCCTGCAGATTACCAGGCTGGTCCTATGGAGTAACCAAAGTACCGGGCTGCATCAATCCCCTCCCTCCCCACAGGAAGCATCCCTGCAGCACCGCTTCAGCCAGTGAGGCTGGAGGCATTGCAGAGTACTCAGTGACCCCATCAGAGCAGTCTGACCTTGCCCAGCTGATGGCCCTCTCCATGGAGCTGGCTTCGGGAATGTGATCCCCTGCAAAGCTGATGATTTGAATCCTGTAGCCACGTTGGTGGCCCCACTTGTTTTTTTTGTTGGTTGCAAAGTAGATGTATCTGGGCATCGTGGAGTGGAGCCGGAAGGCAGCCTGGTCCTCTGTGTCCAGGGCCTTCTCAGTGAGCCGTGGACGCTCAATCTGCTGCTCTGGGTTCCAGGGAGCCTGTGCCACCTCAAATGCCATGTCATGGGCCACCAAAGAGTTCTTCACCTCTAGGAGGACAAAGCAAAGCAGCTGAGAACTTTCCTGCAGTCAGGTCCCACTCTCGCCATTGACCCTTCCTGCACCCCAGGCTCCAATCACCACTACCTGCAGACAAGAGTAACTATTGCTCCCTGGTTCTACTGCGCAATGGCATGCCATGCTCTGTAATGCAAGTTTGTTTAGCCGGTGAAACACAGCACTGTGTCATATGGTGCCATTCCTGTGCACTCTCGTCCTTGATGAGAGAGCAGAAAAGGAACCTCTCCAAGGACAGAAGAACCGGTATGAGCCCTGTCTGATTAACCCGAGCACCTGACAGCCCAAGCACCGTGTTTCTGCTCACCAGAATGCATCCTGCAAGGCTGCACCAGATAGAGCATGGGCTCTGAGCACATCTGCACATTACAAAAATGGAGCAGCTCTGGTCTTTCCACAAAGATGATACAACAGCCAAGAGCTCACAGCAACAGGAGCAGCACAAGAGCAAAGAAATCTAGTGATAGGATGGCCAAGAGATGATGAAGGATCCCAGCAGCAAACTTCTGCCAGCCTCCAGCACCTGCAAGGTTTGACCAGAGCTTTGGGACCAAGCCCCAGCATTGCAGGTGAAGTCAGCATGAGAGGCATGAGAGGCTGAGACCTATAGAAATGGACCCATGCAGCCACTGTCGTGCTTCTTCTCATCTTTTTTGTGACGTGGACAAAAACTTCCAATTCCATACCTCCCCTTCCAGTGACAGTTTGAGATTCCCTGTCTTTTCCCTATTTCTTTCATTTTGCAATCCCTCCTTTTTTTTTTTTTTTTTTCTCCCCTCCTCCACTCCAGAAGGACTCTAAAATCATCCTAAAAGGAGTAGTTATTAAGTTTCTAGGCATTTCTCAATGAGAAACAAACAAATTTAAAATACACAGTGGTAGTTTACAGCATATGAAATGTCAACAAGAGCACAAGGACGGATTGAAACAGAAGTTGTAGAGGAAAAAAAACAACCTTAACGCTCTCTATGAGAGCACATCACCTACCCTACATGTGGGAAGAAAAACTAGTGGGGGAGTCTGAAAGAACGCATAGAGAGCCCAAAAGAGACAAAACCCAGACCTACCCCCCACATCCAAATGTATTTTAAAGTTGACAGGACAAGTGCGTATTGTAGCCACAATCCTAAATCCTACTGCTGTACCATCTCCATGGAAAAAGGAGGAGCTCATATACCCCGTGACCCGGAATTTGGCTTTGACAGTTCTGTTCTGGTAGAAGATGAAGTCTCACAGCTCCATATTGGTTTTCTGCCACCACATTAATTCAGATCCTTCTGTTTCCTGTCTCACTTCCAGCCCCTCTTCTCTGAAGGCCTTGCAGCAGGTCTCGTGTAGGGGATGCTATGCTTGTGCGGCACAGGGGGTAGGAGAACCCCTCAGACACCCTGCATTGCCTCTAGTCCTGGTACTCAGCTCAGCATAAACACTTCCTTTCCCCTGCTTGGGCCTTGACATAACTCTTCTCCACTGCTCTTGCTCCAAGGTGTGCTCCAGGTGTGCAAACAAAGCAGGGAATGCAGAGATACAGCAGCCACATAAATGGACCTTTAGCTGCTTTAGCGTGCTCTCAAGCCTTGTTCACAGGAAGGGGATCAGATTCAGCTCTGTTTTTGATCGTAATGCCGAAAAGCAGCATTACTCAAGGCTACATGTAGCAGGAGTCATGGAGCTGCACTGCTGCTGGGCTTGGGCACAGGCAGCCCACAGCCTCCCGATGGATCCTGCTGGTTCTCTGAATATGTAAAACATTTCCCACCCCTTTTACAGGAGCAGGTTTCAATAGAAAATATCCCACACCACCAGCTGGTGCTCTCTGCTGCAGTGCAGCCCCAATGCCTTCCTGACTTGCAGAATCTGGATCAGCCTGGGAGGGAAAATAAATCCAATGTGCTCAGCCTGTATGCACTGCAGGGCAGCACTCAGCCCTTCACTGCAGCAGAGAGCTGCTCCCACAGGAACCCATGCCCCCACATGCAGGATCAAGGAATACTCTGGTTCCTCGCAATAGCTGATGAGACACAGGCTCAGGATCTAGCTACACAGATTTCCTTGAAAGGGATGGAAGGACAGATGTGCAGATGGTCAGTGCTGCACACCACACAGGAGAGCACGGATTTCCCCAAGGCATGAGAGGATGCCACGAATAGCACCAGGCATTGCAGGAGCCAGCTCACACATCTTGTGCTGCAGACAGGGCTGTGCCTGCTCCGTCTGCCTGGCCACGCTTTTGGCAACATGCACCGTGCCAGACATGGGGCCTCAAGGAAACACAGATGTTTTGCAGCTGCTACTTTTCATACTTTCCCTAGGATGAATACAGAGCTCCCAGACAATTTCCTCTGCCTGTAACTCCATTACCTGGACAGACAACTACACACACAGAAAAAGAATTTCGCAATTAAAGGTTGGGAGACAGAAAAAGCAGAGATCTGACAGCAACCGCAAGGGACTCCAGAGACCAGAATCCCCCCCGAGACATTCCCCATTATAATGGCATAAATGAAAGGGAGGTAAGACCTACCTCCCACATCCAAGTCCACTTTATAGTTGACAAAATGGGTGTGAATTGTACCCAAGGTATGCTCCCAAATTCTATTGCCATACTGCAGACCATTCCCATGGAAAAAGGATGAGCTCGTGTACCCTGTGGCCTGGACTTTGCCTTCGATGGCCCCGTTCTGGTAGAAGATGAAGTCCCAGACATAGTCGTAGTTACCCACAGTGGTGATGGATCTAAGGACCAGCGCGGAGTTGACCATCCCACCATAGTACATCGACTGTAGGTTGGAGTAGTGGCGCCGCAGAGGGGAGCCCAGGTTCTGCTCAAAAATGCAGAGGGCCGCCGTCCTCCTGCTGTAGCTCAAGCCCTCATGTAGGGTGTGCGTGTCCACATAGGTGGCCGTGTACGGGCAGTCGACCCCACGCACCAGGGGTGAGGAGTAGCGCCCAATGCCAAAGCTGCTGTCCATGTAGCGGGTGGACATCCCGCCAGGGCAGTTGGAGCCATACACTGACAGCGCCTCCTGCACACTCATCTCGTACACAACCCTCTCCCCATTGAACCGGATGTCAAACAGGCGCATGCCCGTCATCACACTCATTCCAAAGGCAAAGCTCCAGGCCTGGAAGATGATGAGGTTGTTCCTGATGCTGTACCGTGGCCCCTGGGGCTCATACTGCAAGGGGAACGTCGCGGCCACTGGTGCTCGGGGCCTCATAGACGAGAAGTCCCCATCCCACGGTGCTCTTTTTACCTTCTCCACATGGACACCACCCTGCACATAGATTCTCTCCAGCTCAGACATGTCCCTGTAGTATTGGCCGTTGTAGAAGACTCTGTGGACTGCCCACTGTGTGAGATCCAGGCTGCTGTGGTCCACCAGCACCTCCAGCCCCATCGGGTGCAGGAAGAACCCACTCACATTCTGAAACATGACAAACCAGGTGAGCCGATCTCCAGATCGGGATCCACGGGGAGCAGCTGTCACAGCAGCCAGGTTGGCCCCATCATACTCCATCACTTGGTCCATGAAGAATGGAGCTGCAGGGAACACCTGTTTTTTAAAAAAATCAGCAACCTGTTTGTATTCAGCAGGCAATGCTGGTCTGCGGTGGTACGGCACCTTCCCCCCGTACTTCTGCACCGTGATGTCCCGGTGGTACGTCGGTGCCGGCAGTGGGCCCACCACGTACTCGGTGACGTTGGGCTCTGCCTGGGCCCCAAAGTACAGCACAGCCAGCGCCTCGCGGGGCGGGGGAGCCCCTCCGGCATCCAGGAACCGCAGCACTTCTGCCTTGGCCGGAAGCTGCACGTCCACGGAGGCAATGCAGTTGTCAGAAGGTTTGGCACGCGCTGCATCAGCCAGCGGCACCCCGAGGCTGACCCGCAGGTACTGCACCACCTGGGCCAGCTCCTCGGCTGTCAGGTCGGCAAAGACCCGGCTGTGGCCGTCGTCCGCTTCCTCCTGTGCCAAGGGCTGCTGCTGGCAGGAGCTGGGGGCCTGTGCCCGGGTCAGCAGCACGCAGATGAGGGCAAAGATTGTGGCCAGGGCCAGGAGGAGCAGCACAACCACGGTTTTCATGTTCATGGCTGCTGCTGGTTTCGAGGCTTTTTGAGTCGCTTTTGGAGCAGGGCTTCTGCTGCTGCTTCTGCCAGTTTATGCTGCAGTGGATGGAGTAGCAAGGAAAGTACAAAAGACTGGGAGAGGCTAGGGGAGGAGATCTGAAGTTAGTGGTGAGCAGAAAGAGCAGCTCTCACTCACTGCATCCTACTCTGCCTTCTTCCAAGAGCTGCTGCCCTGAGAGAACCACGGGGGATACAGTCAGTGACTCAGACAAACTTCACATCACTGTTACTTTTTCAGTCCTGCCCAGTTTCCTGAGGCTGTAATAACGACAATCCTGTAGTCATACCAAGGTGGTTGGGACCACAGTGAGGCTCTCACAGACTGGGAATTGTTGCCACACTGTAGAATTTCACCTCTTTGCAACTTGTCAAATTTCCTTGTTTATCAGGCTGCTTCCTTGCAAACACTCTCCCTGGCAGCATGATTTCAAACTTGGAGTTACTTTTTATTTTAGTTTTTAAAATCTTCTACGTGGAAGCCTTTGTGAAAACACATCCACCTGTGTAGTAGTAAAAAAAAACTTTGGCAGGCATAGAGAGCTGGAGTTTAGGACGATATACTGGCCCCGGTGCAGCATGAACAACTAGCTCTTAGTTTGCATCTCTGAGTATTCATTAACTAATTAATCCCCATCATTCCACTGGAACAAGTTCAAGTAAGTTTTGCCTCTGCCTCAAATTCTAAGGTAAACTGCGGTGCAGCTTCAGAGAAGTTCCCTCAAGGACAGCCTTTGATCTGTGGCATCCACACAGGCAGCGCCAGCAGCCCCCTGCTGTCCCACTGCACAGGCTGAGCAGCCACCTCCAGTGTGTCTCCCAAAGGCTGTGAGAGCTCCCTCAGCCATTGCCACCCAAAGTCTCTGCTGTTCTCACAGCATCACCGAGCAGGACGGGGGGTTCTTTGCTGCCACACAGCAAACACCAGAGACAGACAAGACACACTGCTTCAGTTGCAGTCCCTGCCTGTCCCTGAGCTGGTGCTGAGAAATACAAGCAATCCAAGAGAACCACAGCTGGAGGTTGAACCCAACATTTCCATTCCTGCTGCCAGCCTCACCTCACCTCACCCTGGCCTTCCCTTTTTCCTCCAGAGTTTCCCAGTGGCAGGCTATCCCAGCCTGCAGCACCATTTAATCTTCTTCCTCTGCTCCGGGTCTTGCCCTAGACTCAGCCTTTCCTGAGCCACACTTACCAGACATCGCACTGGCAGGCAGGCAGCTAGATGGTTTTAGGACACCCTACATTATCTTCACCACAGTGGACAGCTGTCAACCTTCTTTAACCTCAGCTGCAGCCATGCAGGCAGAGTCGCTTCATGCAAGCAGAAGTCCCTTCTGCTCACTGCCTGTTGCACCAGTAAAGCCACAGTAGTCATCTCATGTAGCTGCTGACCAGAAGAGGAGAACCCTGTGACAAAGATGCAAGTAGTGGGAAGAGACAGGACCTATGATAAAAGAGCTTTGGCAATACAGGCTGTAATATCTACAGGTTTTAGAGGTACCCTGTCCCACCAGCTTTCCACTGATCTCTGACAGCAGAATCAGATGCCTGAATAGCCCTAGATTAAGTAAAAGTAGTGCTGAATTCCAAGATAGCATTCCAGCTATGAAGTCAACAAGGCTTTAAGGGTTACTTTGCGTTGGGTCCCAAGGAGAAAGTCCCTTTTGGTGTAAAGCCTAGAACACAGTACTCCATTGCACTTAGAGTGCAGAGAGGAAGTGCTTTTGTACTGTTGAAGGTTGGGAACAGAGTCAAGACATACCTCCTGCCTCCAGGAATTTAACTGGCCTCTGCTGCAGCACACCTCTGCACAGCTGGGCTGAGCCTGCTGCACAAACCACATCTACCTTTACATTTCCCTGTAGCAAAAATAGCAGATAATTTAGTTTCAACTTTGCCTACTGGTGCTGCATCTCATGTCCCTAAAAGCCAAAGCACAAGCTGCAATTAGATTGTCATTTTTTAAGCAGCAGTAATTTAAGAGAACTGGATAAACTTCACAGGCCTTACACTGCCCCACAAATGACAACTCAACCCTGCAGCTTGTCTGTCAGATGTCTGAAAATAAAGTGTGGGAACACTTCTGTGCACGCTGGGGATTTGGAATGCAACAAAAGAACAGAAGCCCCAGTCAAATGATGTCCACATGATGAACAAATCCACAGCACACACCCTGGGTCTGCTCAATTAGTTGGCACTAACTGATCTCTGTGCTGCCTCTGTCCTGCTGCAGGGTACGTGCCAAGGCTGTCATGCCTAATATCATGTGTCATTTAATGATGCCCATTTCTGCTGTACCTTTCAAGCTGAAGACTTTTACAGTTTGTAACAAGAATCAGCCTCTATTTTCTGGGAGTTCTGTTCCAGAACAAATACAAGAACTAAACCCATTGCTATCCTTCAGCAGACATTTCAGGAAGCAGGGCAATTATTTGAGTCTGAAGAGATGAGAAACCCTTATCAACATGCAAGTGATAAAAAATGTTGAGGGACTCTTAAGTATAACACATACCACAGGAACAGCATCTTCTCCAAAAGGACCCTGAAGCAACTTAAAGCTAGCCTAGAATTTTGAAGATGACACATCTCACTAATAGCAGCATGACTTGTTTATGAGCTGCGTGGTACAAAAAAAAAAAACCAACTGTCCACAGCTCATTTCCCCAGTCT
This sequence comes from Lagopus leucura, assembly GCF_019238085.1. NCBI lineage: Eukaryota > Metazoa > Chordata > Aves > Galliformes > Phasianidae > Lagopus > Lagopus leucura. Next base: position 177,638 of record NW_024962329.1, on the reverse strand, counting down.
AATTAGCCCATGACTCTTCCCTACCTAACATGGAGAATTCACATCATACCAGTTTATTTTGACCATGTGGTTGCTTTTAGGCACTGCTTGTCAGTGCAACACGTCAAGTAAAGTGCCAGTATCTTCCAAACAAAGCACAGTAGCTGGGAGTTTGCTGTGCTTTGCTCACACAGAAAGGTAGAGCTGGCAAAAATAGTCCCTCAAATTTATAGGAACCAAAGCACAGACAGGCAGCCTTTTGAGTCAGTGACTGCCAAGCAGCTGGGTAAAGAGTATACTGAGCACACACAAATTCTTGCTAGTTTTCCTGACACGGGTACATCCCAAGCAGATCCCAAGTCAAACTTCAGACTCAACCTCCCACTCTCTCACCTTTCACAGTCAGCTTGTGTAAAACAGACTGCTGGAAATTGCTTGACACTTACTCATGCTGGCTAGCGTTTTTGTCTGAACACAACTGCTGTGCACTTATTCTTATTTCAAAGTTCTAATCTCCACTGCAAATGCAAGCTGGGATGTCTCAAGAAGCTGTGAGTTAGAGTCCTGACAGCACACTGCCGCTTCTCTGGGAAGGAAGAGCAGAAACCACCGCACCAAGGGGTGAGGATCCCAGACAATAAACCTTCCCCTGCTCCTCAGCACGAAACGTGCTTCTCACCAACACCTGTCAGCACAGCAGTGCTGGACATTTCATCCTTCCACAGGACTGCTGGCACAGGGCTGCTGTGGGCTCCTTTTCTCCTGGCCGTATCAAGGTGGACCTCTTCTGCCATACGGCATTGAGCAATGCCAACAGTAATCTTTTCAGCAATAGCTCCTGCCTCCTCAGCCCCAGGGACCTGTGCTGTCAGTTCCTTACCCATCTTCACCAAGAAGTGTGGGCACCAGGACTTTTCCACTCCACAGGAAGCACAGTGGCCCAGCAGGAGGCAGAATACAGCTGTCTACAAGCTGCTGCTTATGCTTCGTCTTGGAGGCTGAAGACTTTGCAGACAGGTCGGCCAGGAGGCCAGGTCTCACCCAGCCTCCCAGCACTCCTCAGGCTGGATCACAGCCCCCACCTAGTGGCAACCAAGCTGTGAGGGACACAGCCTCCCTATCACAAAGCAGAACAGGCTGGACTTCAGCAGCTCACAGACAGGAAGCTGGGGAATGAATGCCACTTGGCTGAACACTGCAGAGCAGGTCCCTGCAGCCCAGGCTGTATGCCATACGTGCTGAGGAACAGGAACGAGAACAAAAGCATGCTTCTGAGAAACGCTGAGGATGCTTTGGCCCATGTCTCCTTTGTACTGCACACACAGTAAAATCAAGAGAATAACAGACCATCCTCTGAATACACTTGTCAGGTATGATACTCAGATGCCTGTCCTACAACACTGCAGACATCTGCTCTGCACAGATGCAGGGGCAGCTGTGAAGTGAGTTGCAGCTCTTAGAACACCATCATGCAAATGACTTGTACCTGTCCAGTTATACCTGGACCCAAGACAGCCTGAGTCCAACACAAAGGACAAGAACAGGGCAGATCTCATCAAACTCAAGCCCCTGGGCCTAATATAAGGCATGCTGAAGGAGCAGAAACAATCTTCAAAGCAGCACACGCATAGCAGTATCAACAGTCAAAAAGAAGAATGAGGAGAACATATGGAAGGAACCACTGGATGTGTGAAAGGCATGGCCAAGAGCAGACACCAACACTGCAGAGCGATTCTAAGAGCTCAGTATCACAGACAAGGGGCTAGCTTAAAAGAATTCAAAGTACCTTATTTTAATTTCCTGATATGGTAAAAGTTTACATAGTTTCATCTGGCAAAGAGAGCTCAACAAATTAAAATAAATCAATACAAAGAAACACAAGGGGGAGTGCTGCTCCCAGATAGCAGCTACAACGCAGTTGGTTTGTTACAGAATATTTATTAGTGGGAAGACTAAGGTTGACTCACTACAAACAACAACAGAAGAGTCTATAGAAAGGGCTGGCGGCCCTCCACACTCCGGGGAAATCCCTAGGAAACCAGCAAGAGACAACATGGCTCTTAGAGGTGGAAGCAGAAAAAGAAAACAAAAACAAAATTTAAAAAAAAAAAAAAAAAAAAAAAAAAAGAGAGAGAGAGAGAGAGAGAGAAAGTTCATTTCTTTTGTCACTGTTGTTACAACGAAGTTAACACAACTATTAAGGCTACTGCACAATAAGAATATATGGGTGTAACGAGACCTGGGAAACAGTGAGGTTCCAGAAATAAATGATTTAACATTCCCTGAATATGGGACTTAAGTAGAAATACTATAAATAAAAAATTTGGAGCCTGCAGCATTATGGGTTCACTTCCCACACACAAAAACTGACGCAACACAACCAATCATTTCCAAAGGGGGTTGTAATGGACCATGAAATGTTCCAGCAGCTTAGAGGAGTCAGTAGGCACACAAGGGTGCTCTTTTGCAGGGGAAAGAATACAAGGTTTGCAACGGTACCAGGTGGGAATTGGCCATCCTCACCCCAAGCACTACTGTCACAGCTGGCCTGCTGTGCCTGACAGCTGGAAGCACTGCCAGAAGAAAGCAGGTTGCATTCTGATCACACATGGAATCTACCAGGAGTTTAGCATCAGACCTCTGGCTCCTCCCTTGGAGGGAGCCTGGGCAAAAGCAACTTATACTGAGGAGGCATGAAGACTCCCGTGAAGTTGGTTTTAACCAAGAAAGTGACTCTAGTCAATTTGCAAATTGGAGCAGAAGCCACATGCGCTCACAACCAGCCAGTACAGCAATCAGCCCCAGTGACAAGCACCACCTTCAGCTCTGCATTGACCTGCTCAGAACCAAGGCAGAGACAGATGGGCCACACTCTACTGAGTCAAAAAAGCCACAGAACAATTACAGACCTCTCAGTGGCACTGGAACGTGGCTCTGGCCACCAACCCAGACGGGGCAGAATCCTGTCTTTGCAAATAAGTCAGTGCAGAGCATTGGCAAAGGGGCTCAACTACAGCCAGCACTGAAGAGAGCTGGCTTTCAGTGACTGCACCACCACCCAGGCCTTATCTTGTGCTGAAGACTGTCTGCCTTGTTCACAGAGACCACAGAGAAGTCTCCAGCCAAGAGATGGAACACGACAAGGGCCTGGTCTCTACTGTAGCTCCTACTCAGGCAAGAAGAAAGGCATGAAGGAATGTTCCTGCCTGGCTGGCGCTCTGCTCTCACTCTGCAGTAGCCTCTAGGGCATCCCAAAGCAGCAAGGCCTTTTTCTTTACCAGATACTAGAGGGAGGGAGAGCTCCTGAGACCTGAATAAAACCAATCACAAAACTAGGTGAGAATTTCTTTAGATTTTAACTAAGAATGCAATACTATTTCCAGCCAGTTTCCCATCTCGATAGTCATGTAACAAACCAAGGCAATGACGGTCTTTAGTTGACTGAACAGTTCTCAAGTTCAAACGTTGACACTTAATAAAGGGTCTCAGCATTGCTGCTCCGAGGCCTCTTGATCTTCTCAATGTTTTTAAGGATCATGTCATGCAAAGTGACCTGCAAAAAGGGAGAACACAACTCAGAAATGAAGGAGGGGAGTGTCACTTAGCATTCAGGATTCACAACAACCACTGACTTGAGCAATATCACAGCTCATTCTGGTACTACTTTCAACCCCTGCTTGCAATCACATTTCTGCTTAAAACAAGCACAAAAAGAAGACATCAATACAGAGTACAGAAATGGTTTCTACTGCCTGAAGAATTTAGGATTGCAGGTTCCCACAGCAGTGCACAGAATATTTTGTGCTCAGCTTTCATGAATACTCAAGTTGGAAACACCCACATCTCTGGGAGATGGTGGGGAGGCAATAAACACTTAGTTCTTCTTGCTAGTGCCAAAGCAGACCAGGAAAGACATAGGCTTCTCGCCAGGACTAGCTGTAATCATAGGGAAAGGGGAGAGCAGCAGAAGGATCGAAAGGGCTCTTTCTGTTATGTGGAGAGCCAGCGAGAGCTCTGTTTTTTCACTTACATACTGATTCCTCAGCTCTGAAATGATCAGGCGCAGACTGATGTACTCCTTCTCGTCAATCTCTGTCACTGTGCGGCGGTAGTCCTCCTGCAGGAAACAGATGCATGGCTAAGTGGCCTGAGCTCAGGTGTGCTTCCATGTACCAACTGAAGGTCCTACCTTTTACAAAGGAATCCCCCTTTCAGTTTCTTCTCTTCTGATGAAGATATTCTGTACTCTAATATAGCCCACCCTTTTCCCACAGCGCCCTTAGCTCAAAAAGGACAGTGATGGAGTAGCCTGAAGAGTCCCAAAAAGGAGCAGCACGTAAACAGTAAAGCACCACTTCCCCATTTACTTACCACATGAGGGTACTTAGCTATTTTGGACACCAACTTGGCTCTTGTGATATAATACCTGTTAGGAAAACGGAGACAAATCAGACAAACAGTACCAAGATTTTTCCAGACACAACCTGCCCCAGCAAAGCTGAAGGACCTTCCCCGAAAGGTTACTTTTCCCAGCAGCACTCCCAGAGAGAGCTCTGTTTCTTCATACCTAGAAATCTGGTCCAGATAGGATGCTGCCTCACTCTCCACAGTTCGAAGCTCAGCGACTGTTTCCTCCTGCAAAGGAAGCCTTCTCATGAAATACTCATACTGAAATTGGCCATCGTGGCTCTAGAAGTACCCTGTCTCAGCAGTTCCATGTCAAGCTCAGATTTGGATTTTAAAACCTAAACCAACTCCACCACTGCAGACACTGGATACAATCAAATGATTTGGAAGAACCTAGAGGTCCACGCTCTTGGGGCATAGCTCTCTGCCACAGTAGGGCACACAGCCTGCCAACGGCTTACGGGCTGGTTTGGCCCGGTTCCATGACTAGCAGGGCAGAGGTATCCACAGACCCATGTCCTGAGAAAAGGAAAAGGGAAAAAAGGAGAAAAAGGTAGAGAGATGGGCCTTAAAACAGCGGCAACAATCTGAGGAGAAACAAACTAATTTACTAAATCAGATATCGAAACGTAAGACAACACACTATAATACAAAACCACGACACAGCCAATGATATCTTACCTGAATAGAAACACCAAAGTTGTTTCCATCTTCTATCCTGGGAATTAGAAGTTGCACCCACATTTTGACCTGCAGAAGAAAGATCACTATAAACAGATCACTGCCAAGATTTTTACAGAGAAATCTTGTAATTTTTTCCAAAAGCCCCCTATGACCGTGTCTTTGCCATGCAGCTCATGATAAACTCCTACAGGTTCTCCAGGCTCCCACACCACTTCTGAGTAGATTAAACTTCTCATATGGCTGAGAAGCCACACAAGCATAGCAGCTTCTCAAGGGAAGCTCCCCTGATTGTGCCCAAGTGGCTCTCAGCAGGTGTTGGTTACTATGCAAGAGGGTGAAGAAAAGCCTCAAGAAAGGAGCCTGCAAAACAGACATCCTCCTTCACAAGGTGTACTACAGAACTCCCTGAGAGCTCAGAAAAGGAACATTTCCCTGCACCTACCTGTCAGACTTCACAAGTGCAGGATTCATACCACTATCATTTATAAGATACAGAGGAATCTGCTCCTTCAGCGAACCTTCACACAAGGAGCAAAAGTATTCTAGTGCCCCCATCTGCTCCAGAACTCAGGGATGCAGCCCATACCCACCGTATTACACTTCTCAATAAGCAGCCTGATCTCTGGTTTCACTTTCTCAATGATGTCCACCAGCTGCTGGTTGCTCTTCAGCATCCCATTGGGCATCACAAACACTTTGGTACCTACAGTGGCAGAGAAGGCAAACGCATCACCTCTATGTGGGAACAGATGCACCAGAAGATCAGACTAAAGGTCCACCTGAGCATCATGTCTCCTACAAAGGCTAGCAGTGGACACTGAGCCAGGACACAGCTAACCAGCCAGGAGGGGGGAAACTGGGCATGGGCTAGCCGTGATTGCCACAAAGGAAAGAAGAGAGGAAATACAGACTTAGACGAGAACTGGAGAGCTCTAGCCTGCTGAGCCTAGGTACAAGGATTTTCCTGACATGCGTGTAAGAAATTATTCTGCCTCAGCTTAATCCAAAACCAGAGGTCTTCCTCCAGATGTAAAAAGCTTTTAGAATAGATCCATGGGGAGGCCAGCTGCTCATCAACACACTATGCCTAAGCAACTGCTACTTATGTCGATCAGAGAAATCCAAATCCTGCTGCTTCTAAGAGCTAGAACCTGACTCCACCACAAGAGAATATCTGTAGGTCAGGCTCTGAGGCTGCAGAGACAGGTCTGCATAAGCAGCAGATGCTGTCAGGTCAGGGCAAGTGGGACTGAAGTCATTTCATTCTCTTAAGGCACGGCTCAAGGGGCAGGCAGCAACAAAGAGACTCGGGGATTCTTACCCTGAAAGGTCTCTTCACGGTCTTCCAGCTTCCTCTTTTTCATATTTGGCTAAAATATACAAAATGTTTTACTTACAAACTAGTCGTAAGCTATAAAACTGTTGCAGAGGAAGTAAGGATAACATTAGGGCCTCTGCTACACTCCTGGGTTCTAACCATCCGTCTTTAAAAACAAAGGAACACTGTGAAGGACAGCATCACCCTCCAGCAGACTTCCCAAGATCGGGAGACCAATTCCTGAAAGCCTTTGGGAGGCTGTTTGTTAACTAAGAATATACTAATCCAACACAGACCAGGCCATGCAGTTTTAATTATCAGAAGCAGGAGCTCAGCCAAGAGAGTAACCTTACCCCGTCCAGTCCATCATGGCTGTTTGTGAGAAGAATTGGGTCAGGCACTGGGAGATTCATGTCTGAATGGATCTGAGTGAGATCGTGAATATTCAGGATAGGCTCCTGGAAAATAATGCATACTTGTTATTTAATTATGAAATAACGACTTCTATCACAGTAAGCACAATAAGATGACAAAAGTTTTACATCTCCAAACACAAAATAAGGACGAATACAAAAAAAACTCCAACAATAGGACCGTTAGCAAGACCTCCCTCTGTCCAAGAGCAGAGTGCCAGCTCTAGATTACGATCAAAGCTATTGTCTGTCTGCAGCGCTGGGCATGCTGGAGTCCTATAGCATCATGAAGGACAGCCCAAAGCTACTGAATGCGTAAGAACAGTAAATGTGTCGATCACATGAAGAAAACGGAAACAGGAATCACTCCCTCTAGAGCTAGCAGCGTTTCAGTACATGCACGCAACAAAGCCATTGCTTCGCTTCTCTGCATTATGGTGATATACACAAGATAAATGCACAGGAAGGATCTGTTCCAGTCACATCACCTTCCAGCACACAGTTTGAAAATAAAATAGAATACAGAAGATAGCACGTATATCTTACTTTCAGGAACCCATCGAGTTCTAACAGCTTCTTTGGGAAAAAGTTTGCCACTAGATCTTCAGCCTGATAGAGAAAAAAGAGATTATGAAGTGAAACAATGCCACGAATTCATCATGAGCTAACAAAAACACCAGGAAAATTGACTCTCCAAAGCCAGGAAACAGCATGGCACATAAGTTCTGCCTTCCAACAAACTCCACACAAAGCCAAATGGAAAAAAAAAAGACGTGGAGTGGGCCACAAGGCTGTATAATCTCATCTCAGCCAATGACTAAAGTGAGCTATGCACACTTCTAAGATTACAGAAGACACTCAAACGTCAAAAAGACATGCCAAGCTAGCTCTTTCCTCTCAGAGGATACTCACCTCGCTTGTGATCCGCTCTCTGAAGGAGTCAACCTACAGAAGAAACAAAGCAACAGTTCAGGACAGTCCTAAAAAATTCCCCAACTCAACCGTAGCTGGGCGCTGCGCCATGCACGGATGGAGCCTGCCTCAGGTCCGAACCCCGGGCACCAACTTGTTCCTGTGAGCGCACGGCGGAGGGCCGGGAGACCCCAGGATGGACGAGAAGCAGCCGAACGCAGCCCGCGCCTCCCTCACTTGCACGGGCCGAGTTCCAAAGGCCAACGCACGGCGCGAGGAGCCCAGAACAAAAGCCGCGAGGCCGCAGACCGCCAGCTTCAGCGCAGGCTGAACGCAGCACACACCGAGCGGAAACAGCGCGGGCGCGGCCCGGCCGCGGCCCAGCAGGAGACTCCGATCGGACAGCGGCGGAAGAAGGAGCGGCGGGGCGGAGTGGGCCGGGCCGCGCTAGGGAGGCGCGGAGAAACGGCTGAACGGCCCCCGCGGAGGTGCCGGGCCCGCCCCGAGGCCCGGGCAGACTCCACGGGGAGGGCCGGCAGCAGCGGCGGGCCGTTAAGCGGCCGAGAGCAGCGGGCGCACCTTGAGCTTCACCTCCGGGTCCACCTTGAGCAGCGAGGCCATACCGGCAGGTGCGAATCCGGGTCTCGCCGTGCCACGGGCCGCGCCTGCCGCCACCCCACCGCCGGCTCCGCTGCCGCCGGAAGTGAGGTCACGCCGCGTGCTGCCAATAGCAGCTCGCTCGCTCCCCGCCTGACCGCGCCGCCGGGTCCTGGCAGCTGGCAGGAAGGAAATAGAGGGGAACGTGGAAAAGAAAATGGCCGCCATCGGGGCTTCCACACGCCTGCTAGGACCTTGCCGGGCTGTGCGTCACGTCCGGCGGAGACGATGGCTGTGGTGCGGACCAGGGGCTGAGCGGAGCGGAACGGCATGGAGGGCGGGCGGGCGCCCGCCTGCACCACGCAGGTCAGCTTCGTGTGCCAGCGCTGCAGCCAGCCGCTGAAGCTCGATACCTCCTTCAAGATCCTCGACCGGCTCACCATCCAGGAGCTCACCGGTACCGGCACAGCGCGGGGGGTGGGACGGGCCGGCTGGGCAGCGCCGGGCGCTGACAGCTTTTCTCCCGTAGCGCCGCTGCTGACCGCTGCGCCTGCCCGGCCCGGGGATGCGCAGGAGGAGAGCGCCCTGAGCGAGGTACGAGGAGGGAACGGGCGGGACGCGGCCGCACCGCGGACCCGGTAACGGCGGTGCCTTTCCCTGCAGGAGGCCTTCGCGGAGGGTCGGCAGGACGGCGTCTCCAGGAGGTTCATCCCGCCAGCCAGGTACGCGGCCAGGGCAGAGCTGGTGGACGCGCCGCGCCGTGCCTGCCTTGGGCCGGGGGGCGGGCAGCGCTGTGGGAGGGGTGCTGTGTGCCTCGGATCGCGCGGAGACTTTTGAAGCCTGCTTCTGGAAGTGTTTTCCGTGGGCTCTGAAACGCACTCAGGAACAGCCCTTTAAAGCCCCGTAAATATACTGAGGACACTTAATTAGTTGTGGGTTAACACAAAACAAGCTTGGTAGAGCTCCTTTGACTCCTGTCCCCTCAGCCGTTTTTCTGGTGTGTTGTCTGTGTTCTTCCTTCCTGAGAACTGCCCTAGATCTAAGTCTCGTGCACAGCCTGGTTCCCTTAAGCCCTCTGCATTCAATTCTCGGTAAAATTCTTTCCAAGAATGATGTCAACGGAAAGCGCCAACAGCTTCACGCTGATTGGAGAGGCATCAGATGGAGGCACGATGGAAAACCTCAGCAGAAGACTGAAGGCAAGTTGTACTCGAGCTGGTAAACTTGGGTACTTTAGACTTGATGACCTCAGAGGTCTTTTTCTCCCTAAATATTCTATGACTCCATGACTATAGCATTAGTTTTTCTAGACACTGTGAAGGGGTTGAAGTGCAAAGTTTGTCATGGCATTGGCCTTCAAATATTTTTGAGAATGAATAGTTAAGTAAGCATAACTGGCTTATTTTTAATCAAGACTTAATCTCTTAAAATACTCTGTCAGATGAAGAGCCACAAGCCCATCTGCTGGGAAGCAACTGGCAGCTGTCTGCAGCTTTGCTTGAACTAATGGTGAATTTCTCCTCCAGGTTACTGGTGATCTCTTTGATATCATGTCTGGGCAGACGGATGTGGATCACCCCCTGTGTGAGGAGTGCACAGATACTCTGCTAGACCAGCTAGACACACAGCTTAATATCACAGAGAATGAATGCCAGAACTACAAGTGAGTAATATGGAATTGGTCAGGAAATCAGTTGGCTTAGTTGGAGGCTAGGGAAAAATAGGCTTATCTTGCTTTCCATAGCCAGCAATGGAAGCTCTGGACTTTAGCACTTTGTTTGACTGAGATTAAGCGCTTACTTCTGAGGATCTCAAACTGAAGTCTGTGCGCTCACTGGAGCGACAGACCCCACCTGCCCAAGGTGCCAGGTGGGAGCACTCACTGTGAGATCCACATACTTTGCAGTTGTTCACAGGCAGCAGCAGGTCCTCCATCACCACCTTGTTCCACTGATACAGCCGATGCACTTGTAAGATTGGAGTTTGTGATTGTACTTCTACTCGCGTGCAGGGCCTGTCATAGAACTACAAAGTATTGGCAGAGGGCCTTTTCAGGGTCTCCATTCTGATAACCATGTAACTGTCCTACCAGGAGATGTCTGGAGATACTGGAAAAAATGAACGAGGATGATAAGGAGAAACTGCAGACAGAACTGAAAGAACTTGCACTGGAAGAAGAGCAACTGATTCAGGAGCTAGAAGATGTTGAGAAGAACCGCAAGGTTGTGGCTGAAGACTTTGAAAGAGTCAGGGCAGAGGCGGAGCGACTGGAGCAGGAAGAAGCTCAGTGAGTGAACTGCAACTGCAGTTGCTGGCAGATAAATAAAATTATAAAGTATGGATACCTATGACTAATGCCCAAATGCACAAAGCTTGTTCTTGGCAAAACTGAAGCTGGACACGCCAAAATAATTCTAGCATATCATGTGAGCGCTTACATTCTTTCCTGTAAGAGCCTTGTACCTAGCATTTCTTGTCTTGATTTTATTTGAAGGTATCAGAAAGAATACTGTGAATTTAAGAGACAACAACTGGAGCTAGATGATGAGCTGAAAAGTGTGGAGAACCAAATGCGTTATGCTCAGATGCAACTGGATAAATTAAAGAAAACTAATGTGTTCAATGCAACTTTCCACATCTGGTAACGTAGACACTGGAATATTGCTTCAGTTTGCTAAGATTCTGCAATATAGAACCATTTAAATAAAACTGCTTTTGACAGAAGAGGTGCTAGTCAAGTTGTGCTGCAGAAAATGGACCCATCTCCCACTAGTGGCATCTCAGAGATTTGCTGCAGTTTGCAGATGTGTGTGAGGAGCCTGCAAAATGGCTCTGCTAACCATGTTAACCAGCAGGCAGCTGTTGTGCTGGCCAAATTTCTGTCAGGCTTCAGAGAGCATGCAGCTTGTTTTTGTTTTCCCAAAGGAACTTCATAGAAAGCAAAACGTTGATATTTATATATACTTTCAAATCAGGGTCCTCAAACCTTCATTCTGTGTGATTGGTAGCGTGTTCTGTAGCTGTTTGTAGGTTGCCCTTGTTTGGTTAGCATGCTAAAAGCTGTTCCTGCCCCAGTGCACTTATTTATAATTCCTCTTATCACAGGCACAGTGGTCAGTTTGGCACAATAAATAACTTCAGACTTGGCCGTCTCCCCAGTGTTCCTGTAGAATGGAATGAGATCAATGCAGCCTGGGGGCAGACTGTGCTGTTACTGCATGCCCTTGCTAACAAAATGGGCCTGAAGTTTCAAAGGTATATGCAATATAATTTGCATTTCACATTTCACTTACAACCTGGATAAAGACTTTTAGACTCACCTGCCTGTGAACTGCATGTCCTTTCAGATACCGCCTTGTACCGTATGGCAACCACTCGTATTTAGAGTCCCTCACAGACAAATCGAAGGTAAGTAATTCTGCACGAGTCGCAGAAAATAGACCTGGAACATCTCAGATCCCTGCTCATACTGAAGGACACAGAAGACTAAGTCTGCTCTTGAGAGTACACCTTTATGAATTTATGGCATAGGAGAGCTGGCTACCCTGCTTTCAACACGTAGTGTTTCACTCCATGTCATATCAAGCCACTGACTCTGCCATCCAGGAGCATTAAAAAAGGCCGGACTCTTGCATTCACAGAGCAGCTGGTCAGAGGAAGTTAATTTGATTTGGGAAGATTGTTGGTGATAAGGAACTCAAGTCTTCTCTCGATAACCACTAACATTCACGTAGCATGCTTAGCATGAGACAAACTGCAGCTGTTACATGCTACGAACTACTGTAGTAAGCATCCTAAATTTAAGCCTCACACAGACTAAAGATTTGTAATGACAGCATCTAAAGTGAAAGCTTAAGGTGCCTGAATTTTTTTTTTAATTTTTTTTTCCCCCAGGAGCTACCCTTGTATTGTTCTGGAGGCCTAAGGTTCTTCTGGGACAATAAATTTGACCATGCGATGGTGGCTTTCTTGGACTGTGTGCAGCAGTTTAAAGAGGAAGTGGAAAAAGGTGAAACTCGGTTTTGTTTGCCTTATAGGTAAGTGTTGCCAAATAACATCAAATTACCACATTTTATGGTGTCCCACTCAGCACTGTTAGCTGACCTCTGGACCTGTCCACAGCACTGCTTGCTTTGCAGTCCTGTCTTTTGGAGATCATTTCATGTTCTTTGTAGCGTGCAGGATTATCACCCTTGCTATAAGTCTGAGATTTAAGGCTAGTTCCTCAAGTGAGGAAGTCTGAGGCTTGCTGCATTTTTTTTAAAAACAAAATATTATAACGTACTAAGAATGTGAGTATCAGATTTAAAGATCAGAACTTAACACTACATTGAAATTAAATGCTTGCTCTAGTAACTTCTTAATAATCTTTGTGATACAGGATGGACGTGGAGAAAGGAAAGATTGAAGATACAGGTGGCAGCGGTGGTTCTTACTCTATTAAAACACAATTTAACTCTGAGGAGCAATGGACAAAAGCACTAAAATTCATGCTAACTAACCTGAAGTGGGGTCTTGCCTGGGTCTCATCCCAATTCTATAACAAATAACCATGTCAAGGCAACTGTAAAGCATCTGCATTTTATTGGAGAAACTCAAATTAAGAAGTCTCTGAATACTAACCAGTACAAAATGTTTACAATACCTAAAATTCACAAGACACTTTATTTAAAAAATTAAAAAAAAAAAACGTTATTGCAAGTAGTATGTAGAAAAGCAATAGGTAAAATTATATAATTGAGCTGAACTGAATTTGAAAAAAAATCAGCTACTGAATAGACATTAAACTGGCATTTTGGATGTTTATAGATATGTATATAAGTTACTGTCAAACTTCAAAATGCCAGCGAGTTTGATACTACTGTTACAGCTTAACAAAACAGGGGTTAGAAAAATGAAATGTTTCTAACAGGGACTACTGTGGAAAAACGCATGGAAGGTCTGTTTGGTCACTGAAGAAGTACAGCTTAAAATAAATATTTTCTAAGTCATATCTACATTTCTTTTTGCCACTGAACTTTACAAGGGTTTGAAACTGCAAAATACCGTTACTACAGTGATATCACTTATTTGTAATACTTGCTGTAGCGTGTTACTGCACAGAGGTGCACTGAGTAACACCAAAGATAAAACAGCCCGTTCTACCCTGAGATTGCTTTCATTTAACACTAGTCACAGCCTAAGCATCCCTCAGCACTTATGCAGCTATGCTGAACAGGCACCTGCTGCCTTGACAACTGCACTCAGCTTTCAAAACAGGTGAGAGTTTTTCTTTCCACAACACTGCTCAGCTAGCTGGCTTGCTGAAGGCAAGAGCAAACAAGCCTCTGACCACTGGCAAAGGGAAAACTGACAAGCAGCCTGGCTGCAGCAAGCTGTCTGAAACAACAGTTAGTTTTTGAACCAGCAGCACAGTACAGCCCGGTTTGTAATAACTGAGCTTGTGAACTTGTAGCAATACTGATGACCAAGCTGAATAACATTCACATTAATGCTTTTTCAAATTAAGACTCCTTACAGTTTTCAAACAAAACGTATTCAGTAAGTTAAATGTAGCTCTTAAAATAAAGCTTTTGGAGCTGAAAAAGGTGTTCTAAACACTGCTTTGTTCCTGTGTACCTGTCTTCACGGCGCGAGTGCGTACCCTGGAAGAACAAGCTTTTCTAACTTAAACATAGCAAATGAAGTATTACAGAACAGACATGGTATTCAAAATCAAAAGAAAATCAATTTGGGTGCCCTGTGTAGTATCACAGGAGGTGAAATACCATCAAAAGAGTAACTTTGCTACTAACAAACTAACTAATAGATACAGAGGATAGCTGTATATAAAAGGCATAATTCTAGTCTTTGGCATTTTTCTTCTACCTCCTGTGGGGCTGTTTTGGAGTGATGCTGCCAATAACGTGTTTCAGTACTGCATATGAAAACTCCGAGATACTTTGTGAAGTAATGCCAGTAATACAGTTTAAATGTTCCACAACCTTAGGGAAAAAAAAAAAAAAAACCCACTTATTTACAGTGCCTAATATACATTAATTTACAGAGCTACTTCTTAGCCGTACCCATATCTAAGAAGAATAATAATGCTCCACAAACCCAAGTCATGTTTTTGACTTAAGTCAAAACCTTTCTGTACGTCAGAGCAAGGGGTGGGTTTTTTTGTTCTTGTTTGTTTGTTTTTTAAATGAATTGCCTCTACTAAAGAAATAAAATGAAAAAGCTGCTTTCTGCAATGCACTGCTTATTATTCAGTAGCAGCTTGGGCAGAAAATTGTCCAGTTGTCAATGAAACTGACTCACTGAGTTCGAGCTGTACAAAAGCTGAGGCAGGAGGATAAGCTGATGGTAACACCAGCACAAGCCTTGCTGCTGAACTGCCTTTGTGCCCTCTGACCTAACTTATAAAACCATGCACACTTCCTGCGAATAAACCAAAGGATGTCACTTTCACTCCCAGTAGTCTACCAACCTCTGTCTGTTCTTAAACATATAAATAACCTTCACTTTTTTCCCCACACGTAGAGGTAATTTGTTTGGAAATGACTGTACCTTCTTCCAGTGCTCAGGGTTTAGCACGAAAGCACTTGTGCTGATGATTCCAACTGCCAAGAGCATTAAATCTTCCTTTACTATCAAGAACTTTGCTCTGCACAAGTAAAAGCATGTAACGGTGTAAAACGATGCTAGTTCAAGAACACTGGAAATCTTTGTACAGCCTGCAGACAGTTTAGCTTGTATAGTCAGTCCAAATAAAGCTTGATACTATTAACGTTAATTAACAGTACTGAAGCTGGATTTTTAACATGAAGTTAAACACTTCCCTAGCTTGCCCTTAAAGCAAAGGGCAAAGTGGTGAAGCATGTTGTTTTGAACTGGTATATTATGCTTCATCAACAATACTGAAAGCTTCCCAAATTAAGATACTTAAAAACAGATGTCAGAAAAGAAGACAAGAAAAAAACCCAGCATAATGAGAATTATAGTAGTAAGCTTTTGTAAGGTTTTAATTAATGTAAGCCACTTACATCTGCAGTTCACTTGGTGTCAAATTCTCAATGGCAATACTCAGTAAAGTGTCATAGATGGTATCTCTTTTAAGATAGAAGAAGTCTAGTAGTTGTATGCACATCTGATGCAGCGGTTTTGCAGGAAGTAAGCAGCCATTATGTCCTGATGTAGAGATCATACACAATTACCCAAACATTTAGGATCAACAAACTGAGTTTGAAAGAAGCATTAGTTACTGCAAGTGAAGAATACAGATGTTTTGTGACAACTGCCCCTTGTTTCTGAATGCCACAAGGCCCTCTCAATCTCAGTGCCATTACACTCCTGAAATGTTGTCCAGGTTGTCAGACCTGGGCAAAGTAAATGGTAAGTCATTTTAGAAAATGTGTTCTTGTACTAAGTTTAGTGAATTTAAAGCAACCTTTTATTGAATGGGACAGGACTGGCTGTCAGACAACACCCTGCAGATTCTACTATAGACAAATTCTCATCTGAAAGGTCAAGTCTGAGAAGTTTCACATGCTTTCATAGTAAGAAAAGATATGTAACATGGGACATTTCGTTTCAGATAGCTATACTGCAGTAATAGCTCTGTTGCTCTTAAAATTCCTTACCATTCTCTCTTAATAATGCTCTTACCTAAAACCTCTAGAAGCAGTTCAATGTAAGCCAGTGGAGTCGACACATTGATCTGGAACTGCAGAGTTTCCAAAACAGCAAGCTCTGACTCAAGCAACTCTTGTTTAGTGTATGAGTATTTTAAGGATTGCAGAAATTTTACAGCTGTGTCACTGTTAACTGCCTAAGAGGAAAAAAAAAACCACACTATTGTGTCCTCATTGCTTTACTCCTCCCGTTGAGTTTAAGCACAAACCATTGTGGTGTTGATACTGCATGCTCCCACAGCTGCCCAACATGCCTTTTAAACTGGCATGAGAAATACAGCTCAGAATTTTCCCTTAGGTTCTCTATATCCGCACACGGTCGCCAGACAAGCTCTTTGTAGCTCTCTGTGTTCTGACAGCCACAGGCTGGGATTTCCAGCTGCCTGTACTTTCTTCCTGACCTGTACTGGGAACATTTCCTGACACATTTTTACAAGATGAGTTACAATTAATCTGCCTGAAATGCAAGAGACTGGAGCTTCATTTTGCTATCCTTTGTGTTGCTATCACTGCTGATTTTCAGAGAGAAAATGTATTACTTAGAGAGGTTATATACTTTTCTACAATACTGAAAATGTAGCTGGAAAAGGCTCATATAGGTTACATTATAGTGTAAGGAAAGTTTGCTCGCAAGCTGAATGCACGACACCAGCCGTAGGACAAATGTGTCATAGATCTGTTCTTGCAGAGAGTTCTGGCTTCTGCCTTCTTCACCGCCTGTGACGTTCTGTCGGGGGGACGTACAGATTTGTTCTACTTGCTTGATCATAAACCTACAAGAAACGTTTCTAGTAAGGAAAAATGAAGACAAGCAGTTCTGTATGTACACAGTACATGTATAGCTATAGATCTAAATTATCATTCAAGAGACGAAGCTCCAGATACAAAAAACATATAGTTTGAGTGACCAGCAAAGGGTATGCATGGTGTCAATTGCATTAGAGATGAGAAGTGCTCAGCATTTTCTTACCTTTCAAGTAGCTCTACTGCTTGATACCTTGCTGGTTGGTCCAGGTGCCATTTTTCAGACAGAAGGAATATAAATTCTGGAAGAAACAAAAAAAAAAAAAAAAAAAAAAAAAAACCACCTAATTGCAGCAAACTTCAGCCAGCAGACACAGCTGTACAGCAGTCCAGTGATGCAGGAGCCAGTGGTGGCTGTGCAGGACCTCACCCACAGCGCGTGCCTCCCTGAAGCAGCCCACAGGGCCGGGCAGCATGCTGAGGTGCTGCTCATTCTCCATGGCCAGGTGGATCAGTGTGTCCTCGATGATCTCAGGAGCAACTTCACCAAAGAGCGGATCTGAGCTGGAGAATCTGGATGATACTGGCACCCGGGACAGCATTTAGCAATTTGCATCTGAAACTTCGAGGGCTGTAGTAATGGCAGTAACCCTTCACAACTACCAATGCCAAAAGCCACATAAAACCAGGCAGAGGCAGCCCTTACGGCCTGGGAAGACCGGCCGGGAAGTGGAAGACCCACCCGCAGCCTCCGGAAGGAGCCCCGGCGCGCGCGGCGCAGACGCAGCCCTACCGGCAGAGCGCGTCCCGCCTTGGCACGTGCGTACGGTTCCTGCCTGAGGGAGCGTCCCCACCAATCAGAACGCGCCCTCTACGCGCGTTCCGGCGCCAGCCAATCACTCGACGCTCCGCCTCAGGCCGCTGGTGCTCCCGCGCTCCTTCCCGATTGGCCCGCTTCCCGGACGGGTGTGGCGTCACTGCGCTACCGGAAGTCGCGGTAGGGAAGATGGCGGCGCCGAGGGAGCCTGTTGGGGAGGCGGCGTTTGCGCGGCGCATTGACCCGGAGCGGGAGCCGGGGCTGAGCCCTGAGCAGCGCCGCTTCATGGCGCAAGTGGAGCGCGCCCAGCGCCAGCGCGCCTTGCAGCGCCAGCTCCGCAGCCGCAACGTGTTGCTGGCCCTCGGCATCGGCGTGGTCACCGCGGGCATCTGTATCCTGCAGGCGGAGGGCGGGCTGTATGGGCTGCGGAGGGCTGTTGTGTTCCTTAACCCCTTCCGCAGACGGGTATACCTTCTACTCCGTGTCGCAGGAGCAGTTTCTGGACGAGCTGGAGCAGGAGGCGGAGGCGGCGCGGGCACGGGCCTGGGAGCGGCAGAAGAGTGCTGCGAGCTGAGCCCGGCCTGGCCCGGCGACGGCCTCGAGGAGACCGGAGTCGCGTGGGGTCTGCGTGGCCGTGCTACTCGTTACAGTGTCAGGACACCCTGCAGGCAGGGCCTTTTGTCCCAGAGCACAGTGGGGTCCTGGCTAGGGACATGTTCTCAGAATGGGGTCGGGCTCTTGCTGCCTTTGCGCAATAAACATGTCTAGAGCCTGGGTTGATGCTTGCTGCTACGTCACCTGGTGACCAGAATTCCACTTGGGGTCTCACAGCCCCTGGACACCTGCAGATGTAGGGGGGATTCTCCATTTTTTGTTTTTATCATCTGACTCAAATTTGCATGAACCCCAACTGCATAGACAGAGACAGACATGCTTGGTATTTAATCTGTATTTATGAAAACACTTTCTAGACTTCAGTTTGTAACAAAATGCACTGGGCTGTCATTTTTTAGGGGGCTGAGGGTGGCATCATCTTGCTCTGGAGCCAGCTTTGGTCCTGGCAGCTTGCAAGAGGAAAGTGGCACTTTGAGCCATGGACAGCAGCTGGGGAGCCGGAGGTGAAGCTGTGAGGTGGCCCTGGGTTGTGCACGTGGACTGAAGGATGGTTGGAGGACAGTGCGGTGGCAGGGGTGAAGTGGATGCAAGGGGTGTTCAGTTCTGCTCTTGGAGCCAGGAGCAAAGTGCAGCACAGTGATGCTATGAGCGGTGTCAGCACTCATCCCTCCTGCTTCTGGGGCCAAGCTCAAGCAAATGGCTGTGTGCCACTGGGATGAGACAGGGCTGGGGCACACAGAAAAGAGCATATCGGACAAGTGTGGGGACAGCCCTCTGTCTGGTGCAGAAGCAGCAGGTGCCAACAGTGAAGTCTTGATAGGGTGCAGAAAGGCAAAGGGCCAGGCTTCCCGAGGTGAGCGCCCACCATCCTAGATGGTGCAGAGGCTCTCTCACCCCCTGCGGGGGCAGCAGGCACACTGTTGAGGTAGCTCATGAAGTAACTCCTGGCCAGCTGGCTACTGTGGGAGAGAGGTGCTGATGAGCTGGGGCAGGCTGGGAGTGCCGCAGGGCTGTTACCAACCCCTTACCCCTTACCATCCAGCTGAAATCATCTGCAAATGTCACGCCCTTGCTCAGCCGCTGCTCCTGGGAGCCAGTGCTGCTGCCACTCAGTGAATTCCGGCGCATGATTCCTGCTGGGACAGTTCAGTCCTGAGTGGGTGCACTGAGCTGTGCCTCACACAGGCTCAGCCTTGGGAGCCCCATCCTAGCTGGGAGTTGCAGGTATCACTGGGGCTGTACCTGGGGGCTGCGCCAACTCCAGGCGCTGCAAGCTGTTCCGGCGGGAGGGGTTGAAACTGCCCTTGGAGAGGCGGCGCTGGCGGCTGGAGAGCATGGCAGCAGGGGAGACGATGCCCAGCGGGGGCTGCTTCCCCATCCGCAGGTACAGTTCCTCAATCTCCTTCTTCTGGGTGCTTTGCAGCAGCTGTACTTCAGCCAAGTGCCTTGGGAAAGAGAATGGGAGCTGAGCCTCGTGTACATATGGTGACCTGCAAAAGGGCATCGTCCTTCTGCCTTAATGAGCACAGCTCCCCACCCCTGGTGTGCACAGGAAGCCACGAGCTCACTATGGGGCTGCTCACTTTTGGCGCAGGGTCTGCAGCTCCTCCCAGATCTCCTCGTCCTCGCTCTCACTGTCATCGCTGCTCACATAGGACAAGCTGCGGGACTGGCTCAGCCATACCTGGCTCAGCACCGTCTGCGGAGCACTCTCCTCCCCAGGGCCCTCCCGGTCACTCTCTGCCGGCACTGCTGTCCCCTCCTCAGCTACTGCCTCCTCCTCAGGGTTCTGCACTGCCATCTCCAGCTCTGAGTCAGAGTTGCTGCTCGTGCTGCTCCCTGTGCCAGAGGTGGTGGGCAGCAGAGAGCTGCTCACCGCCAACTCCGTGCCGTGCTGCTTGCTCTCATTGCTGCCCAGCACTGGGGATGTGACAGCTGGCTCCTTGGATGGTGTCACCTGGAAGCGGCCCAGGATCTGGGGCTTGGCTTCTGGGGGGAATCCATGGGGCCTGGGGTGAGTGGGACGCCAGGGATGCTGCAGTGCCCCTGTGGGCACAGTCCTTTCCCCACCTCACCTTCATTGATGGGTGACAGCCGGGCCTTGGGCACACTGGATGCTGGCGACTCTGAGACGATGAGTGGGTGATCGGGCTTGAGGGGGACAAACGGCACCTGCAGGCACCCGTATGCTGTCACTATACCACTACAGTACCTCTGCTTTTGCTCCCACAACTGTGACCTTTGGCCTGCTCAGCCCTCCCAGCTCCTCAGGGCTGTCTCTGTGCTGGAGCATCTCCGTGCTGCAGGGCTCTGTGTCCCATCACCAACCCAGCACACAAGCATTAAGGCCCACGTCAAACGGCTCCACAGAGCCCCACACTCACTGTGCTGCCCTCCGGGCTCCCTGGCATGACTGTGCTTGGCATCGTCAAGGGACCTCCGGTGGGGCACAGAGGAACTGCTGTCGGAGGAGAGAATGGCACGGGCCCCTCCATAGCAGGGACGTCAGCCCCCAGAGGCCCGCTGCAAGACAGGGAGGATTTTGCCATACTGGCAGGGTCAGGGTAAACGAAGCGTGGGGGCCCAAGGACGAGATTCTGTGGCCGAGGCAGCAGCGGGGGGTAGAGGTGCCCACCTGAGCTGGCAATGGAGGAGACAGCAGGCAGTAGCGTGTGGGCCACGCTCATCACTGCCAGGGAAAAGACATTGGCCAAGGACAGGAGGGGGGTGGTTGGGGACCAGGGTGTGCTGGTCACGGGGGGGCTCATGGGACTCCTGGGTCCACTGGGGATGGGGGATGAGGGGACTGGCAGAGCAGGGGGAACAGACATTCCTGAAGAGCCTGGGGGTGTCTGTAGGAGCACCGGTGATGCTGTCATCCAGGATGGAGATGATGAGATGAGAGGCCAGGGCTGCGCCGAGCCTGCAGGAAAGAGAAGCATCAGGAGCAGGGAGCAGCCCCGAGCACTGTGCCACTGCAAGTCTGGCAAAGGTGCTGCAGCTGGCAGGGCTATGGCTGGGAGTCCTGGGTAGAGAAAGTGCTGCCCTGCCAGGCCTAGTACCTGCAGGGGAGCCCGGCAGTGGCTCTGCAGGGCTGGAGAGGTCATTCTCCAATGGGGAGCTGCTCGGCGCTGGCAGGGTGGGTGACTGGAGCGAGGTGCTGGGGCTGGTGCAGCCCAGGTCTGTGGCACAAGGGCACACTTAGCCCATCTAGGCCTCCCAGAACCCTCCTGGCTCAGCCGGGGGTGCAGGAAGAGCTCACACAGAGGTGAGGACGTACCACTGAGTGAGGAGGAGGAGATGGAGTGTGAGAGCTCCTGCAGCTGCAGCTCTGCCTGCTGGGGAAAGAGAAGCTGAGCTCAGTGCTGGAACAAGCTGAACCAAAGCATGACCGATCCCCAACCCATCTCCACTGCAAGCAGGGACAAGAGCCTCAGTTCTGTCATGCAGACAGCACCATGACCCGGAGCTGCAGGGCTGCTCTTGCTGGGGCTGGAAAGATTCAGCACCCGCAGCGTCTGCTCCAGCACCAGCCAACCCCCAGCCACACTCGGGGTCCCAGCGTGGGGGGCTGGGACCAGGCACTCACAGGATGGCCGGTGACACACTCAGCCTCGGGGCTCTCGGGCAGCTCGGATGCGCTTTGCCCATCCTTGCGCAGCAGAGTCTCCACACGGTGGATGATGTCCTGAATGCGGTGGATGAAGCTGTCCTGCTCCGACTTGAGAATGAACTCATTGTGGACCTGGTGGGGCAGTGTGGTGATGCTCAGAACCACGGCTGCCCTTTCCCCACCCTTATCCAAGTCCTGCACTCACCATGACAGCTGCGATTTCCTCTGGGTTGTCCCCATCCAGGTCGAACTTGAATGTCACCATCTTGTTGTTGTAGGTCTGCAGCTGGCACTCCACCACCCGATCGTTCTTGTCGGAGATCTGCATGCAGCATGGAGGGCTCAGCAGAGGCAGCAGGGATGCATTTCACCCTGACACAACGGCACTTACATTGGTGATGCGCAGCCGGGACCGGGCTCTGCGTCGCTGCAGCCTCCCCACTGCCCGCTTGGCTGGCAGCTTGCTGCTCTGCTCACCAGCAGAGAGCCCCTCACAGCCGTCGCTCATGCCCGATGCCACATCCGAGGCATAGCTGCATGACACCCCGTACATGAGTGTGGCTGTCCCCACCTGCAGCCCCCTTCCTAGACAGCTCCAGCCCAGGATCCCAGTGCTTACCTGTCCACTGGAGAAGAGAAGCCGCTGGCTGTGGGCAGGCGCTCAGAGGGTAGCTGCACTGCAATGCTCTGTGGGGAGGGGATACTGTGAACCAGTGCCACCACCGCTGCTACCCCAACCCTCCCAGCCTCATGGGCTCACCGTGGGGAAGCAACGTGTGGAGCGGGTGGGTGGGGGGCTAGTGGGAGTCCCCATTGAAGCACTGCGATGAGACACGTCTGGGGAGTCCAGAAAGCCAGAGGAGCTCAAGTAGCCATCTGTTTCGCAGTCAGCTGCAAACAAGTGCACATGTGAGCATGGCAAGCTGTGCTTACTAAAGGGGAACCCCAGCTCTCAGTTCCCCTTTAGTAAACACAGCCTTGGGGTGCGATGCACAGGTGTGGCTGGAGGAGCAGGAGAGCCCCATGTCTGCTTCCCTGTGCCTACATACAGGTGGCCGAGGAGTAGCTCGTGTGCCGGTACACGAAGTGCTGGTCAGCCTCAGGTTCCTCAGGCTCTGGTGGGAAGGTGCTGCTGAAAACAGAGTCCCTGGAGCCGGTGGTGGCTGGGGCAGGTGCAGGGATGCCTGGTGCCAGTGGGGACTTGAGGTCCTCCAACAGCTGCAGGACGCCCGGCGCCTGCCCCAGCTCAGCCTGTGGCACCACATCCTGCGCACGCTTCAGTTTCTCCCGCTTGCGCTTGATGGCGACCACGCGGTCCCGCACCGCCTTCGCCACCAGCTTGTAGTCAGCCTCACAGACAAAGCCCAGGACGACCTGCACAGGAATGGAGCTGTATCGGTCTGCAGGGATCCCCACAGTGTCCCATCCCCTCCACCCTGCAGCACCCACCATTTCCTGAGCCACCTCCTCTGCCACATCCTTGTAGAGCTCGAAGAGAAACTCGATGGCATTGTTGTCCTTGTACTTGCCATGCAGCTTCTTTGTGTCATCCATCCGCAGCCACAGCTTGAGCCCTGACTTAATGCCATCATCCTCCTCAGCCAGCTCCACATGCACCCCTGTGTCCTCCTGGAAGAAGGAGTGCTCCAGCAGGTCCTGGATGGTGTATCTGGAGGAAAGCGCTGCTCAGTGTGGGCTCACAGCGCATTGCTCTGGGTGGCAGCAAGGGATAGGGCAGAGGGACTGTGTGTGGGTGCACTCAGGGGTGCAGACACTCAGGGCAGGGTTCTGCAGCACCGTGTCCTCTCCCAGTCTCTCACACCTTTCGTCCTTATCCATGCGAATGCAGCCCTCGATGATCTCCTTCAACTCAGGCACCTTCACCTTGTAGAAGCTGCTGGGCTTCAGGCCCTGGGCAGGAGGAGACAGCACCCATCAGGAAACCTCCGAGCTGCAGCTGCAGGGTGCTGTGGTGACCCTAAGACAGTGCCCTGTGGGGCCAGACCCTGCTTGACAGCTGGATCCAGCACTGGGCCTCCAGCCCAGAAGGCAGGAGCTGGCTGGATCTTGCCGGGGCAGCCACGATGCCCTGGGGACAGAGCAGCCAAGCAGCTCCGTTCCACCCTATGAGTGCACGGGGTGAGGCACATGGGCGTCTCTACCCTCTGCTGGCTCTGGCAAAGTTTGCAGAGCTGAGCACCCTCTCACCTCCCAGCCTAATTTTAGCTTCTTGCATAACCTGCCAAGTGGAGTACCTCAGGAGCAGCAAGGTCCAGCAGCTCCCACCACACTGCCCCTTCCTCCAGCCCTGAGGCACTCACTGAGGTGACCTTGCGGTAGATCTGGGCAGCGTTCTGGCACTCCGAGTAGGGGTACTCCGAGGTGGCCATCTCCAGCATGCACATCCCGAAGGCGTACACATCCACCGCTTCATCGTACTTCTCCTCATACATCTCTGGAGCCATGAATTCAGGGGTTCCTGGGGGCACATAGCATGGCTCAGCAATGCGCCTGTTCCCACATGTGCCTCCACGTCCCCCAGGCCCCCATCCCACCTATCACGCTCTTGGCAAAGGAGGCACGCTTGAGCGTGGCCAGCCCCAGGTCCCCGATCTTGACGGAGCCGGTGGGGCCGGTGATGAAGATGTTGTCGCACTTGAGGTCACGGTGGATGATGGGGGGTGAGCGAGTGTGCAGGAAGTGCAGCCCTTTGAGAATCTGACGGCTCCAGCGCTGCAGTACTTTCAGCTTCATCTCCTTGAACCGCTTCAGATAGCTGCGAGGGGACAGGGCTGGCACCAGAGCACTCCACAGGCACTGATGCAGCGCCATGCCCCATGCCTGACCACAATCCCACCACCACCACTGAGCTGTAAAGGGCATGCAGCAGCCGGGGGCTCCCTGTGCCCCCTCCCCAGGCAAGTTCTGCAAAGGCAACACAGAAAACGCCAAATCCGAGCCAAGCTGCCGGTGCCAGGAGTGCAGTGGGAGCCAGGGGTGAGCACTGCCATGTGACTCCCTGGGGCCCCCCAGTCCATGTGCTGGCCATCACTCCAAGCAGAGCCCTCCCCCACCTCTCTTTCCCTGCACGCTCCAATCCAGCAGCCCCCACTCACGTCTTAAGGGTGCCAGATGTCATTAGCTCAGTGACCAGCACAATGCAGATCTGCCCTTTGACAGATGACTTCCAGGAGTCGTAGAAGCGAACAATGTTGGGATGCTGCAGCCCCTTCAGCATCTCCACCTCCTCACTGAAGCGCTGCCGCTCTGTCTTGGACAGCTTCCGTGTCTGCGGGGGCAGTGGGTAGTGAGATGGGGCACGGGGCTGTGGGGCTGCCACATCCCACCCCCCTCCCTGCGCTCAGCCTAACGCATGGCTCAATGGAGCCGCTTGCCTTGCCCGTTAGGCTGGGGAGGGATGGCTGAAGATCCCCCTGTGCCGAGTTGCCCATGTGAAACCCACCCTGCCCAGCCCCGCAGCCATTGCGCTTGGCTCCCCTATGGTGCCCACTGCCAGAATGGGCATTGCAAGCCCCACACTGCCAAGTGCTCAACCCGTTGGTCTGCCTCGTGCAGACCCATCTGCCCCTATCCTGGGCAGCTCCTGCCTCCACTGCACACAGCAGCTTCAGGCACTGGGCACCTTCATGGCAGGGAGCCGGCCCTCTTCAATGAGGCCTTTGTTGGGGAAAGCAGGCGTGGGAGGCTCCAGCCCAGGTTTTTCCATGTTCCTCCAGCTAGAGTTAATTAAAGTGGAAGCCAAAGAGCACTGACACAGGCACTGAGCAGGGCTGCAGGGAGGACGCAGCCCTCTACAGCAGAACGGGGGATGAAGAAGGAGCAAGATCTTGCCTCTCACCCTGCACCCGACAGCACCGCCCTGGTGCAACGACTCAGCATAGAGCCAAAGGGACCGAGGAGCACAGATCCCAGGAGCTGGCACAGAGTCCCAAGAGCCCAGGTGGCTGCAGTGCCAACAGTGTTTATGAGGTGCCCCCATTGCCGGGTGCTGCCCGCCCCATGCACGGTTCCTTGGCTGGCAGCCACCATCCAACAGCCAAGGCAGCTTTTGTAATATTTTCATTGCATCATAACTGGCCCCACGGCTGGGCTGGAGCTGCTTCATAATCCCCTCTCTTCTTTAATACATGCTCAGGGACCCAGCTCAGCCCAGAGGAGAACTTGAGCCTTGCTACAGTGGATGAATGGGATCTTTCATAGCCAGAGAGGAAAACAGCGCCCAAGGCCCCCGAGCCGACCAGCACACACTCTGCCCCCCCAGCCCACCACCATCCAACAGGAGAGCTGCAAGGAGCTCAGGGGCTCAGCTGCACCCCATGGAGCTGCAGGGCAAGGGGCAGCCGTGCAGGCTGTGGCCAGGACTCAAGGACTGTCACTGTGGCTCCCTGAGTCCGATGAGGGGGGACCAAGATGGCATGCAGACATGTCCCACAGAGAGCCTGAAGCAAGGCTCAAGGGAGCCCCACTCTTCCCTCAAGCCTGTGATGGATTTGCCCCCAGCACCATTCCAAAGAGGGAACCAGGCACCCCAAGGGCTCTGCCCTGCCCTGCCATGCACGAGGAGCAGTGCCCAACACGGTCCCTGCCACACAGGAGCCACTCAGACTGGGATTGCAGTGCAGGGCAGCACACAGTGTACAGCTGGGGCTGCCAGCAGAGCTGTCGGCCTGGGACATAGTGCTCTTTCCTAGCAGACACCTCCTGATGAGGAAGAGGAGGACGCTGGGGGTGGCAGTGGAGTGCTGGGGAAACGGTCCTGCCCTGTCCCAGGGCCAGGAGATGGCTGTTAGCATGCCCAACAGGGCTAACTGCAGAGCTGGGGACAGATGGAGGTGAGGAGGAAGGTGCAGAGGTTCACTGAAGTGTGAGGCAATGCCCAGCTGGAGCAGTGCCCATGGCACTCCTGTGCTGCTCACCTCAGCCAGAGGGTCCCAGCAGCATCAATCAGTGAAAGACCACATTGGGCAGAGCTGAGAGTCACATCCAGGAAGGGGGGCACCCAGGGATATCTGCAGAGGTGCTCAGTGGGAATGGTTCAGGTGCTGGGCACTCAAAGCCCTGAAGACGCAGCCCCTGCATCCACACAGGAATCCAAGAGCACCCCCTTCTTCTCCCAGTGATCCTGCACGAGCACAAGCACCTGCTCCATTCCCAAACCCCCAGATCCCCGTCAAGCAACCCCCACTCAGCTCTCAGCCTCCCACCAGCATAGGATCCAGGGCAGATTTCTGGTGGCATGGCAGCACCAACCACATGGGGCGGCTCCTGCAACCCTCCAGAAGGGTCCCCACTGAAAAACTATGCATTGGCAACATATTTACAGCTAATCCCACTCTGGGCCTCTGGTTTCCTCCCTGTTTCCTCCCTTTCCCCAACTCTCAGCATCTAACAGAAATAGTCTCAAATCTAAAGCTGGAAAGCATAAACAGGTCACGGCGGGTCTGTGGGATGCAGGGACAGACAGCACTGCACAGGCTGTGGGCAGCGGGGACAAAGAGGTCCCCAGGGGGTCTTACAGGAAGGCAGAGAAAAGGCACTGGGCAACCTGGCGGTGAGGCAGGGCTGGGACAAGAGCCGGGATTTGGGTCTGGGAGGCACCACGGCGGCTGGATGAGGCTCCTGGGACCGGAACTGCATTCAGGGCTGAGGTTAGGTGTTCATTTATATTTTAAAGGCAATAAAAGGAGAATTGTGAAAGACAAGGGACAAAGCTATTTTTAAAAGGGCAGAACCACAACCATTTTTATTTGCGGTTCCAAATCCTGTATTTGTGTCACAGTGTCTGATTCTTTGCACGATTGCTGAAAAAAAACAAGCTTTGACAGCTTATGTGCTGCCAGACTTTCATTGGATGTGCACTTGGGGACGAGATACACTGAATAAAGAGCAGAGGGGGCCACTTTGGAGCTGTCTTTGCTCCAGCCAGAGGGTGTTGCTCTCATCCCCAGGGACCTGAATGTCACTGGCACACGGTGCCAGCCCAGCTGCAAGCAGAACTCAGAACACAGGCAGAGCCCCTGCTGCAGGGCAGGTGCTGGGGACTGCAGTCCAATCCCCACAGACACCCTGGTTAGGGACACTGGGCACGCAAGGGGACACAGCCCAGTACAGAGCACTCAAGTACCAAGCTGTGCTGTTAGCTCCGGGATCTGGCATGGCTGTGACTGCGGCACAGTGGGGCACACAGGCTGGGCATGCAGGGTCATGAGGCAGCCAGGTGGGATGCGCAGGGCATGAGTGGCTCTTCTGGAGGAAGTCACTTCCACCAGAGATGCTGCCCTCACCAGCACAGAGCTGTGGCTTCTGGCACTGCAGGGCACACCCAGGAGCTACAAGGGAATGCGGGCATAGAAAAAGAGGAGTGCTGAGTGGCTCTGGGCTCTCTGAAGCAGTCGCCCCATCTCACAATACTGAGGAGAACCACATCCTCCTCTCACAGGCTGTAGTCACCCCTCCAAAGTCATGCACCATTATCTAAAGGATCTCTTCTTGCATTACTGGGCTTCAGCCATCCCATGCGGCCGCACCAAGGCTTTAGGAACAAGACAACAAACTTGCAAGACATGTTTTTCTCTGTAAACAAGGACTTGGACCTTCCGGCTGCAGCAGCCACCCCTGGGGCAAGAATCTGTTGGAGACTTTGGACTTCACCAAAGCCCCTCCCTGGGGGCTGCAAGGAGAAATCTGGAGCCCCACTACCGGGCTCTGCTCGCGCAGCCTTACTGCCACAGGCAGGATTGCTCCCAGCATGTGCAGAAGGGGAGGAGGCATCACAGGAGCAGTACCTCTACCACTGTCCTCAGCTGCCTAGCATCGCATCCTGCTGTTGGGGAGCAGTGGGGGAGGAGATGGGGAAGCTGAGACACATGGGAAGCCATAGGTCCAGATGCTGTTAGCAGTCAGCACCTGGAAGCATCATAGAAACCACATGTGGGTGGCCCACAGGCACCACTTCAACCAAGGACAAGCAGCTGACAAGCAGTAAGGACATGCCGTACCCCGAACCTTTTCGCACCCAGCCCCCGGCTACCTGGAGCACGTGCCCCAGAGCATTCTGAGAGCTATCGAAGCACACCTCCAAGCCAGCTCCGGCACTGAGACAGCTCCCCTATGGTCTGCCCTTCCAAAGGGCGATCTGTGAGCTAATGAACACCCAAAAAGTAGTGGGGTGCAGCACAGATTTTCCCCCAAGCAGGGCTGGCGCTGCGGGCAGGGGCTGCAGGCACTCCATGAGCGCTCTGACTGCTCTGTAGCTCAGGCAGTAACACAGCAACGGGAAAACAGCGTGCGACGGTGGGAGGGCCGATGAGCACGGAGCCGAGCACGGAGCCGAGTCCCGGGGCAGCGATAGCGCACGAGGAGTCCAAACCTCCCCCACGTTTCTGGCCCCACTGCTGCAGCAGAGAGTGCTGAGTGCGTTGCGGGGGCACCGGGGGTCCCTGCCTCCCTGAGTCCCCCTACCCGGGCTGTGCCATTCCAAGCTGTGCCGTGCCGTGCCGTGCCGTGCCGCAGGTGCGCACCCTGCCCTCGTACCTGCAGCTCGCACCACGCCACCTCCACTGTTGTCTCCGTGTCCAGCCCCTTGTAGACGGTTTTGAAGGAGCCCCGGCCAATCTCGATGTCGAACTTGAGGAATCGGCCGTCGGGAGAAGTGGCCACGGCGCGCGTCTCCACCTCCTCGCTCTCCGTCTCCTCCGGCTCACGGTGAGCCGCGGTGCCCGGCGGCGGCAGTGACCCCACGCTCGGCCCCGGGTAGCCCAGCAGCTCCAGTTCCACCGAACTCCGCCGGTTGAAGCGGGAGGAAGCGCGGCGGGAGTCTCGTCCCGAGGGCCTCCGGCCGCGGTTACGGTGCGGTGCTCTACCGGGGAGCCCCGGCTCCACCGCGGAGCCGCCGCCTGCCCGCTCCGCCTCGGGCTGGGACATGGTTCCAGCGGCGGCGAGTTCGACGGTCAGCATCGACTCCCGCAGCTTCGCACCCCGCACCGCCGCCCTGCAAACAGGAGCGCCCCGAGCCCCGGCACGGGCCCCGGCACCGGCGTGGCCACGCCCAGCGGCACCAGACCCTCCCCGGCACGGCGCCGCCTCCGCGAGGCCACCGCCCCCCAGACCCCGCTGCTCAGGCGGCTCCGGCACCAGGAAGGGCACCGGGTGGGCATTGGCAGCGTCAAGGGAACCGGAGCGAGCGCTGGCGTAGGCACGGGGCCAAGCATCAGAGAGAGCACCGGGACGCTCACCTGGGTGTGCGCTGTGCGCCGAGAGGCATCAGGTCCTGGGGTGGGCACCGGGCACCAGAACGGACAGCGGAGCGAGCAGTGGGACGGGCACCGCTCACCGCCAGCCCCAGGCGCTCCCCCGGACAGTGCCCACCTCGACCCCAAACCCCGTATCTGGGCAGGGCTGGGGTGATCCCACCCTCCCTCGCTCCAGCAGCGATGGGTCCACGCAGGGTGGCCATGAGCAAACCGGGCCAGATGATGCAGGGCCAAATCGGACTGTGGGGAAGTGTTTGCTTCAGCCGCTCTCAGAGCTGTAGCTGTGAAGTTTCAGAGCAGTGCCTGTGTCTGAAGCTTCTCCCGTCCTGGGCACTGCCGTGCTATTGAATCCCGCACTCCGAGACAGCCCGTTGCTCTCAGGGTTTACTACTGGGTGCGCTCCTGAAATGAGGGTCACACAAATATAAAATATGCATGTGTCCTTCAGCTGCACGCTCACTAGGAGCCTGCACAAAAGCTTGTTGTCTCTACAGTGTAAATGATGAGGTTGTTCTACCCTGTAAAGTTGTTTACACAAAATACAAAGCAATCGATTCTTGTGTTAATTTCTTTTCCCTAAGGTCAGATTGTTTCTACTCAGCAATACAGGAAACATTAAGGGGAGGACTGAAATGTTAACACAGCCATGTCCTTTGCGCAGATTTAAAGTGCAAACATGGTGCATCAAACACGGTGCATGCAGGATCCAGCTGCTCTCACCCACAGCTACGCAAATCCCCCAGTCCAGCTGGATGCATGGAGAAGCATCTATTGAAATGTTTCCACAGAAGTCCTGGGCAGGCTGCACAGCCCACTGCTCACAGGCAGACCTCTGTACCTGCACAGTGCCCGGTCCACTCAGCCCTGTTCACCTAGGAAGAGGACTGGATGAAATCTCCAGGAAGGGAAAATTGGTCTGCATCTCCACACGCTTGCAGAACACTCTTGCAGTACAGGCTGGCAGAAAGCAGTGATTGCACTCTGATCCAGCCTTGCACGCAAGAGTGTATCCAGGGCCCCTTTCTGGGAGAACACACCCTGGAGGCTGCAGGATGTGCTTGGTGCACATACCCCGTGCCAGGCAGCAGCATCTTTCCAGCAATGGCTGCCAAGGATGGCAGATGGGCTGCCACGGGCAGCACTGCACCGTACCTGGTATGGGAGGCTTTTGTGTTGTAAAATATGATTCAATTCCACCAAACAACACCTACAGTTCAGATGCACCATACCCAGCGACGGTCCTGAACTGTGCCCAGTGTTTCTCAGGCCCAGCAAGCGGTGCAGCCCTGAAGTGCTTCCAGCCCCAGTCCAGGCCCTGCCAGGTCACTGGGATGCGGCCAAGGCTGGCAGGCAGCCTGTGCTCTTCAGCAAGGGTACAACATGCAGAGCCAGGCAGGGCTCTTGGTCTCATTTCCAGTACGGTCATGTCCCTTTATTGCGTTTTCATCATGAAATGAGATGCCTTGAAATGTCCCAGAGGAGCAGGGAATGAGCGTCCCAGGTGAGGCTCCTGCAGAGAGGAAATTGGGCACGAGGCTGCCTTTATATTTTCCTCCCACACCTCTGCAATGAGCATTGGAAGCATTTCCTCTTCCCTGCAGCTGCAGGAGCACCATGGGCTGAGCAGTAGCAGGTGACCTTGCAAAGAGGTGCAAGTGCCCTCCAACACATCCCAGGACACCACGCTGCAGCTGGGCCAGTGCTGAAAGCAGGAGGTTCCCGTCCACAGTCAGCCCCTTCTCAGTGCTCAGCAAACACATGCAGCTCCTGCACGTTATCAGGGTGACATTTCTCCTGGCTCCGGGTGTTGGTGCCAGGCCTGTGCTTTGGGCAGCTGCTGCAGTCAGGCCATTCAGCATTTCCACGTGCATTTGGCTGCTGGGAAAAGAGCAGGGGACTGCAATCTCTCTGCTCAGGATTAGATCGCTCATTAAAGAACAATTCCAGCAAGATGTGCCAGAATTTCTCTGTTCCGAGCCCAAAACTCAGGATGGGATAACAGAGGGGCTGGGGCCAAATGTAGTGTGTGCCTGCAGGGCTGTAGCAGGAGCTGAGCAGCCCCCCAGGAGGGGCTGAGAGAAGGAGTGCTGGAGGGAATGTTTCCTGTTGGCTTCAGCACCCCACACCTGCAGGGACCTCCTTTTCAGCTCAGTGTGCCCCATACCCTATGGCACAGACCCGCAGGAAGAGACAGCACTGCAACCTCAGCAGCTGCAGCCCCAGGCAGATAACTGCTGAGGATTTCCTTAGCCCAGAGTCACAGATCTGACCTGCATGCACATTCATCCCAACTCATAAATTTATCAACCTGAAGCAACTCTTGCTTCTAACTAGCTGCATGAAATTAAATACCCTCTCAACTTGTTCCCTCCCACAAACACCAGAACCCAAATGTGCACAGCCCGATAGCACCTTATCTCAGCACCAGCCCCCCATGCTCCACCTTGCCCCAGCCCATGAGCCCTAATCAGCACATCCAGACGTTGGCTGTGACCTCAAAGCCCAGAGATGGGGACCCGCATGGCTCCACTGCCACGGCCCCACAATCTGCTGAAGTCACATGGATTGGCTGCTGCTACTTCCCGGCCCTGGGATGCAGAATTTGCTCTGCAAGGCTCTGGGCAGCATTGCTGATGGAACTCAGGGCACTCTCTGCAGCAGTGCAGACCACAACTCCCTGTCTGCATCAGCAGCTCACAGGGGAGGCTGCCTGAGACAGTATCTGTTGTGCATGGCAACGAACACATCTCCTGTTCTTTGCCTTGTTCTGGCATTATCTATAGCCCTGATATCATGCACACTGAACACAGGGAGGAACTGCCCTGGGTACAGGGAAAGTCATAGTTGGAGGCCATCTTTAGAGTTTAATTACATCTCCTTCAGATCTACCCAGCACCCCAGGGCTTCCAACCCAGCGTAGCTCTCACGTAAGCACCTCTGAGCAATGCAATGCTCTGGCGTCCCGATCTTGTGATGACATCACTAAGTGCTATAAAGCAGCGAATAAAGATAGGAACGACAGTTTCAGAGGACGGTATAAAGTCTTTGTTTTTACCATAAGCTACAGCTTGCCATTGTCACCGTTGTATAAACAGGGAACAGCAAACAAGCACTCAGCATAGCTGTACCGGTGAGCTGCTCATGCAGCCCCACAGCCCTCCTATACCCAGGGGCAGCCAGGTAACCCCAACATAAAGCAGTGGTTCTGTGCACCTCATCTCTGCTGAATGCACAGCCCCAGCAAACCAGCAGAGAACACGAGCAGCTGCCTGTCCCAGGACGGGACAAGGGGGAAGCACACTCTTCCTCCTCACCTCACTAAGCAAGTGATTTAGGAAACCGATGAAAAGCCACGAATGACTGCCAGGAGAGCTTTGGAAAGAAAAGGGCTTGTTTTAGACTTATCTAATGTCACATCAGCCATTTCCTAAGAAGGGAGTAAATTTAATTAAGAACACAGACCCACTCAAGGACAGCAAGGTTACACTCAGCAAATGCGGCTCGGAACAATGCTGAGAGGTCAGTACCGCGTGTACGCAGAGCCAGAAACGCAAACATCCTGGGCCTGCTGGAGAGTCGTCATCCAGGGCCAAATGCAGATGCCACTGAACACGGAGTGGAAGGCACAGAAACACGCTGCAGGACTGCAAGATCAGCGAGCAGAGAAGGCGCAGCAATGAGAGAGTGAAAATTAAGACAGGCAGCACGGAGAGAGAGAAAGAGGCAGATCCCAGACAGCAAAATAAGGCCCTAAGAGACACTGTTAGCAGCCAATTCATGAAGATTTTCCTGGCCATTCTGAGCCACAAACATGCAGACAGGACCACAGTTCAAGCAGTGAACCCCAGTTCCCGTGCTCTGCTGGCACAGGAATTGCTCTGCAGCACTGGTGTCACTGGCACACAGAGATCTGTCACCAGCCTTCCAGCACAGGCCTCCAGCTCCCACAGGTTAGAGATTTACCAGGTCAAATATTGTACTGGATCACAGTTTCAACAAGCTGTGGACTTTATAATCAGTACTGAGAATGTAAAACTTAATTACGTTCTCCACCAGCCTGCTGTTTTATAGAGCTTACCCCATCACCACTGCAACAAACACATTAGTTTTCAGTGGATTGCACACAGAAAATGAAAGCTAATGTTGCCCTGAAGACAGGTAGTAAAAGCCCACAGTCTGCAGCTCTGGCACGTGGAAAAAAGCCTTTGTGGTTCCTGCTTCCAAATCAGGCAGGGTGCCTTTGGAGGTCCACCCTCTCCCCAGTACACTGTGTTTGTACAGCGCAGTAAGGAAACGAAGCTGAAGGGCAAGAATTCAGTACATTGTACTGTTTTGTTTCTGATGGAAAAACAAAGATAGATGAAAACACCCAGGCTGCTCTATAAATACATCTCATTTTAATTACTTCAGATTAGCTCCTTGAAATCCACCCCACCACACAGATCAGCCTGCTTTCCAGCAAGAGCGTATCAGTCTTTCAGAGAGGTCTTTTACGCCACAGCAGCAGCAACGTGTTCTGTGTGTTTGCTTTCATCTCAGCCACGTGGTGAGGGCTGCAGAGCCCAGGCACACAGCTGGAAGGTGGGAGGAGAGCCCCTTGGCAGCTGTGCCGGACCAGCCACCAGAGCACCCATCCGCTGCATTCGCAGGAACAGGGAAAGAGCAACAGGACAAGAAGTCATGTCTTTGGAAGGCTTTACAGAATTCTCTTCACCCCAGGAAGTCCCGAGTACACAGCTGCTTGCGCCACTGCTTGAAACCAGGCCAGGAGTTGGAATCTTCGCAGCCAGAAACGTTTCAGAGGCCAAAGAAAGGCAGGGAGGGGGCTTCCATCAGAAGAACTTGACGCCTCGGCCATCGTCCAGCGTGATGATTTCAGCCTTGTGCTCCTGCTGCAAGGCTTGCAGGGCACGAAGTAGCATAGCCTCATCCAAACCATGGAACTCTAGGGAAGGAAAGACATACTCATCAGCAGGAACAGATTCACATAAAGAAATGAACAGGCTTATGATGTCTATGGAAGAATGACAGTGAAGACAGAGGGCTCTGAAGGGCACCTTTTAGACTCCTGCACCACAAGAAATACACAAATCCACAATCACAGCTAAGCTGACAGTCATCAGCACACTGCTGAAACAAAGCCTGAAGGTTAGCAACAGGAGGCAGTGAGCAAGAGCTGCCTCTCAGGCAGCTAAGAAGCCAGGCAGGAAGTAAACCTGCATCCCACATCTCCACATCTGGCAAAGACAAAGAGCTGGGCGCTAGGAAGGCTCAGAGTGGGCAGCGTAAGTTACAAACAGCGATAACATAAACTGAAGTTAATGCAGAGCACTAAAAAGCCTGTGGATCTGCATTTCCTAGTGATGATCAATGTGAGCTGATATAAGAATTTTAAAATACTTAATTGACAGAACTATCATCTGGCATTCATCTCTACACATTCAAATCAAGTGTGCTCTGAAAAGCTGCAGGACATGACACATGACATTACCTTCATTTGCTGTATCATCTCCACTGATCAACTCATACAGAGTGAACACAGAGTTGGTCAAACCATTCTTTGACACCTGGAAACGTGAAAGCAATAGAGCAAGTCTTCCATGTGTTATTTAATAACCTTGGCAAGATCTCTTGCACATCACAAATGATATGCAATATAGACAGCATCTGATGAGCAAAAGCACCCTCCGAATGTTCTGGGACACTGAAAAGGTGACAAATGACATCTAAGGATGCTGATGTCATTCATTGTGCTGTTCCCCATACTCTATGCTCTTTCTGTCCGAGCCTTAAGATCATGCATTGCACTAAGGACAGAGGGCACACAATGGCAATGTTGCATCTGCCTCTGCATCCACTGCTCGAATCTCACCTTATGGTAAGAGAGAAAAGTTATTAACACCTTCATACATGAAGGGATTGGATCAAAACAGAAATAGCGAGTAAGCAAGAGGGAAAGGAGGTGACAGCAGTCTTTTACGCAATCTCAGTCAGCATCACCTGTCCTCCCGGCTGGGAGCGCCCAGGTTGTGCACTAGGGCAGCTGCTGCGTTCTCACCCACTGATAGATGAGCTTCCCCCATTCCTCGGGTCTTCTCCACATTATCAAAAAACTGGTTTTGTTCTTGTCTAACCACTCCAGGTTCCCTGAAACCAATTGGGAAAGGACACTTCAGCAGAGCTCGGCTGGCACCACCGCCCCACGTGTCACGGGAGCCGCAGGGCTCCTGAACGGAAGGTCCCAGGGGCGGTGTAGGCACGGACCGGGCGGGCCCGGCAGCGAACGGCGCCACCCACCGTTCTTGCGCAGCTCCTCCAGCACCACCTGGATGGCCTCGGGCGGCAGTTTTCCTGGGCGGGGGGGTTAAGGAGACATCTAACGAGCGGGAGGGAGGGTGGGGAGGCGCGGAGCGGGACCGGACCAGGCCCAAGGATACTCTGCAGTCGGCGGTTGGCGAACAGCGGGCTGTCCTGGGCCTCGCGCAGCGTCATGGCGGGCAGACGCTGGCGCCGGCTGTAGGCGAGCGCCAGGGCGCACCAGGCCGCCAGCTGCTTCTGCCTCGTCTCACCGTTGGGCTGCAGCCTGCGGGGCTCCGCTCAGCGCCCGGGAGGAGCCGAGGCCTCACCCCGGCCCCGGTTCTCCCCCGGCCCCGGTTCCCCCCCGCCGCCGCTACCCGATCCCGACAAACCCTCCGCCCAAACCCCACCGCCGCCGCAGCCCGGCCGGCACTCACGTGAAGAAGGGCGGAAAGCTGTACTGCCAGGGCCACGCGAAGCTCATCGCCACCGACACCGGAACCACCTCCGCCAGCTTCCGGTCTGCACCGGCGCACTTCCGCCCCGCCTCATCGCCACGCCCATTTCCCCACTCCCCGCCCACTCCCTATCGCCACGCCCCCCCCCCCCGCCGGGGGGACCCACCCCCTCCCCTTCCCCCCCGCCCCACGGACGTCGAGCCCCCCCCTTCAGGTACGAGCTCCGCCCACTGGTGCCGTTCCGCCGCTGCCTGCCTCGAACCGTGACCGCAGCCGCCCGGGGGCCCCGGGGAGTCCGGGGTGGAGTCGGGCAGGGACGAGCGCAGAAGAGGCAGCCGAGGCGTGGGGAGAATAAACCTTTACTGCCCAGTGCCCAGGGAAGGTGAACCCTCGGGGGATTCCCCCACCCAGCGCAGCCCCGGCAGCGCGAGCAGCAAAGCCCCGCACCGGGGCGACGAGGGCCGGGGCTGTGCCTGCATGGCGGCACCTACGGCTGCGCCTTGCCGTCCTTGCTGCGCCAGATGACCAGGGTGACGAGGAAGGGGATGAGGCAGATGGGGGCAATGATCATGGCCAGCAGCACGTCCTCGGGGGGGTCGAAGTAGGCCTGGCTGCCGGCCGAGCAGTTCTGGAAGTAGCGGTGGTGGCTCTGGAAGATGTAGCTCTCAGCCAAGGCATTGGGGTAACTGTATTTCAGGCTGTCAGCCCACTCCTCCAGGCACTGCTGCAGCGAGCTGTAGGGCCTGCAGAGAAAGCATGGGGCATTGGGCTGCCCTACACCCCCAGCTTGGTGCCTCCGCCCGCCCCTACCTGCTGATGACCTTCCACTCGCACAGCTGTGCGCCAGTCACATTCTGCATCACCTGCACGAAGGACTCCCAGCAGCGGTGTGTCAAGTTGGTGTATATCTCCTCTGTGGGGGGATGGGCACTGAGCGCAGCCACAACTCAGCCTTGGAGGGATTTGGGGATGAGGAATGGGGATGACACTCACCCACCAGCTCATCCGTAATGTTGTACGTGGGCACTGGTGGGCTTGTTCTTGCCTCCTGCGTGAAGCCCTCTGCCGTGGCACGCACTTGGCAAAACTCATGGCCCAGCAGTGCTGTGAGGGGGGGGACGTGGTCAGCACTGCAGGAGGGAGCACAGCCACGGCTCCACAGCAATGATGGGTATGAGGAGGCCCAGGGGGCAGTGGGGTAATGGGATGAAGGGTGATGGGGGACTGAGAACCGCCAGCAGCAGTGGGGCCGGGCCATGCCATGCCCAGCGCCTGGCACTGGTGGGGGAGTACCTATTTCCAGTCAGGAAGAGGAAGTGCTGACCGCAGTGCAGCATGGCCATGAAGCAGAGCCTCCTGTCACCCCCCCCTCCCCCCCCGAACCCGTTGCTAGCATGGGGCATAGCTCCCCAGACCCCTCCACCCCTCTGCCAGGATCAGGATCACTCCTGTCTGTTTTCCACCTTTCCGTGGTCATGGCATGCCACCCTGGAAGCTACTTCGTTGTGGCCTCTGCTGGCTGGCAGTGTGCTGTGGGGATGACACAGCAGCTGTGGGCTGGCACAGCTGTGGCAGCAAGGGCAGCCCACGTGCCCCCAGTGCCCAGTCCTCTGGTGCTGACATGCTCCCTGCCCAAGGCACAGCTGTTTTCCCACTGCCATCAAGTCCAGGTCCCTGCGGATGCGCCATCGCTCCCTACCAAGGGGAAGGGGCCGCCCGCAGTGCCCAGTGGTGCTGGGGATGGCCACCCTAGCACCCGTGTCCCGCTCACCGCTGCCCGGCGCAAGTCCTGCGGCCAGCCCGGGTGCAGCCGCATGGTGTGGGGCCGTGCACTTACCGCAGAGCAGCAGGAGCCCTCGGGAGAGGCGGCCAGAGCCCATCTGCGCACACGGTGCCATCCTGCCGGAGCCTGTGGGCTAGCAACCGGGACAAGGATTTCAATGGAAATAACAGGAAGCAACTCCTTTCCTCTGACAGGGGCAGTTTGAACTACAGGAGACGTGTGAAAAATGAGATTACTTAGTGCTGCTCTGAGGCAGCCCTCCCCACAGGACCCCACCACTATGCAGCAAATGTTGGACCCCTGGGTATCGCCCCACACCTCACCCTGGGCAGCAGAGGGGCTCCCGCAGCACAGCCGCTTCACAAGGCCGCTGTTTGTTTACTTGTGTATTTCTCTTTAATCCTGTCTGGGCTGGGTTGTGAAATCCCTCGTCTCCTGCGTGGAGGGCAGGCAGCCCGGCAGCGGGGGGAGTGGACAGTGGAGCAGGATGTCCCGGGAGGGGTACTGCTCGAGGCTCGGGGGCGTTACGGCCCCAACCCCATGCTCATGGCGCTGTGGGGCACCTGCCCCAGGGGCACGGGTGGGGTTGGAAGGGACAGCAGTGGTACTGCAGTGGGTGCGAGCCTCAAGCAGACAGGAGGTGGGGATGGGGCAGGAGACTTCGGCTGCAGTGCTCCTCTTCACCCCATGCCACCTCAGCTCCCACTTGGGGCAGCGCGGTGCTGGCTCTGCAGAGTCCCCACCCGGGGATAGAGCTTAGGCCACACGAGCTCATCTCACTGCTTGCCAAAGGCTAAGCTCCAGCCCAGAGCTTTCCCTTTAAAATCCACTCGTGGGACTCACAGAGCACAAATCACACATCAGAGAATTGCAGTTCACAGGGACCCTCCCTGCTTTGGAAGGATTCAGTTGCTGCACATTCCTGCTGCAATATATTCCACACGCTATGTGCAGGCTGTGTGGCAGCCGACACACTCCTGGCACTTGAAAGTCCTTCAGCAGCAATGGGAGCCCATGAGGCCGTGGCACGGGGTCACAACTGCATTCTGCTCTTTGTTGTCACACCCCTGGAGCAGCAGCCGGCAGCGGGATCCTCTGCCAGAGTGACACCCAGTGATCTCAGCCGGCCACTCCTTGCACAGCTGGGGCAGTCTGCCAGCGCCCACTGCTCCCCAGCCCCACTCTGCAGGCTCCCCCCAGCCCTTGGCTGCGGTGCTGTGAAGGGGACTCAGCCTGGCAGTGGGGGACACATTCCCATATTCTGGGCTGGGATACAGATGTCCCAAGCCCTGCTGCCGGCCTTGCCCCATGGCACAGGTCCCAGAGGCAGCCCGGGCCCCTGCCTGCTCTGCTTTGACTCACCCCTCAGCTTCCCCCATTGCGCCCTGGGGCTCGCCATCAACCCAGCGTGGGCAGCGAGGCTGCAGGGACCGCGCTGCCACCTGGGGGGGTGCAACCCAGTCTCCAGGCTCTGCCGGTAGAGAGAGCAGGAGCTGTCAGCAGAGCTGTGGCCGTGCTCCAAGGAGCTTCTTCCCACCGGCTGCGGTCGGGCTGGGGCTGCGCTGGGGGCTTATCACCGTACCTGAGCCCATCCCAGCACTTTCTACTCACTCTCCAACGATAGGGAAGGCTGAAGGGGCAGCGAGTTTCCCTGCATTTGACTGACTCAGCAGGAGAGGCTCAATGGCATCAGATATGGGGGCAGCCAGGATCAGGACTCAGCTGTGGGAGCACGCCTGGATGTGAGCGGCCAACAGCCCCACTCGCTTCCTGACGAGGGACCCGCAGGTTCCCCACGCTGCTTTCCGCAGTGCCGCCGGCTGGGCGGAGGGGAAGGAAGGGGCCAGGCTGGGAGAGCAGCCGGGGAAGGGAGCCCCATGCCGCAGCCCCGCTCCTGCCCCGGGCCAAGCAGAGCGGCGCTGCCGTCCGCCCCAAACAGCCGCTTCCCGTCTGCCGGCACCGCCCTTCCCCAGCAGCGGCCCACGGCCCCGCTCAGAGCCGCAGCCGTCTCTCGGCGGCACCGCGCCAACCCCGCTCCCACGCACAGAGGGCGGGTGGCGGCCGCTGCCGGACCGCCCGGTGGCCGCGTGGCTCCGCGCGGGCCGCACCGCGTCTGGGGCCACGACCCGCGGAGGGCACGCAGCGCCCCCTGCAGGCGGGGCTGTGGGTCGGCCTGCTCTGCGCCCAGACCGCTCCGCGGCAGCGCCCACAGACTTCGCTTGCCGCTTTTCCACACCCCGGCAGTGCCGGCGCTTCCTTCCCGCTGCTATCGGCGCAGCAGTAAGGAAACCGCACGCCGGGCCCAGAGCCGTCACGGGGAGAGGGCGGCGGGAAAAGAGAGGGCGAACCCCGCACACCATCACAGACTAGCGCTCAACGGCGCCCACGCGGCGGGGCGGGGACTTGGCGGGAGTGCGCTCCAGGGGCGGGGCTAAGTCAGCGCGTGCGCAGTGCGCGGAGAGCGCGGCCTCCCCCGGCGCGATGGCCGAGGAGTGAGTGCGGGGCGGGGCGGGGCCTGGGGTCCTGCGGGGGGCGGGGGGCGGCCCGGCCCGGCCCGGCGGGAGGGGCCCGGGAGGGAGCGCGGGGTCCGGAGCGGTGCTGGGGCGATAGCGGGGTCTCTGGGGGGAGCCGGTGGCTACTCGTGGGGGCAGATCCAGGCCTCCGGAGGGCTGCGTGGGGTCCCGCGGGACCACGGGCGGGGGGTCTGCGGGGCATCCGGGGCGCGTCGGGGCCTGTGGGGGCGGCCGTGCCCCAGGAGCGGGCCGAAGCCTGGGGGCACTGCCCTTGCGAGACAGACCCCGCCGTGTCCCCGTCCCGGCAGCCTCCGCTGCCGTCGGCCTTCCCGCAGCCGGGGGATCCCCCGAGCCCCCTCCTGGCTCCCGGGGCCGCGGGCTGCGTGGCAATGGGGGGAATTCGGGCTGGAGGTCGGCCCGAGGAGCCCCCGCGGGTGGAGTGGAGCGGCCCGCTGGGTACGGCTACAGCTGGAGCCAGGGACTCAGTGGGAAAGACCCCCGGGGCTGTGCTGGGGGCTGTGTGGGTCTCTTCACCCCGTGGGATGTGGAGCTCTGCCAGGCGTAGCTGCGGTGTTTTCAGCTGCTCGGTTCCACTTAGGCTTCCTTCATGAGAGCTGAAGCATCCCTCGGGCTCACAGGGCCATGCCCGGTGCCAGAAGGCCCAGCTCTGGCTTCTCCATCAGGTAGCATTGTGTGTTCCCAGCCAAGAGCTGTGCTGTTCCGGCAGCCTGCACAACAAATGGTGTCCTTCCTAGCCTCCTGGCAATGAGGTGTTCTGGGCTGGACATAACACCGCTCCTGATGTTATCGTGTGGTCCTATGCGAACAGGAGGTGGAACGCTGGAAACAAACTGGCCATACAGTATTGAAAGATTATAAGCAGGAAGGAGAGCAACGTTTTGCATGATCTGACAGTGACAAGACAAAGGGGGGTGTCTGTAAACTGTACAGAGGAGATTTAAGTCAGATGTGAGAAAGAAGTTCTTTACTCAGAGGCAGTGAGATCCTGGCACAGCTGCCCAGAAAGCTGTGGGTGCCCCATCCCTGGAGGTGCCCAAGGCCAGGCTGAATGGGGCCATGGGTAGCCTAAGCTGGTGGGGGCACTCAGCTCATGGCAGGGGTGAGGATGGAGGGGCTGTGAGGTCCTTTCTGACTCATCATTCTGTGAGTCTGTGTTTCGCAGTGGTTCAGACTGTACAGAAGCAAGTGAATCCCTGAAAGCATACATAGTGCCATGATGCTGCTTGCATCCAAACGCT
Organism: Lagopus leucura; assembly: GCF_019238085.1. Lineage (NCBI taxonomy): Eukaryota > Metazoa > Chordata > Aves > Galliformes > Phasianidae > Lagopus > Lagopus leucura. The sequence continues at coordinate 135,280 of NW_024962329.1, read as the reverse complement.
CCCCATGCTTTTTAGTGCAATTTGTGCTATAATTATTGCAAAAGTAGGATTAGTGCAGATTTAGGTGATTAGTTTTTCCTAAATAAAGTCTGTGATGCATTTAAAATCCACAGGGTTGGGTTTGTGGTTTTTGTGGTTTCTTTTAGCACTTGTCTATAACTTTATACTTTCAGTTATTTGATATTTATTCTTACTGTATTTTTGTAGAAAAATGGAAATTGCCACTCCTCCAACATCAAAGTGTATTATATACTGGAAAAGAAAAGTCAAGTCTGAATATATGCGTCTTCGGCAGCTCAAGAGATTTCAGGCAAACATGGGAGCAAAGGTAAAGATGTAGTGGCTCTGGTTGGAATGATTTCTGCTATAGACTTCAGTTTGCGCTATGGGAGCTTTTGTCAGATGAGTGATTCTTGATGAGAACTGTGAAGTTCTACTTCAGATGCAGCCACGGTGTGTTTGAAGAGGCATTGCCTCTTTGTGCTCTCTGTAAAGCAAAGCAGCGTTGTTGGCTCTGCTGGTGTGGGTTGAGCAGTTCCCTGTCTAGATGCTTGCATAAGGTGCCAGGGAGGGCTCTTGTCTGCTGTTTTGTGAAGTATCTTCTGCAGTGCAAAGGGACTGCATTTCAAGTGACTTGCTCTTCTGCTTTCCTCATTGGCAGGTAGGAGTTTAGAGCAGGTTGGCTCTGATAGGGAATTATTTAAAGTTGCTAACTTGGGTAAATTTTCAGCACGGTTTTGTTATCAATACTGAGTTGAATTAGAATTCCTTCTAATTGGTATAATCAATTTGAAATGCTCTGCCTTGTCTGCATTTTGATATGTGAAACAAGATCTTGGGAGAGATGTTAATGTTCCAAACCTTCAATTTATTTTAAAACGTTGAGTGCTTCTTTCTCTCATTTCAGGCTCTGTTTGTGGCCAACTTTGCAAAGGTTCATGAAAAGACTCAAATTCTTAATGAAGACTGGAAGAAACTTCGAGTTCAACCAGTGCAGTTGATGAAGCCGGTCAGCGGGCACCCCTTCCTAAAACAGGTAGGGAGAGCTGTGTTAGTATCAGTCTGTGCTTAGCACTCTTTCACGGTGCAAAAATGAAGTAAAAAAGGCTTTTACTGTCAAACACCATGCGTGAACACGGCACTTTGCTGTATTTGTCCTGAAGTGCCATTTCTTTCTGTGATGGTGGCAATCTCCCAGGGGCTGTTTTTTCTCACCACCCTTCTCTTCACTTCTATCCTAGTGTACAGTTGAGAGCATTTTTCCAGGATTTCCAAGCCAGACACTGTACATGAGGACACTGAACACAGTGGCTCTGGTGCCTATCATGTACTCCTGGTCCCCTCTTCAGCAGAACTTCATGGTAGGTAGGAATGCAAGATCTTTGTGAGGTTATTGTGTAATCGTTATGTGGTTCTGGAGTGGTTAAAACAACTTGTTCCAAGCCATGGCTGCTCAGGAAGACATGGTAGAAATTTGTGTTGCCTGCTTTCCATCCAAGCTGTCTTACTCAGCCATTAGTTCTTTTTCACCCAACTTCTTGATCGGGCAACCATTATAAAAACACAGGATTCTAACAGTAAGTGTTTTTTTTTTCTGACTGGGGGATTGATGTCCTTTCCTTTGTGATTGGATAACCCTGCTGATCTGTTTGTAGGGATGCTACTGAGGGTTAGTTCCTCTATCACAGTAGTTAGGAGAATGATGTAAGTGCAGGTTTTGCTGTGGCTTAGTTCAGAGTATTTGCTAGTCTGCCCCTTTGCCCAGTATGGGAGTGAATGTATTCCTGCAGCCTGTCCAAGCTTTCTAAAGCCAGATGCAGCAGACTGGTGGAGCAGTAAGGCATTAGCAATTGTAATGCAAAAAGAGTCCCCTGGTGGTGCCACTGCAATGAAATTCAAATGTCCTTGCTCCCTGCAGTCAATGCTAGAACACTCCTCAGCTTCAGCTGTATTCCTCCTGGAATGAATTGCCTTTTTGCCTCCTTCACTGTTCCAGTTCTACTCCCTTAATCACCACAACTTTGACATTTTTGGCTCTTCGTTGTTCCTGGCAATGTGTGTGTTTCTGTAACCTTTGGATACAGTTCTCTTCTTTTTAAAATCAAATACATTTTTTGAGGTTAGAGTTATTCTGATAGCATAGGATAACTGAAATGTCAGTGATGAGATGTATGAAATTTGAGCTGGGGAGGCTGAACCTTTGCTTCATGCAGTGTTTTCTGCGTGCAGTGGACAGGGGCATGTCACAGAGACACAGCTTGTCTGGGAATTAGGAAGTGCTGTTTTACTGAATTGTATCTCACTGCTTTTCAGGTGGAAGATGAAACCGTTCTGTGCAACATCCCTTACATGGGAGATGAGGTGAAGGAAGAGGACGAAACCTTCATTGAAGAGCTTATTAATAACTATGATGGAAAAGTTCATGGAGAGGAAGGTAATTTGGGAGTGTGAACGCTTAGCAGCATTTATTCAGCTTCTTGTAAGTAAGATATCAAAGTAGTTAAGAAATCAAAAGGTGGTAGCAGTACCCACCTATTATCTGGGAGCGTTTAGAGCAGAAACGCGTGCCTGCAGATATGCTTTGTAAGGACGTAAGGATCCCCCACTCTGTTCTAGGCTCAGGATTAGGAGGAGTTGAGTGCTGTCATTTCACTTGTGACCCTAGCCATGACTTGAAGGTTTTTGTAGGCAAAAAGCTTGTATGCTTTCCTAGCTCATTATAAAACTGCGTAGAGGGCAGAATGCAGCAGAAAATTCTGTTGTATGGGCTGCCCTCAGATCACCAGAAGTGTTACAGCACTCTTAGGACTCTAAAGTATTAAAACTCCACCTGGCCCTCCAAAATCGCCAGGACAGTTCTCGTTGATAAATGCTTTGTGTGGCTGAGGAACGTCCATGGCCCTCCCACAAAGTGGCTGACATCACTGTGTTTCAGAAATGATTTCAGGATCAGTCCTCATCAGTGATGCTGTCTTCCTGGAGCTAGTGAATGCCCTGAACCAGTACTCAGATGAGGAAGAGGAAGGACACAATGATTCTGAAGTCAAACAGGAGGATGGAAAAGAGGACCTGCCAGTCACAAGGAAAAGAAAACGAATTGCAGTGGAAGGTGGGTTTGGCGGCAGAAATTGGTTGCGTGTTGGTCGTGTTTCCATCCTGCCTTGCCTGAGGAGCCAGTGCTCTCCTGCTCTCACTCTTTTGTTTGTTGTGTCACTAAGAGTAGTCACCTGCTTGGCAAGTCCTGACGGAGCAGCTGAAAGAAGGGAAATCAGTTGTTCTCACTGTCCCCTGTGGACAGGATAAGCAGTCATCAGATTAAAGTGTGGCAAGGAGGAATTTAGAGAAGTGATCTGGAAAACCACGTAATGTAAGATTGGCAAAGCAGTCAGGGATATTGCCTTAGGAAGTTGTGAAGTCTGGTTACCAGTCAGGCAAGCATCTGTCAGTAAGTTTGTCCGTAGATCTGTTTTGCTGTAGGACAGGGAGCTGGACCTTTCCAAGTCCCTTCCAGCCTCGTCCTCCATGTATTACTGCTCCTCTTCCCTCTCCTTTGCCACCTGAAATTCTTGTTTAATAGAGGAATCTCTGTTCTGTGGGATTTTTGCGTGTCCTGCATGATCTTAGGAATGCTGCAAGACAAATTTTGTTGTGTGTGTGATCACATTTCTGTCTCTTAAAATGCAATCCAGAACACCTGGAATCACTCTTTCTGGAAAAAGGAAAGTTACGTTCATGTCCAGCTTAACTGAGGAGTTGTCTCTTTTTTCCTTAGGTAACAAGAAGTGTTCCAAGAAACGGTTTCCAAATGACATGATATTCACTGCCATTTCTTCTATGTTTCCTGAATATGGCTTCCCAGATGACATGAAAGAGAGGTAGAAGATCTCTCCTTAAGTTGCTTGTTGCTTTTGATAGGGGGCAGTTAAAATTTGTGTTTCAAAAAACAGCACTATGCTCTGGCTGGGAAGTAGAGCCCACTTGGCTTTAGGACTGTGAGAAGGACAACTTTTGGGTATTACAGCTTAAAGATCCCTGGACCGGAGTCATGAGATCTGTAGTGAAGGCCTGTTCAACGTCCCGAATCAGGTGAGCATGCTCATCAGTGGATGTGTTTGTTGAGCAGGTACCGAGAGCTCACAGAGGTGTCGGATCCGAACGCGCTGCCCCCGCAGTGCACTCCCAACATCGACGGGCCGTGCGCGAAGTCGGTGCAGCGGGAGCAGTCCCTGCACTCCTTCCACACGCTCTTCTGCCGGCGCTGCTTCAAATATGACTGCTTTCTGCACCGTAAGTGCGGGCTTGCCAGGCGCATCCCTTTTCTCTGCATTATCGTCTGTACTCTGTGCTCCTGTAGGCCTTGCTCTGGCATCTGTGCTGCTGCTGTGAGAGGCTGGTGGCTTCCTGGAGTTTGCAGTGGAGCCTTTACGAGCTGAGAGATGCCCAGAAGCCTTTTGTAAAGATAGCTCTGCTAAATTCCTCAAATGGATGGCAAAGCAACCTGTGTCATAGTCCCCTCTTTCTCACCGTTGTGCAATTTGTGCCAGAAATGCTGCTGTGATTAGACTTCACTCTCAGTTTACAGGAGCTCGTCAGGGAAAGGCACGATTGTTACACTTCTGAAGTTGGGACGTGCCGTGTGCTATGTTGCTTCAGTGGAGCTTACAGCGTCATCTTAGTTATGTTCCTGCTGTTTGTTCTGCCAAAGTCTTTTGGATGCTGTTGAGCTGTTGGATCTGCTGTGTCTGAGGGCTCTCTTGGAAAGTCACAGGACACTCTCCACTATTTATTAAAAGATCTGTTATTAAGATCATGCGGTCTTTTTGTTTCAGTCTGAAAGCAGATCTTTTTTTTTTTTTTTTTGTGGCATTTTACTTCCCAAGCATTCCCTCTTTGCTGCTAAGTTCCCATTACTGGTTGAAGCTTGGCCAACATGTCCTCCACCTTGTTCTCTGTTTCTGAGATCTCCTCCTGTACTCTTGGTGGCTGCATCCTGCTCCCACTTGCTTTCATTCTTGAGCTGTCCCTGTCCTTTGTTTTTGTGGTGGAAGATTTTTGTTAGAAGACTCCTGTTGCTAATAGTAAAAATAACTTATTTTTTCAGCTTTTCATGCTACTCCTAATGTGTACAAACGAAAGAACAGAGAGACCAAGATTGAGCCAGATCCGTGTGGAGCAGACTGTTTCCTCTGGCTGGTATGTTTCTGCACTGTGACTTCTGCAACCACCCCAAGAAGTGGGCCTGGCCAGCTGTGCTCCGTAGAATGGCTGAGGGTCTTCTTCACTCTTGTGGAGATTTCTCAGAATCAGTTGTAACTGTCACTGAATCTGGAGAAGCATGAATCCAGATATGAACCTTACTGGAGGCGTATTCATATAATGTTCAGATCAGCTAGCTGAGGTATCATTGTCCAAAAGGAGCTGCAGGGTGAGGCAGAGCGGGCCAGGAGGATGTCATTGCCAGGGCACGAGGCAGCAAAGCAGGCTGGAGGGACAGGGTGAGGGAGCCCGCTCATGCAGGCAGCGATGCTGAAGGAAATGAAGCAGAAATCTGCTGTGCGGCCAGCTATGAGAGCCTTGAAGGCCACGAAGGTAGCCACAGATGACAAATCTGCCTTCTCATGGTGGCAGCAGGACAGGGCTCCTCCCAAGGCCTTTCTGTGTGTCCTGACTGCATGCCACCTATCTGTGTTCTGCTCTGCTTGCAGGAAGGAGCGAAGGAGTTTGCTGCGCTGCACAATCCCAGGTCCAAGTGCTCAGGCAGGCGCCGCCGGAGGCACCATGTGGTCAGTGCCTCCTGTTCAAATGCCCCAGCTTCTGCGGTTGCTGAGACAAGGGAGGGAGACAGCGACAGAGACACAGGCAATGAGTGGGCTTCTAGTTCCTCGGGTATGGCATCATCCTTAGAGACACGCTTCTCCCACCTAGGGCTCTGACTGGTGACCATAAGCAGGCACTGCTGCACATGGGGCTCTCTGTCCATGCTCAGTGGCTGTGGAGTTATGAGTTAGTGACAGAATGTATTCAGCTGGCCTTAAACAAATGCAAGGGAAATACAGTACCTCCCTGCACTGTGTTTGGGTTATTATCTTTGTTGTCAGGCATAGCAAATTCTTTGCTGGGGCCTTGTTGACCCAGAGCACCTTGCTTGGCTTTCCACGAGCAGAGTGCGGGCAGCAGGTGCACTGCTGGATGGTGCCTCTTCATTCACTTGGCCATACTGTGGTGCTGAGAACCCACCTGTGAGTTATTGAGGCCAAGGGCTTGTGTGCAGTCTTGCAAGGTGGTGGCTGTTTCCCCAGTGCTGGGACAGGCGCTGGGCTTCTCGTGCCTCATGGGGCAGGGCAGGCTCAGGCCCCTCAGAGCACCGCTGCCCTCAGAAGCATGGATGGCAGAGTTGCATTCTTACTCATCCTTGGTCCCTAACATCAGCCTTTCTCTCCAGAGGCAAACTCCCGCTGTCAGACTCCTACCAAGCAGAAGCTGAGCCCGACCTCATCCCAGCTCTTTGCAGTAGAGGCACAGCAGGAGCCAGTCGAGTGGACAGGAGCTGAGGAGTCCCTGTTCCGTGTCTTCCATGGGACCTACTTCAACAACTTCTGCTCCATCGCCAGACTGCTGGGAACAAAGACGTGCAAACAGGTAGGGCCTGACATTCTAGTCTGGGCTATGCACCCAGGGGAAGTCGTCATGGCAGCACCTAACTCAGGGGAAGGAAGGAAGCCTTTGCTGCTGCTCACTTGGTTCTTTTTTCTTCTCGGCCTCAAACTGTTTGGGGGAACGTGTTGCATTGACACTTTGGAAGTTCACTGTTGTTATTTTACAGTACTGCTGCTGTCCAGTGCTGCTAGGTTTCTTCAGACTGTTTTATCCTGGGCCTGGGTAATACTGGCAAGTGGATGATCTTGTTTCCCAGTCGAGAAAAGCAAAGATATCCATGACTTAATGAAACTGGGGGCAGAGCTTCACTTATGCTTCAGTAAAGGCAGCTTGAGTGCACTGAACTTTATGCTTTTACTTCTGTTCTTTTTCTTGGTTGTTTTTTGTTTTTTGTTTTTTGGTAGGTCTTTCAGTTTGCAGTGAAAGAGTCACTTATAACAAAACTGCCAACGAATGAATTGATGAATCCATCCCAGAAGAAAAAAAGGAAGCACAGGCGAGTGTTGGACAGCCTTGTTTTGTTCTTAAAACGCAACCAGATCCACTGCTTTTTGTGCCAAAGCATTCCTGGTAATCCGCATCTGGCTCCCATCTGCACGCACTTCTCTCCGTCACACAGGGCTGATTGTGCTGCTGGCTGAGAGCTGGCCCCTGCCCTGTCTCTGCTGTTGCTGTCCTGGTTGGGCAGCTGTGTGGTTCTATAGTCACAGGCTCAGCCCCGGAGCAGAGGGCAGAACAGCGGCTGTCTTGCAGCAAGTGCTGCACTGCTGTAAGAGGTCTAGAACGCTGTCCTAACAGCAGCCTCTGCCTGAGCTCCCTCCCTGGCTTATAACCTACATTCTGGGTGCTGATCCAGCATGTACAGTATTATTCTGGCTCTCACGTTTGCCTTAAATAACTTCAGCTGTAGCTGAGTCGTTCTCATCTTTCACCTCTTTGTGTCTGGCTGATGGTTATTAATGCATGAAGCTGCCAGACAGCCTTGCTGGACTTGCTCGTCCCCTGCTGCTGTGCTAGCTGGCAGTGCTGAGCACAGTGCTGGCCAGTTGCTCCTGGCGGAGGTTTGTGACTCCCCCACCCCTGACATCTCTGCTTCTCTTCTAGGCTGTGGGCTGCCCACTGCAGGAAGATTCAGCTGAAGAAAGGTAGTGTTTGCTGTGGCTATGCTTAGACATTTTTTGTGTGGTGGGGGATGGTTCTCCAGCTCTGGCTTGCACAGCAGGATGCTGTGTCGTGCTCTCCATCCCAGCAGTTGCAGTGATGTGGGGGTGAGCTGCCCCCGCTGCAGAGCCTTCTTAGGCGCTGCCATGGCTCTGCCGCATGCACTGCTGCCTTGCAGGCATTCTCTGCCAGGCTGTGCGTGCAGTGCAGTCCTTCTCTAGTCAGGAGGGATGAAGTTTGGCATGCAGTCCGTGTGAAGTGGACTGTGCAGGGGTGGATGTGTGTCATATGTTTGTAATTAGAGCTGTGTGTGGATGGATTTGGCTGAGCTGAGTACTGCTGCGCTCCCTGCCCTCTGCAGGCAAATCGGGAACCTGCATGTGCTCTGCTCCAGAGCCCTGGGAATGCTTTCTCTCAAGTGTTTCTGCAAAGTACAGCTTCTAATCCTGGCATTTCTCCTATTGTTCTAGATAATTCACCTACCCAGGTGTACAACTACCAGCCCTGTGACCATCCTGAACATCCCTGTGACAGCTCCTGCCCTTGCATTATGACCCAAAATTTCTGTGAGAAGTTCTGCCAGTGCAACCCTGACTGTAAGGAAAACCCTAGGACTGTCACATATGAAAGCGGCTGCTCTCCTGACACAGACCAGAGGAAGGGTGCAGATCTGGGGCTGAATGAAGGCCTGTTTTATTTCTGCCTTCACTTTGTGATCCATCTGCAGCAGCTCAGTTACCAGTCTGATAAAGACCAAGGGAAAACTATGGTCCATGGTGCCCTGTAACTCTCAGCAGCTGGTGATAAGTGCCTTGCCTGCATGTCTGTGTCCAGCATCAGTAAGCCCTGGGTGATGCTGCTGATGTCACGAAAGAAGGATGTATGGTCAGCTGAGTCACTGCTCTGCCACACTTGTTTTTCCCCTTCTGTGCTTTCATTCTCCGCTCTGTGATGGAGATAACGGCACTTGCCTACATAACTGGGCCTTCTGAAGGTGAATTTGTTTAGGGTTACAGCTTGGGGCTGAAAGGGGTAGAGGGCAATGGGGAGACAACTCAGACTCTGGGCTTCTCTGTACAGCCCTGTTCGTGTTATTAGAGCCGTTTGTTTCCAAACTGCATGTAATTAGTCCTAAGATGCAGATCAGCACCTCTTGCTATGAAGCTGGGAAGGACTTTGTGCACAGGTTTGTGCTCTGCTAGGTGTGAATAGCAGAGCATATTCTGTGAAAAGTCTTGTCAGGCAAAAATACGAGTTGTGTTTCTACAGGTCAGAATCGCTTCCCAGGCTGCCGTTGTAAGACCCAGTGCAACACCAAGCAGTGCCCGTGCTACTTGGCCGTGCGGGAGTGCGATCCAGACCTCTGTCTGACCTGCGGGGCATCGGAGCACTGGGACTGCAAGGTTGTGTCCTGCAAGAACTGCAGCATCCAGCGCGGTCTCAAAAAGGTATTGATAGGAGCATGGCTCTGGCAAAGGGCTGCCCGAGAGTAGAGTTGGTTAACAGATCTCCTACTACATAGGAGGGGCTGTGAGCCACTCAGAGCTGTCTGAGTGAGAAAAATCAAAGAGAGAAGCAGCTGTGCCCCGGGCTTTCATAGCATTTAGAACATGGATTACTGATGTGAAAATCAGGAGTTGGGAGATGAATGAGAATGCATGAAAACAAGGGAGTATAAAAAGTAACTCCATAGAAAAGTTAAATTTTGCTGGTCAGAACAAGAGACTGAAAATAAAAGGCAGAAATTCAGTGAGTGTTAAGTACTGTGCAGCTGCAGCTTATTGATGCTGTGACATGTAACTGAAGGGAGCTGTGTCACATTACACTGGGGCAGTGGACAGATATTGATTTCTCGTTTGCTTCTCTGCGTTATTTGCCCCTGTGGTATTGGAACCTTGAGGACTGCAGCCTGCACAGCATGGCTGCTCCTGGGCACTGCCCTAAACCATACACGTACACCTGGGGTGTGATATCTGCACTGCTTGCATGCTGAGAGTTAGTGGGTCTGCCATCTGAAACTGTTTTCTTTTTACCTTGGCTCAAGCATTTGTTGCTGGCACCGTCAGATGTTGCTGGCTGGGGGACTTTCATCAAAGAATCTGTGCAGAAGAATGAGTTCATCTCTGAATACTGTGGTGAGGTCAGTGTTTGTGCCCTTTCTGGGACTGCTGTGCTGTGTGCTCAGGAGGACGCGCTCTGTGGAAGTGCTCCGTTCACCAGCAGATCCAGCAGGGACTTGTCTGCCTTCCCCAGTTCAGCCATGGCCATGGGCTCACTCTGACCCAGTTGAATCTTGTACCATTTTGGGACCCATCTTAGTATGTCTAGGCTCTCCACAAGGTGGGGTGCGCTGGTCCCTTAAAGTCCAGCTATTGCTTCTTTTTCTCCTGAGCCCTGTTGAGCTCCCACCCCTTGGTGGAGGGGCAGGAGGCGTTTTCAGTTCTTTCTGTGCCTGCAGGTATTGAGGCTCTCTCAAGGCATTCTCTTTCTTCAGCTTATTTCACAGGATGAGGCTGACCGGCGAGGAAAGGTCTATGACAAGTACATGTCAAGTTTCCTCTTCAACCTCAACAATGGTAACTTGTGGGGGGCTTCATGGGGTGGTAAAAGCTTGGGCTTCCTGGCAGGGGCTGCTGGGGGTTGGTCTGAGTTCCTGTGTCACGTGAGCAGCAATCTCGTGTTTACAGGACACTGCAGAGTTTTCTTCTTTCTTGTTTCAATAGATTTTGTTGTTGATGCCACTCGCAAAGGAAATAAAATCCGCTTTGCCAACCACTCCGTGAACCCCAATTGCTATGCCAAAGGTGAGCTATCCTCACACGGGCCATTCAAGGTGGAGGAAAAATCTCTGATCCTACTCAGCTCTGGGAGCACAGGAAGTTCACTGGGTCCCAAGTCACACTGAGTCCATTGCAGCTGCAGAACATCAAGGACACAGGCAAACTCTCCTCGTGGCTGCAAATCACATTCCTACAGCTGGAAGCTCTGCTCAGCTCTGCTGCAGCTCTGACCTTGCCGCGAGATCGCTGCTAGAGAGCAGGCTAGGATGTTATCTGTCCTGCTGAGCAGCAGTTCTGGAGCCTTGGCTCTGCAGCTGGCCACGGTCGGACTGGGCTGGAGATGCTCTGTGACCTTTGGACCTGGGCTACAGTTGCACATCTCTGGTTCTGTCTCTCTTGTTACAGTTGTGATGGTGAATGGAGACCACCGGATAGGAATCTTTGCCAAGAGGGCCATCCAGGCAGGAGAGGAGCTCTTCTTCGATTACCGGTAACACAGGGAGCTGCTGTCTGGGGGCTGTGGGGCAGGGCTGACCTCACTTTTTGTGTGCACATTTGCAAGGAGCACAGAGGTTGTTCCAGCAGCTGTGGTTTTCCTGTTTTATAGGTACAGCCAGGCAGATGCCCTGAAGTATGTTGGTATAGAGAGGGAGACCGATATCATCTGAGCTGTGTGCCAGGCGGTCCCCACACATTTTGCTGCTGCACCTTGTAAGCAATGCCATGTTTGCTTCACGCTGACATGACTGCTGCCCGTGCTCCCTTTGTTGTGTGTGTCACAAGTGCTACTTTCCACCCAAACACCTGGAGAGAGACTCAGGGCAGGAGCATGAGTGGCTGCCACCAGGACAGCGGCTCTGCCCAGCCCTGGGATGGGGCAGGTTCCAGCACCTTGCGCTGCTGGTAATCTCCTGGGCTGGAGGGACCAAGCAGCTGGGACAGTTGCCAATTCTCAGTCTCTTTCCATTTTCTGTCAACTGTTAGAAGAACAAGAGTGAGTGAAGTACACTTGAGACCTGGAGGGTATGGCTGAAGGGTGACAGGACTGGCATTCTCCTCCAGCCTCTGTCCCACAACCTCTGGTCTCTGGTGCTACCTTTTGCTGCCTGTTCTAGCATTGGCTAGGACAGTGACAGTGTTGGAAGCCATAGAGATGTGTCCACACTCCTGCACGTCCCTGGGTTCCTCAGCTACTGTCACTGGGGTTCTGTTTTCCCTCTGCCTCAGCAGGCTGGAGGGCAGAGACCACCAGCATGTGGCTCCTTGGGACAGGAAGAGCAGCACTATGCAAAAGTCTCTTTGGGCAGGGAAGCCACTGAGCTGGTTAGAGATGATGTTACAGGAGTGCTGCTGCAAGCACAAGAGGAGCCGAGAGGAAGCACGCACCCAGGAGCATGAGGAAGCCCTGCTCTCGTGGCAGGCTGTGGATTGGCTGTGTGGTTCTTGCCTATCTGCAACTGCTCTGCTGCCTGGGTCTTCTGGGGCTGGGGCAGTTCTGAGGCTGTGTGGGGAACCCCCTCTTGCTTGGCTGTGGCTGCATCCAGCTTGGGAGCCAAGCTTTTGCTTGGAACGTCAGTGCTCCAGGCAGGTGCATCCTGGCCACACAGTATGAAAGCTGGTTGTTTCTCCAGCCTCTGTGGGAATGGTCCCTATCAGAGAGACGTGGGCTCTTTGAGACATTGCAGACCCTTCAGGAGCCAGCAGAGTGGGTCCTCTCAGGTTGAGAACCTTTCTTATTGCACAGAATTGCTTGAATGTTGCAGCGGTGAGGTTTGAGCAGAGCACAGCACTCATACCTGTTGTGTGTGTTGACAAAGGGGAAGCTCTGTGGATGCTTCTGGCATTCTGGTGCTGGCTGTGGTTTTGGAGATAAAGGGGGAAATGTTCTTTGGCAAAGAGAGGTTTGGCATTAGCACCCCATGCAAGAGGAGAAAGAAAAAAGCACTTTAAATTAAGCCTTCTCAGCCAGGCAGCTGGGCCCCGTGCGCCGCCCGGGGTGCTCTCAGGCTGAGGGACCACAGACCTCCCGCACCACTGCTGCCCTTCAGGGCAGGGACGTCTCTTCAGGCCTGGGGCTGGGCAGCTTGGAAGAACGGAGGGCTGCGTGGCTGGAGGGGTGGCTGGCTGGCTCTTCCCTGGACGGGGGCTGGGCCTGAAGGATGGGGCTGTCCTGTAGGAGCCACGTGCCACCAGCTGGCCTGATGCCAGGTGCTGGGCACTGCTGGACTCCTGTGCCAGCCTGGAGCAGTGCTGCAGGACGGTGTTTGCCCAGGACGGGGCCTGTTGCCCTGCTGCTCTGGGAAGTGTGAGGCTCCCATGCAGGGCATGGCCCATCCCCATAGCATGTCTCCCAGTGCAGAGCGCCCTGGGTCTGTGCCAGGAGCTGAGCCCTCCCCAGCACAGGCGTGGTCCTGCCCTGCCTGCTCTCAGTCCCGTCTTGAGCATTTGGGTCTGTGTGGAGCAGCACTTGTACCCCAGTCCCACTCCTTTGCCCTCTGCCCCTCTCCTGCCTCCGTCCCACAGCTCGTCCCAGCCCCGCTGTCCGCTCAGTGTCCTCTGCCACCTTGGCCGTATCTGCACTATGCCAGGCTTGTGTCTGTGGTTTGTTGACGGTGAATTATAATGCACTTTAAAACTTACGTGGCTTCTAGCCTTTGTCATAATAAAGCGATAAGCAACATCCCCCTGGGGCTCGCTGCTCTCTGTTACCCAAGGCACACCTTGCCCATTGACCTCTTCTGGGGCAGCAGGAACCCTCCCCTCAGGCACAGACAGGTTTATTAGGGCCCCCAGTGCTGGGCTGGGGAGGAGGAGCGCGGCGTGATGGAGCCTGGGGCACTGAGCAGGGCAGGGGCAGTGGGGCAGCTGTGCCCAGGCTGCAAAAGAAGGCTGCGAAGTGGCAAACGCCGTCATTCTGCCTTTATTGGAGTATCTTCACATCTCATTCAACAAAACAGGTTTTTAAAAAATAAGGTGCCCAGTGGAGCTAGGCCTTTGGGTAGATAAAAGCATTTCTATAACATTGTCTGACCACAGTACAGCGCGTGAACAGAGTTCCCTGGGCTGGCGGTAATGCAGGACGAGCACTTCTTACAGAGAAGTAGCAAACTACAAACCACTGACCACGACACTTGGAATATAACGCCTGACGTGAAGTTCCGTTTTGTTTTTTATACAAACTGATAGAATAAAAAAATCAGTGTAGTAGAATATTCAGCAACAAAAATGGTAGAAAGGATCCGTACCTGATTGTATGAAAGCAGCATTTCAGCAGAGTGCAGTGGCGTCATGCACGGCACGGGCAGGTATTGCTGGGCACCCCGGCTGCGCCGCGGTGATATTGCGTGGTTCCTTCGTGGCTCTTGCTAAGCGAGTAAAGCAGCAGGGAATTCAGCACGAGGGGGCTGGGGGCAGCTGGGCGATCCCCCCGCGGGCGTGGGACTGCCAGGCACAGGGTCCCCGGGAAGGGCAGCGGGGGGCAGCTGCCTGCCTGTGGCAGAGGGGCCACAGTGGGGCTGAGGATGCCGGCGGCCGCGCTCCAGGCACAGGTGGGAGCGGGCGGCTCGCCGGTGCTGGCAGTTCAGGTGTGCTCGGCCCTTTGGTCCCACGATGCTTGCTCATCTCCAGGCAGCCCCAGTGGCCGCGGGGCGCTGTGAGCCCGTTCCGCCCCCCGGTCTCCCACTAGTCCCCTTTTGGCTCCTCCAGGATCTGGGGCAGGTTCTGATCTTTGCGCACTGACAGCGGTTTGACGGCGCTGCTGTAGTCCTGGATGGCCTTGGGCTCGTTGGTGTGGTAGGAGCCCTTGTAGCGGTGGTAGTAGAAATAGAGCAGCACCAGCAAGCCCCCGAGCAGCAGGAGCAGGAATGTCACGACTGCGGGGAAGAGAACGGTGAGGGATTTGGGAAGAGGATGGGGGACAATGCATGGCACAGCTCAGGGGGCCAGCTGGGCATCTCACTTACATCCGATGATGATCCCAACCCAGCCATCATCATGCACGTGGGGGAACTCTGCAGGGATAAAGTGGGACTTGTGATGAGGCTGTGGGGTTTGTGCTGGAGCATCACTTCTGCCTCAGTGAGCAGCACCCCATGCTTTAGGGGGACCCTACCTGTGCCCATGTACCACGGGTCCATCTCGGGCGGGATGAGGATGGTGGTGAGGGGCAGCATGGAGGCACAGCTGGACTCCACCACCTCCCCCTGCACACTGTAGGGCCGCACAATGCTGGTGGGGCGGAAGATGGCTTTGAGGGGGACAATGCTGTTAAACTTCACCCCTGAGAGGCAGCCTGAGAATCCGGGTGTGTTGTAGCGCTGGATTTCGGGGTCAATCACGCCGGTCTCTGTGGGGGCACAGAAGGAAATAGCTTATCCCTACTGAAGGCCGTGCTGGGCAGAGGGGTGCTGGCGGCGGGACCCAGCTCACCCATCACACGCCCCAGGTACAGGTTCTTAGGTGAGTCCAACTTGCTATCCACAAACAGGGAGAACTGCTGCTCCATGACTGGCAGATAATCCACCTAAGGGGCAAACACTCAGCATCAGCCCCCTATTCTTCTGCACCTCCCACCGCCTTGGGTTGCCCCAATCCCATACCTGCGTGTACAGCGTGCGGTGCCAGCGGGTGATGTTGACATGGTGAGGTCTCCCATCTGTCACTGGCTTGGTGGTGAGGGCAAAGATGTAGGGGCTGGTGCCCAGCTGGTAGCGCAGCTGCAGGCTCCCTGCAAAGAGAGCGAGCGAAGGCTGTAGGGCTGGTCCCCAGCACAGGGGTGGAGGAGCCCCCTGTGCCCTCACCATCATCCTTGATGAGAACGGCCATGTAGTCCTTCACAAAGGAGCTGACGTAGAGCAGCACAGCAGGTGCCGAGGTGGTGCTGAAGCTGAAGCTGACCTCCTCATTAGTGAGGTTGTAGCCAGGCAGGGGCTGCCAGGGGCTGCTGACTATGCTGGCAAACTCGCGGGCAGCATACAGCGACATGGGCAGGATGTTGTACCGCACCCAGGCACCCTCCTCGAAGTACCCACCGATGTCTGCAGGGCACCCACAGGGTGATGAGAGCTCCTCTCCCGTGGAGGCTTCCCCCTGCTGTGCCCACAGCACCAAACTGCTCACCATAGTTGCAGAAGGGCCCATCAAAGGCAGAGATGCTGCAGTTGCAGCTGTAGTGGCTGTAGCGCTCGACGCAGAGCCCGCTGTTCTGGCAGGGCACCGGTGGGTCCTGGCAGTGGCCGGTGCAGTTCACCTGCACGCCCTCTGTCTCGTTGGCCTTGCCCTCCAGGTTGAGCGTCACGCCGTTCATCCGCAGCGCCCGCAGGCACCCCAGGAATGGACGCATCTTGTGCTCCGCTGAGCCTGCGGCGGGACCAGGACTGAGCAGCTGCGTGCTGCGGGGACACGGGGTCACAGGGCACAGCAGGGCTCTCACCGACATAGAGGGGTCTGTCAAACTCCAGGTGGACGAAGCTCTGTGGTGGGGCCGGCCGCACCACCCAGGGCAGTCTGTCCACCCGCAGCCGGGCCAGCTTCACGTTGAGCTCTGCCTTCACCTGGTGCCACTCGTCGTCATTCCAGGGCACCGCTGAGCGAACCGTCAGGTTCTCGTGCCCGTTTCCAATGTCGTAGGCAAACACCACATCCCTGGTGGCTGCGGGGACGCAGTGTCAGCAGCATTGCACCCTGCTGCCCTCCGCGCCCCACACCCCACCCGTACTGTTAAGCTCCACACGGATGTAGTTTTGTGTGCCGGGGTTTTCCAGGAAGACGCCGGATGGGGCGGTGGTCTTGAAATAGAAGGAGATGTCGAGGCTGTGGTTGGCGCGGAAGGTGGGGAAGAGCAGGGCTGCACCTTTGTTGAAGGAGACGGTGTTCCAGGTGTTTCCTGCGAGGAGCAGGACAGGGTGAGCGGTGGGTGCGAACCCAAAGCGGGCTCGGACCCTAACACAGCTCTGGTCACTCACGGTCTCCGTAGCACCGCAGGGGGCCCAGCAGGAACTGTGCTTCGGATCCAGAGCGGTTGGTGTCTCCCACCACCACCTGTGTGACGGGCAGGTGGTCCACGAAGGTCAGCAGACCTTTGTCTGTCCTCCTGCAAATGGATCATGCATCAGAGGTGCCATGCAGGGGTCCTGTTTCTGCCTGGACCCCCGACCCATGCCCTCCCTGTGCCCACAGCCTCTGCCTGGCACTCACCACAGTGCATGGTTGGCATCACAGTTGCAGAAGTACTCGGGATCAGCACAGTTCTTGTCCAGCCCGCAGGCGCAGCGCTGGATGCCCGGCCGCGAGCCGCCCCAGTAGTAGTGCCGCTCATTGTTTCGGCCCATCCAGAAGCTGTAGGGCAGCCCGGCTGGAGGTACAGGGGTGGGTTGAGGACACGGCCCTGTGGCGCAGCCCCACAGCACGGCCCCGCTCCCTCCTGGTGCTTACAGGGGGTGTTGAGCAGGCGAGAGCTGTAGCAGTGGAACTCAATCCGCTGTTCGCAGTACTCAGAGGCATTGGCCAGTGCTGAGACCTCAGCCCAGGAGGCATTCCAGTACTCCACTTCACCCAGGTAGGGCTGGTCCACGCTGGAGCCCGTCACTCGCGTGGCATAGTGCCGATTGTGCCGGATGATGGTCCATGCTCGGTCCTCTGCAGAGTGGAGCTGTTAGGAGGTTCCCCTGTTCCCTCCATCGTGCTCCAGATCCAGGCACGTGGAGGGGTCTGGTCCCTGAAGGCAGCCCCACGCCTCCCCCCGCCCCACTGCGCCCACCTCGGATGTCACAGTACACTGTGAAGGGCTTCAGTGGTCCGCTGCCATCTGGGTCAATAGTGTAGTTCCCCGAGGTCTTCCCGCTGACCCGGTATGCATCACAGGATTCTTTGTAAAGGGCTGGGAGAGGGGAATGAAGGGGATGACGATGGCACCGTGGTAGTGGGGAGAGCCACAGTGCCGCCCTGCCCCACGCTCACATTTGTGGCAGGTCTCTCCCTTGTAGCCCGTCAGGTCACAGATGCACATGAAGTCATCCCAGGACTGCACGCAGCGGCTGTCATGCTCACACAGGTTGGGGGTGCACCTGGGGGCACAGGGGTGAGTCCCGGCCCTGCCTGCACCTCCCCCCTGCTGCCCGAGCCATACCTGTCCGTTATGCCACAGACATTAAAGAAGACGTCGGCATACTTCCCCAGGCGGTGCTGCACCAGCATCTCCAGGTCCACGGGCTGCATGTCCACACTCAGCATCTGCAGGCAGCCGTGGAACGCCGTCTGGTTGGAGCGGCAGCCAGTGAGCGACGCGGGCTTGGGGCAGCCTGCAGGGTGCAGGGTGTTAGCAGGGCCTGGCACTGTATGTCCCCACGGTGCACCCACCCCACACCCACCTCCAAAGAAGTACTGGCTGCCGGTGCGGAGCTGGAAGGGATGAGCCACACGAAACTCAGCGCCATCGTCATCATCAATGGTCACCACGGCTGAGCCCTCCCGTGCCACCAGCTGCACCGAGTGCCAGAAGCCATCGTTCAGGCGATGTCCTGTGTGGAGAGAGCTGAGCGCTCGGGGGCACAGGCACTGAACTGGCCCCCAGCCCCTAGGCAGCCCCCAGCCCACCTGCAGCAAATTCAAGCTTCTTCTTGCCGGGCTGGGCAATGGAGACATTGACCTGGCCCTCACTCAGCACCATCTCCAGTGAGCCCAGGCGGTCAGCAAAGCTAGTGTAGAGCAGCAGCCCAGCTGTATCCCAGGAGCGGAAGCGAAAGCTGACAGCCAGACGGTTCCTGCGGGGGATGCCTGGCACCTGCACGTAGTTGTTGATGCCGGCAAAGGTGATGGGGGTGTTCACCTGGTCCTGGCAGTAGTGGCCCACGCTGCCCTGGGGGTGACCATAGGAGGTGGTGAGGTGTGAGATGCTCCCACAGCAGCGAGACTCCCCCCTCCTCCTCCCCCCACAGCCCCAATGGCCACCGCTCGATTTTGTTGCCTGGTGCTGCTAAATGGATGCCCCAGGCCAGAGGTGACCTCATGCAGTCGACGCGGGACTGCTTGGCTGAGTGCAGCAGCCGCCAGCATCACATCACCCCAGTGCAAGGGAAATACAGCCCTGGGAAAGGGGTCACCCACAGCAGGGATGAGGCTCTAGGGACGGGGTCACTCTGTGACAGCGATCCCCAGGGAAGGACCCCTGCCCCTGGTGGAGGCTGTGGAGTCAGACCTCGAAGCGGATATTGGATCTCCGGTGCCGGGCCAGGTCAGCGATGTTGACCCCATTGAAGATTATGTTCTCCACACAGCCACGGAAGTTTTGCCGGTAGGTGAGGTGCTGCTTGTCCTGGTCGATCACCCCTCCAAAGAAGATCTGGGAGGTAGAGAGGGTGGCTCAGCCTCACACTGACACAGCACAGAGCCGGCAGCCCGGCGATCCCTGCTTGCACACCCACCTCAGTTTCAAGGTCGAGGTGGTCGAAGGTGCCGTGGCAGCGGAAGTGCTTCACTTCTCCGTCCAGCGTCAGGTTGACGTGGTGGCCGTAGCGCTCGATGTGCAGCGAGTGCCAGTGCTGGTCATCCAGGAGGCTGCCCACCGCCACCGTCGTGTGGCCCTCGCTGGCGTGCAGTGGACTGCTGCCTGGGGAGGGCGCACAGTCACTCTGTATTCCTGCCTCAGCCCCACCTCAGTTCTTCCCGCCGGCCCCGGCTCACCTAAGCTGATGTGCAGGAGGAGCTGGGCTTGTTTGAGCTCCACTGTGATGTAGTCACCCTGCGAGCCCTCCCCATGCATCAGCACACCGTCCTGTTCCACTGTCTTGAAGTTGAAGGAGATATCATCTTCCATGGTGCTGATCTTCTTGGCCCGGAAGCGGTAGGAGATTGCATCATCCCCATCGAAGTAGAGCACATGGGATCCTGAGAGTGAGGCAGAGCCGTGTCATTGCCCTGCAGCAGTGGGCACCCCGACGCTGGGGAGCACATAGGTCTGACAGTCCTGACCATCGAGGCAGGTTTGTATAATCTCTAATGAAAGCTGGAGAAGGGTTCTGGCGTGTGCCAGAGCCAGACTGCGGCTCTGGCATTTGCACAAAAGCTGGCCCAGTGCCACGCAGCTATGGGGCTGAGCCCCTCCCCACATGGGAACCCCTGGGTCGGTACTCACGGTAGGGGCAGCCATAGAGGCCCAGGCGCAGCCCGATCTTCCCTCGTGGGTTCCAGGCCACTGGAATGATGCGGACGTAGCGGGCGAGGATGGGGTAGTGCAGGTCATGCCTCACCACACCACTCTCATTCACATTCCCAAAGAAAGTCTGGTGGTAAAGGCACAGCTCAGCCTGGAGCAACAACTGCCTGCACCCCCCAGACTCCCACCCCTCAGGGAGATGGGCAGTGCTTACCCAGTTGCTGCCCTGCTGGAAGAAGGGTTTCCAGCTGGTGGGGTGGTCCCCATAGAGCACGATGTAGCGTGTCAGCCAGTCGTATGTGTTGAAGGTCCCCTGCGTGGCCACTGCGTTGATCCTGTGCTTCTGCATCAGGTCGATTTGCAGCCAGGGCTGCTTGTCACGGGGGTCAGGGGACCACCCGCTAGTGCCTATGGGAGCGGGGGGGGGGGAAGGGGTCTCAGCAGGAACCCGCAGCCCCAATACTCCCAGCCCAGTACCCACAGGGGAAGCTCCCTGCACATCAGGGGGATGCTGAGGGGGAAACGTTGCGGAGGGACGTCCCCACGGCCCCTACACCCCGTGAATTTTGTCCCCACGTGCTGTTCCCGTCCCCATGGTGGGAGCGCTCACTGTGCAGCCGGGCGAAGCTTGCCGAGTAGAAGATGTTGTATCGGGAAGAGGCGCCAATGGACGAGGAGTAGAGGGATCCAACCAACTCATCGTAACACGGCCCTGCGGGGAACGGGGCACTGGGTGCGGCGTCCCAATCCCCGCAGCACCGCACACAGACAGCCGCATGGGAGATGGAGGCGTGGGGGGGCAGTTCCCCACGCTGCGTGATGGCAGGCGGGGGGTGACGGAGAAGCGGTGACGGAAGGTGGCGGATCCGCGGGCGATGGACGCAGACCCGCGCTGCTCGCAGCCGCCGAGCCCCGCACCGTGACCCAGCGCTTCTGCGTTGCCGAGCCGCGCTGAGAACCGGGGGCGGTGCTGCCGTCGGCCCCGCCCGCTGTCCCCGCTTTTGGGGACGGGTCTGCAGGCACCGCTCAGCGCCCCCGGCCGAGGGTCCGCGCCTTCCTCCGCGCTCCCACTGCGGCGAGAGCTGACGCACCGCAGCCTCCGCAGTGCTGTAGGAGCGGAGGAACCGCCGCCCGCCCCGCCTCGACCCCTCGGCCCGAGGCGGCTGCCGGGCCCGGAGCCCCCGGGTGGGGCCGGGTCAGAATGCCGCAGATCTTCAGAGAAAGCGACGTCCGCAGAGAAGGATGTGGTGGGGTCGGGGTCCCCAAGCCCACCGCACAGCTGTGCCGGGCCAGGCCGACCCCGGGGCGCCGTCCCGAAGGAGCGTCGGCTGCAGCCTCTGTTCCGCGTGGGTTCAACGGCAGCCGCTCCGAGCCCACCGCCCGCACAGCTCCACCCTCAGCCGTCACCCCCGCGCCTTCCTCTGTGCCTCCATCGCCCCGCGCCTCCCGCACCGCTCCCCCCGGCCCCGCCGAGCTGCAGGCGTTGGGCCTCGCCCCCCCCCCCGCCCTCCCTGCCGCAGCCGTGCGGCGCTGCCCGTGGTCCTGGCGGAGGCGCACGGTGCTGCGTCCTCCCGGCCCGGGACGCTCGGGATGCGGGGCGCTCGGAGGACGGGATGCGAAGCGCGGGGCGCGATGCCCGGCGCATCCCAGTGCTCCCGGTGCGGGGTCACGGAAGACTGCAGGCAGGGCCCTGCACGGGCGCGGGGGCTGCGGCTGGGCGGCCCCGGGCGTGGCGCTGGGGGGGGGGACGCCGGAACGCCCGTAGCCGGGGGTGACCTTGGGAAAAGCGCGGAGCGGGGCGCCAGGGGATGCCCGTGAGAACTGGGGAACGGGGCTGGAGGGGGAGGCTCGAGGGGAGGGGGAGGTCGGGGGGTGCCGGGCAACGCAGCTCCGTCCCGCAGTGCGGAGCGGCGGCTCCCGGGACCGCGGCCCCACCACTTACGTGCGAGGCAGCTGGGGCCGGGCCCGAGGAGAGCGGCGCAAGCGGCGAGCAGGAACCCGAAGAGGCGGCGAACGCCCATCGCTGGAGCGCCCCGAGCGCCCTCGGCGCCGCCGCTCCCGGTGCTGCAGCCGCGCGGCGAAGCGGGAACGGCGGCTCCGCCCACGGGGCGGTGGCGGTGGGGCGGCCCCGGGTCGGGCGGCGCTGGGGAAAGCGCAGAGCCCCCCAGCACCCCGCCTGCCGCCCCACAGCCCTCGAGCGGCCTCGGGGTGCCCGTCCCGATCACCGCCGGCACCCACGGGGCAGCCCCGGCCCCGCGTGGCACCCAAAGCGCGCGGCCTGCAGGAGTGGAGCGGGGGCGCGTGGGGAGAGAGCCGTACGGGGAGAGCGCTGCGCGGGGAGCGCACTGCACAGGGGGTGCGCGGGGAGCGACGCACGGGATGGGTGCCGTTTGGGGCATCGCGCATGGTGAGCAGCGCCGGTGGCTCGTGGTGCAGGCCCCCCCAGACGTGACCCAGCTCCCGGTGCCCACAGCTGCAGCAGGGAAGGATTTAAGTGGTGTCTGCCAGCCCTCTTGCAGCAGATGTGGTGATGGTTTGTAATCAAGCAGCAGATTAAGGCCTGCGGGTTGAGGGGTCGCCTGTCTTTCCCAGTGGTGCAGAAGTGCTGGATTTAGCCCGCGACTGTTCCCAAACATCCCCAGACGCCCACGGTGGGGACGGGGGAGGGGGCTGGCTGCTGTGTGCCCTACATATGCCACCTGCCCCACAGACCATGTGGTGCCCTATGGGGATCCAGCCCTGAGGGATGGGGATGCTCTGGGGGCTGCTGGTCCTGGTGCTCAGCAAGAGCCCAGCACTCCACTGGGCAATGCTGCCGTCACCTGCAGTGGTGCTGGGGCTGCTTCCTGTGCAGGAGCTGAGCTGAGGCCAGAGCAGGTGGTGAAAGAGGGAACAGAAAGACCCAGGTGCAGAGGGGCTGTGAGGAGAGCTGGTGGCATGTGCTGCTGCTAAGAGCTGGAGCCACGTCCCTGGGGATGTGGATGCAGTTGAGGGCCCTCCCGGCTCCGAGATCCTCGCAGTGCTGGTGGGTCCAACCAGGCTGTATCCTGACATTTGTCCCAGGGCTGTGTCCCTTCCTTTCCCCCAGCAGAATGGCATCCCCAGAGCAAGCACAGAGCAAAGGTCCAGAGCATGTATGTGCCTCGGTAAGGGCAGGGAGGGGAGAACCCTGCGGATGCCCAGCCTGCAGCAGCTCCATGGCCCCAGGGCACCAGCAGAAAGCTCCTGGGGCCAGTAGGGACTCTGCACAGAGCTGAGATAAGCCATGGAAAGATGACCGTTGCTGGGAGAAAGGGGGATTGAGGGATTATTGCTACAAGAGGCAAAAAGCCTGCTAGAGCCTGAAATCAATTTGCTCCCTGCTGGGGAGAGCAAAATGGGTCCTCTTTCCTGCAGATCCTAATCTGGCCCATAAGGAGGGGCTGGGAATGGTGTTGTCAACAACCAGCAAACCGCCTGCCCAGCACTGATGGAGCACAGGGGCACAGCAGCAGAGCAGAGTGTGGGACCCTGTGGGCAAGGGGGATACCGTGCATCAGCAGTTCCTGCAACTGCCATCTCCCATCAGGGCAAGCAGTGCCCAAGCTGAACACGTCTCTGCTTGCTGCCCTGGGACAGTGCCAGCCCACAGCAGTCCCGCACTCTCTTTGGCACTGCTTCCCTCTGGCTCTCGCACAGCCTTCTGCTTGCAGCCCGTGCTGCAGTGGGAGACGCCGACAGCAGCCCTGTTGGGCTGGGAACTCCTGCGAGTGCTGTGTGTCCTCAGCCTGTCTCTCCTCCCCGTGCCTGGGTGTCATCCCCGAGCCCTGCAGCACCAGAGCTAAGCAGAGCACAGTTATTTCTGTACCTCAGCATGCAGACAATTGCCACAAACTAAAGATGCAGGACGCAGCTCCAGAGCAGGGTCATGGCTGCTTCTCCTTCCCTCTTGGGGCTGGGCTTGTACTCTCAGCACATCTCTCGGTATCGGGTGCGGCACGCGGTCAAACCACAGGTTGCAGAGCTCAAAGACACTGACAGCTCTGGAGCCTCTGAGTGAGGAGGGGAGAGGTCCTGCTGTGCAATGGAGGAGGTGAGGTGCTGCGGAGAGAGGATTTCACAGGGTCTGGTGGGCACATCGCTCTCTGGCTCTTGCTTTTACTTTTAAACTTTCTCTTGTGCTCCTTGTGGGCTGAGAGGGCTGTAAGGGACAAGCAGGGCAGCACTCGATGCTCCAAGTCCCCAGGCCTGGAGCAGGGAAGGAGCTGGGGAGCTGCTGGGGACAGGTTCTGCCTAGAATCAGTGTCAAACCCAGAGTGCACGAGTGGGCATTTGAATGCATTGGAAAGGTCCCTTTGCACCCACAGCACCTGGGGCCACTGGCACCGAGGCTGGGGATGGTTGCATGGGGTCACCTGCAAGGGGACACTGTGGACTGTGAGTCGAGTGTGAGCTCCTGGGGATCACTCGGAGCAGCCCCATGGGGTCAGAGCTGGTTCATGGACGTGGGATCAGATCAGAGACATTGGGGCTGGGGTGGTGTTGCTCCACTAGCACTGTGCTGCAGCAGGGAGTGCGGGAAGGTCCCGGTTGCTCTCGCAATGACTGAGCGAGGTGAATCTGCCACTGCTCCAAGTGGGCGTGAGACGGAAACTGAGCCACCCTCAGGGCTCCCCACAGCGGGGCTGCTTGGTGGGGCTGGGTGGGGGCTGCGCATTGCAGTGGGGCAGAGGGCAGCGGGCATCCCTGGTTAGAGCATCTCTCGCATTGAGACAAACGGAGAGAGTGGGGAGCTCTCAGCCTGGAGAGAGTAACCTAGGGAGACCACGGAGCAGCCCTGCAGGGGGCTCACTAGAAAGGAGAGCGACTTTTTGCACGATCTGACAGTGACAGTACAAGAGAGAATGGTTTTAAACTAGAGTGAGGGCAGTGGGGCTCAGGGGGCTGTAAGGTCTCTTCTGAAGCAGTTTGGCTGTGATTCCATGATCTCTCGATACCAATCCCTCTGTGCAGGCAAACCCCACCCCCATGGTAATAACGGCCACCACCGACTTCTACACCTGGGAGTACAGCGTCTCGTGGGATGATGGCACGCTGCCTGAGCTGTGTGAGAAGCAGGCAGTGCAGGGCTTCGCCCGCACCTACCAGCCGGCCATCTACCTGCTGCTCTCACTGCTGGGCACGGTGGGCAACGGGCTGGTGCTGCTCACACACACCCGCTACCGCCGGGCACGCAGCATCACCGATGTTTGCCTGCTGCACCTGGCCCTATCGGACCTCCTGCTGCTGCTGACGCTGCCCTTTGCCGTCACTGTGATGCTGCAGGGCTGGTCCCCAGACACAGCTGCCTGCAAGGTGCTGCAGGGCGTTTATGCCCTCAACTTCTACAGCGGCTTCCTCTTCCTCACCTGCATCAGCATGGACCGCTACGTGGCCATTGTGCGGGTGCCAGCTGCGTGCCGCCTGCGCCCACGGGCTCGTCGCCATGGCTGGCTGACGGTGGGCCTGGCCTGGCTGCTGGCCACGCTGCTGGCACTGCCGCAGTTCATCTACGGCAAAGCAGAACAGCACCAGGACCTCCACATTTGCCGTGTTGTTTTCCCCCCGGCAGTGTCACGGGGAGCACGGGGAGCCACCAACCTCACGCAGGTCGTGCTGGGCTTTGCCGTGCCCTTTGCAGTGATGGCAAGCTGCTACACGGCTGTGGCTCGGACGCTGCTGGCGGCTCGTGGCGCTCAGCCCCACCGGGCGCTGAGGGTGCTGCTGGCCCTTGTGCTGGTGTTTGTGGCCCTGCAGCTGCCCTACAGCTTGATGGTGCTGCTGGACACAGCCGAGCTGCTGGCCAGCTGGGAGCTGAGCTGTGCACAGAGCCGCCGCAAGGACCTGGCGCTGCTGGTCACCAGCGGGCTGGCATCCCTGCGCTGCTGCCTCAACCCACTGCTCTATGCCTTCCTGGGCCAGCGCTTCCGCCGTGAGCTGTGGCTGCTGGCCAGCGATGCCGGCTGTGTGGGGAACATCGACCCGCGCTGCCCCGGCTGCCCCAGTCCTCGCCAGCGCTCATCACTCTCCACCTGCCAAGATGTGGCATAGGAATGTAGTGCCATGCCCAGGGCAGGCGCCAGCATCCGTGGGACTCAAAACCCCCCAGGGAAAGCCTGAATGGCCCCAGGAGTCCCTGGAGCTACTGATAGGGGCAGGACAGACAGACTGTGTCCTGGGCAGATGGAGACAACGCCTCGCGTGCAGAGCCCAGTGCCAGCACTGGGGAAACGTCCCCAGCTGCAGGGAGACCATGCAATGTCACAAGTGGTTGGGGGTGCATGCCACAAGGGCACCATGCAGTGCCACACATGCCCCAGTAGGACCGTGCATTACTGTGTGAGTGGGACTGCAATGCCACAGGGCAGCGCCTTCCACCTTCGTTTCCACCCTTGCAATAAACCCTGCTCGAACTACGCTGTGTCAGGCCACATCTCTGCGCGGCCGGGGACTCTCCGGGGTGGAGGAGCAGAAGCTGCCGTAGGTACCGAGGCCGATATCGGGCAGGCGGCAGGAAGCCGGGGAAGCGCCGCGGCAGTGGTCGGTGGATGCCTGCAGGAGGCAGCAGAACCCAGCGTTTCCTGTCCTGCCTGTTGCCCGACGCTGCGGGGCCTGACCGCGTCTGCCCGAGCCAGGGGCACCCACGGGGTTGGGACCCTCAGTCACGGGATGGGAACGGCCTAGCCGCACTCCAGCAGGGTTTGTCACAGCCTCCACATCGCCAGCAGGGCAGAGGCGGCGATGGAGCCCACAGACCCACACTGGGGCTGTAGGGGTCGGAAAACCCCCCGGGGCCAGCAGTGCGATCCTAGGGAAAATCCTGCTCCGGCTCAGGCTGGAAACTCCCCCCAGGGCGATGGGCGAGAGGGGTTTTCCTCTCCCTTCCTCTCCTCTCATTTCCCCACGAGATTTGGCCCCAGCAGGTCCATCCCAGTGGCTCCAAGCATTCCACACAGGGCGGTTGCTCCTGTTGCACTCAGCCTCCCGGCAGGGCTGAGCAATGCCAGCACAGAGCGCCCAGAGCAGCAGATCCAGGGTCTGCAGGGGCAGTTCAAGCTTCCCTGCGAGGGGGTGGTTCTGAGCCCCGGGTCGGTTCACCCTGGCTCTGACACCGAGGGTTTCTGTGTGGGGGGCGATGCCTCCCCATCTCTGGGTTTGGAGACCTCTTCCCGCTCACCCACACGCTCTGTAATCAGCCCAGCTCATACTGGGAAGCTCGGACCCTTCGCCTACTTCTGGGCAGAAATGCAATTACCACTGACTCAGTACCGCAGGGCCCCCATCCCCTCGCAGCCCCCATTCTGCTGCACCGACCACCCGTGTCCCGCGGACTCCCAGCTCCCTGCCCAGCTTCGGGCTGCCCCACGGCCGCGCCGTACCTCCCCGCACCGCGGGCACCACGCCAGTCCCGCAGCTGCTGCTCTGCCCCGCAGCAGTGGCCCCGCTCCCTGCCCGCGGCCCCTCGGGGCTGGCGGTGCGTGGGAGGCGAGCTGGCGGCTCCTGCCTGCACGGCCCGGTCCCAGCGGCTCCCGGAGAGCCGGGCGGATGCTTTAACCCTTCCGGTGCTGCAGCAGCCGAGGTGACGGCGCTGGCAGGACGGGCCGTGACCCCGCGCCCGCATCGTGCGCACGGTGCAACCGCGGCTGTGAGAGCACCGAACGTGCCCTTGGCACCGAGGGGTGAAAGGGCCGCGCCGGTGGAAGTGGGGTGGCGTCATTCCGTGCAACGTGGGAGCTGCGCCCCGCACGCGGCACCGGCATTCCGGGCCCTCCTGGGCCGGGGCTGCGGCGCGTTGACGGGACGGGACGCTGCCAGCTGCGCTGTGTGACACCACGCGCCCGCGGCTCCCCGCCCGGCGCAAAGCGCTGCTTCGCCAAGGCCGGACCGCGCCGCAGCCCCGGCGCAAAGCGACGCCCGCGGCCGCTCTCGCCCACCGCGCGGTCCCGGCGCCGACCGCCGCCCCGTTCGGCCGCGCGCCCCCGTCCGGCGGATGACGCAAACGGCGGCCCGTTGTACCGGGAGCCTCGCTCCGCCCCGGGCCGCGCGCGGCGATTGGCGGACGTCGGTGACGCGGCGGGACCGGCCCGCCCGGGGCGGCGGCGGCGGCGGCCGGAGCGCGACGCGGGAAGGGAGCCGGGCCCGGCGGGGCGATGCCGTTCCCCGGCGGGCTCTGGTGGCTGCTGTGCTGCCGGCAGGGCTTCACGCTGCTGCGGCGGGACTACGGCGAGGCGGAGCGGGAGGCGGACGGCGAGGCCGAGGAGGAGGCGTCCTTCGAGCTCCGCGCCCAGGGAGACCGGGTGGGTCCGAGCGGCACCGGACGCCAGCGGTCGCGGTGCGCGGTTCGGTTCGGACCGGCCGGAGGCCGCCCCGCGCCGCGCCGCGCCTCTTCGCGCTGCACCCGCCCCGCTCCCGGTGCGCGGCCCCGGCCCGCGGTTCAGCGGGGCCCGGAGCCCGACCCGCCGCGCGGGCCACCCGTGCAGAGGGGGTTCGGAGCCGGGCCCCGTGGCGGGGACGCCGCGAGCGCATCCGGCGGTTCCCGGCAGCGGCCGCCCGGCCCCGCTCCTTGCCGCCGCTTGCCCGGGCACGTCCTCCCCTCGCTCGGGGTGCGCCGGGGCCCGCGGGCCAGGCTGCCCTTGGCGCGTCCCCTCTGCGGGGCGCTGGGATCGGAGCCGCCGGGGCTGGCGGGCGAGCTCTGGCCGCCGGGGGCTGCGCGGTGGCCGGGCTGGTGCTGAACTCGGTGCGCCTCCAGCGACTGAGCGGCGGTGCCGGGGCCGGCGGGGACGTGACCCGGCCCGAGTGAAGAGGTCGGGGCCCGAATCTGCCCGGTGTTCGGGGTCCGCGTCTGCGGGGGCCGGAGGCGGTCGGGGTCCCGGGGGGCAGAGTCTCTCCCGCCCTCCCTGGGGGAGGCAGCCTGGCCTCTTTTCTCACAATTCGCGGGGCCTGGCGCCACGCTCCCATTAGTTCGGGCTGCGGGTGCTCCCAGAGCCCGAGCTGCCTCCGGCCATGCGGCCGAGCAGGGCTGGCACCGCGGCTCCCGTCTGTTGGACCGTACCCGCCGTCCTTTGCTCGGTGGCTCGTGCGCCGTGGCGTTGGCTGCTGCCCCCTGGGCTGTTCCCGGTGCCCTGGCAGCGCGGGGGGAACCGGAGCGCCTATGGAGTGATAGAGCGCAGCCAAATCCGGAGCGTCTGCGTGGAGAGCGGAGCTTCCCATGCCTGCTTCTCGGGGCAGAGCTGTGGAGCCAGAGCCTGACGCGGGATCCCGCTCTGTGCTGCGGTCGAGGGTGAGGTTGGTGCGGGGGTCCCCGTCGGCTCTGTGCAGCCCTGGGTCCAGGCAGCGCTGCAGGACTGCTCTCAGCACATCTCTCCTTCCAGATCTCCCCGCTCTGGCTGCTTCCTCTGCTCAGGGAAGCGGAGCGGCGCGGCGGAAGCCAATGCTTCCCTCCCGCCAGGCTGCACGAGGGATAGTGGGGGGAGGCTGGGAGCTGCAGGGCTGAATCGCTGCCGAGAGGGGCTGTGGGGCAGAGTGCAGCCGAGCTCACTGCAGCCCCTCTCTGCCCTGCATTGGGGTTTGCAGTGTGGTCTTATTGCTGCTGGGGTGCTCTGACCGTGAAGGGCTGCGGGCAGCCCAGGTGCCCCCGCTGCAGCAGATCCTGGCTCTCAAGGGATACCTTCAGCAGCACCTCCAGGGCAGGGGTAGGGAGGCAGGGCTGGAGATAGACCTGCTGGGCACTAGAGCTGGTGCCAAGGGCACAGCAGCAGCAGAAGCCTTCTGGGACTTCCTGCGTCCCACGGGCTGCTGGCTCCAGAGGTTGAGTCTGGCATGTGTGGCTGTGACGCCAGGTCCCTGGGGAGCCCTTTGCCCGCCCTGTGGCTGTGGGGTCCCCGTCAGCCTGTGGTGTGGCTGCCTCTTCCTGGGAGCGTGGGAGCAGCTGGCCTGGCCGTGGTGGCTCCTCTCTGGTTATTTATAGCCCTGAGAAGGAGCTGTCCTGTGGGTCATGAGAGGTGCTGGGCACCATCCCCGCGGCCCAGCCATGCAGGAGCTCACAGAGCCCTCCTTGCCTGAGGGGTGGCACAGCTCTGGGGGACACCATCCCCATGCACAGAGTGCTTCTGCTCATGGCAGATGCCCTTAATGCCACAGATCAGCGGTGCCCGATCCTGCCCTGGCGCAGCAGTACCTGGGGCAGCTCCTGCTCCCCGTCCCCACTGCTAATTTTAGCAGCTGTCTCTTTTTCTTGGCATTCTGCAGTGTGTTCTGACTTGGTTGTGTCTTCCACCATCAGGCTGCAGCTGGCAGTAGTGCCTGTGCACCTCCTGGGGCCATCCTGCCCGTGCCACCGCATCCCTGCACCCTGCCCGGCGTGGTGCTGGCTGGTACCGGGGCAGTGCCTCATGTCCCAGCATGTGCGTGGGGCAGTCACGTGTGTGGCTCCATCAACATGGAGTCGTGTCACACAAGGAGGAACCGTCCCCATCCCGCTGCAGGGCCAGGGACTTCCCTGCTCAGCGTCCCACTGCCGCGGGCAGGAAGTCAGCGGCCCCATTACAATGGGACTTTGTGCCGTAAGCGTATTACTCAGCACTGACCTTGTGCAATTCTGCACGGTATTCAGCCTGCTGGGGTGAGCTGAGGATACGCGGCCAGCGCACCCGTGTCTGCCCTGAGGGGTGCCCTAGCTGCAGCCATGCGTGCTCCCGGGATGTGAGCCCTTCCCTTTGGATCCAGAGACATGCGGTCATTGTGGGGAGATGGGTTGGGGGTGCTGGGCAGTGAGCGGGGAGTGAGACATCTCTCCTTCCTCTGCAGGCATCCCTGGAGGTGAGCCTGAGTCAGCCCACCCGCATCAGCAGTGGCTCGGAGCGGTGAGTGACCCCCTGCCACATCGCATCGCAGCCCTCACACCGTGCTGGGGGCTGGTACCCAGCAGGCACCAGTGTGCACCGTCCTGTCCTGCTCACGGAGCTGGGCACGGTGTGGAGGAATGGCAGAATCAGGACTGCCCGTCTCCATCCTCGTCTGCTACACCTCGAGCACATCTCCATCCCTGTGCCGAACAGCTAAGCTGTAGCAGATTACCCAATGGGACCCAATTGTGGGGCTCTGCAAGGCTGCGTCTGCCCATGGGGCCGTGTCCTGGGCTGCTGTGTGCCCAGGGAAGCGGGGTGCTGAGGCCCAGCAGCCTGCCTGCTCCCTGTCCTCGCAGCACTGACATCGCTGCCAGCATTCCTTCCTGGTTGTTCATTTTCCGAATTCCTTGGCAGGGCCACAACTGCAGACAGCTTATTTTTAGCCAGGGTCATCTGCACCCGATGGCTCTGCCGCGTTCCCACTGCGGAGTTGCGGGGTGACCAAAGCCCCTGGGGACGCAGGTCCCTGCTGCCAGGGCGCTGCCGTTCCCCCCATCTGGGATGCTCTCATAGGCACCAGGCTGAGTCCTGCCTTGTTCCCAGGTCCCTGCTGGTGTCAGAGGAGATGCGCAGTCTCATCGTGGAGAAGGGGCCGGGGCCAGTGGAGGAAGACCCCGATGCTCTTGTGAAAGGTAGGTGCAGTGTCATGCAGGCTTCTCTAACTTGGATGCTTCTGGCCTGGGTTCCCAGCTGGGGTTGGCAGGACCGTGCCCCGACGGGCTGGATGCTGCCCTGGGATGGTACAGGGCAGAGCACTTGGGCAGGTGCCGCAGGAGCTGAGGCTTCCCCTCCCCAGGCTGGCTGCAACGGGAGGTGCGGGGTGGTGTGAAGACCCCCTGGCTCCGGCCTCGCAAGTACTGGTTCGTGCTGACGCCCGACTCCCTGGACTACTACAGCAGCAATGAAAGGGGGGCCAAGCGTCTGGGCTCCCTGGTGCTCACCAGCCTCTGCTCCGTGCTGTGGCCAGACAAGCAGACCTACAAGGAGACGGGTAGGGAGCCCCTTAGCTGGGCCGTGCCCTCGCGCCCTGCGTTGTCACCCAGAGGGGCAGCCGGTGAGCTGTGCGTCCCCTTGCAGGGTTCTGGAGCATGACAGTGTTTGGCAGGAAGCACTGCTATCGCCTGTACACCGAGCACTTGCACGAGGCCGTGCGCTGGGTGTGCGCTGTGCAGAAGGTGATCGACAGCAAAGCGCCCGTGCAGACGCCCACACAGCTGCTCATGCGCGATGTGGAGGTGAGCGCAGGGCTGCAGGCGCTGCACCCAGCGGGCCATCCTGTGGCAGCTGCTGTTATCGCCTCACCCTTGCAGGAGCACTGTGGCAACCCCGAGGTGCTGGAGCAAATCTACCGCTGCAACCCCATTCTGCGCTACACCAGCAGCCCCCTCTACGCACCCCTGCTGCCTTTCCCCTACGGCAGCCTGGACCAAAGCGGTGAGCATTGCATGCAGCACTGTAGCAGTTCCACGCTGCCAGGCCGGGTCTGAACTCCCACATCACATCTGTGGTGGTGGGGAGGCACTTTGGAAAACCCGCGCAGCTGTTAAATCCCCATTCCTGTCCTGCAGCTCCTGGTCCTCACAGCTACACCACGCTGCGTGACGAGGCCGTGAAGCTGTTTAACTCTCTGCAGCAGCTGGAGTCGCAGCAGGACCCAGTGCCACTGATCCAGGGCATCCTGCAGACCTGTCTGGACCTGCCGCCGCTGGTGGATGAGATTTACTGCCAGCTGGTGAAGCAGACCACGGAGCCACCGGCGCCGGGCGGGCCGGGCGACTTGCACTACTGGCAGCTGCTCACCTGCATGAGCTGCACGTTCCTGCCCTCCCCGCCCGTCCTGCGCTTCCTGCGCTTCCACTTGGTCAGGCAAGTGCCGCTGAGCCGTGGGGCACAGAGCTGGGATGGCACGGGGTCCCCCGGGCAGCGTTGACCCTGCCGGTGTTCCTCACAGGACGGAGAGCCGCTTCCCCGCCTCGGAGATGGCCGAGTACGCCCGCTTCATCCAGGAGGCGCTGGGAAAGACGCGGGGCCGGGAGTGCGTGCCGTCCCTGGAGGAGATCCTGGTGCTGATGCGGCGACAGGAGATGGTGTGCACCGTGCACTGCCCGGGGGTGGCCGCCTGCAGCGTGACCATCAGCTCCCACACCACGGCGGAGGAGGTGGGCACCGCGGCGGCGCCGCGCGGGGCTGGGGGCGGCTGAAGGAGACGGGGCCGGGGAGGGGGCTGGCGCGGGGCCGGCCGTGACCTGTCTGTGTCCCTTTGCAGTCCTGAGCACCGCGGCCAGGGACGCGCAGTCACCGTTGGTTGCCTTTGTCTCGCCCCAGGTGGCCCAGGAGCTCGTGTCGCGCCTGGGGCTGTCGCAGAGCCCCAACCTCTTTGCGCTCTATGAGCAGTCCCGGCTCCGCGAGCAGCCCGTGGGCAGCTCCACGCTGCTGGCAGACGTCCTCACCAGGTTTGAAAAGTAAATGTCCCGCCGTGCTGCCCGGGGGCCGGGGGCTCCGCGAGGAGGGGGCGTCGCTGACGGCACCGTGCTTCCCCCGCAGCCTGACCGGGGAGCAGCGGGGGCAGGACGTGCCGCGCCGGCTCCGCTTCAAGCACTACGGCTTTCTGGACACGGAGAACGTCCCGCGGGACAGCCTGGAGTTCGCGCTCCTCTTCGAGCAGGTGGGAGCGGGGCCGCGCCGCGGGCGTCCGCACCGCGCGACGGCCGGCCCGGCCCCGCTGACCCCGGCGTCCCGCAGGCTCACGAGATGGTGCTGCGGGGTTACGTGCCCACGTCGGAGGAGACGCTGCAGACGCTGGCGGCGCTGCGCCTGCAGAGCCTCAACAGCGACTTCTCCGCCCGCGCGCCGTTCCCGCGCCTGGAGGAGCTCTTCCCGCCTCGCGTGCTGCGCGCCCGCCTGGCGCCCCCCCGCCCCGACCCCCCCCCCAAGTGCCGCGGGGCGCGGCTGCGCGCGGGGCTGCTGGCCGGGGGGCTCTGGGGGCGCGCGCCGGCCAAGCGGCGCGCCGAGCGGGACCTGCGGCTGCGGGGCCGCCTGCGGGAGGAGGGGGCCGGCACCGTGGCCGCCATCGTGGAGAAGTGGAAGCTGCTGCAGGGCATGGGACGGCCCGAAGCCATGGCCGCCTACGTGGCGCTGGTGCGGGAATGGCCCGGCTTCGGCTCCACTCTCTTCGACGTGGATCTGCGTGCGGTGAGGCCCCGGCGCGGCGGTGGGGAGGGGGGGGGGGGGGGGGGGGGGGGGGGTGTGGGGGGGGCGGCCCTGACGGCCCTCCGTCCCCCTGCAGAACCCCGTGGGCGCCGGACCCCAGCGGCTGTGGCTGAGTGTCGGGGCCAAGGCCGTCTCGCTCTATAAGCCGGGGGAACGGGAGCCCCTGGACAGCTTCTGCTACAGCCGTATCTCCTCCTTCGGGGCCTCCGATAGCAGCACCTTCCGCCTCTCCGTGGAGGACCGGGACCTGCTCTTCGAGACCTCCCAGGTAAGGGGTGTCTGTCCCTCCTCTGTCTGTCATCCTATTTGGGGGCTGCAGACGCTTTGGGCTGACCCAGCTGCGTCCCTCTGCTCTGCAGGTGGATGAGATTGCCCAGCTTCTCAACACTTACCTTGCCTCGATGGGTGCCCGCCAGCCCCAGGAGCTGCCTGCCAGCCCCCTCGGCTCTGATGCTGCAGTGCGACCCCGGGGGCTGTGCCCTGCAGCTGGGTCCTGGCAGCACCTGCTGCCTGCTGGCTCCTTCAGCAGCTAGCCTGGCAGCCAGAGGATGCTCCGTGGATGGCACAAGGAGGAGAGGAAGCAGTGGGTCAGCATGGGCCCAGGTGCCATGCGCTCCCTGATCCACCGTTGCCTTTCTGGTTGTTTCCTTAATTTATTTCGAGACGCCTGCTTGCCCACGTCTCTGAGCACTTTCCCTGGAGGGGCGGTGGGGCTGCTGTGCTGTGGGTACCTGCTGTGGCTATGCCCTGGTTCCCCCGGCTGGTGCCCCGCACTGCCCCCCAGGCCTGTCCCCATCCCTTGTCCCTGGTGCCTTTGCCTCCAGCAGTTGTGCTGTCCTGGTGGTTCTGCCCATGCCCCAGTCCTCATCCTGGTGGCTTTGCCTGGGCAGAGGGTGCTGGGCAGCTGCACTGCCATTGTCTGTCTGTCCGTCCACTGAGTCCACCTTTCCTGGAAAGCTGCGGGTGGCTTTTGGCTGAGCTGCCCTTAGGGACCCACGTGGTGCCCTGTAGCAGGGCTGGTAGTGCAGGGGTACCCCAGGGGCTGCAGGGTGGGTGGTACGGCTGGGGCTTAGGCCCACAACGTTGCCTCTGTAAAGTCGGTCAGTTGTCTTTGGGGCTTTTGTTTGTTTTGTTGTTGTTTTTTGTTTTTCTTGTTTTGTTTTTTTTTAATAAATGCACAAAAGGAAGGCTGAGCCCCCTGTCATCCTCGGGATGTGCAGCAGGGCTTCAGCTTGGGTGCCCCTGTCCACAGCGGAACAGCACAGCGTGTCCTTGGGGGCAGGGAGCTGCTGGCTCTGTGGCTCCTCGTGCTGCCCTTTGGCATTTCATCAACAGCGCCGCAGCTCTGCGTCCAGCTCCCCCGGCACCCGCTGGCACTGCCACCCCAGCTGGGGGGGAACTGTCCCCGCTGCAGGCACCTCTGTGGGGCCCATGCCAAGAGGGCGTGGGAGCCCAGCGCTGCAATGGCCGTGAGTATTATTAGCCTGCTGCTCCGTGCCACAGGGTCAGAGGAAAAGGCTAATTCTCACCTTGGGCTGCCTGTGCATGGGCTGCTGCCAGCAATGCCCCGCACCCTGTGCTGTCCTGGGTTGTATGATTGCTTGTGTGGAACAGCACTAGAGCTGGGTGTGCGTGGGCTGGCAGTGCTGACAGCCTCTTGCCCTCCCTGCCATTGCCATCCCTTTGCTTTGGGCTGCAGCGGTGGGGATGGCACCCCAACAGGGTCCTCCTGCCTGTGGCCTCACCCCTGTGAAACATTAACGCCGTCACCATGTGCGCAGTGCGGGCCGGGTGGGGAGGTGTCCTGGTCAGCTGCACCGCAGGTCCTGCCTGTATTTCTGGCTCTGCTGTAGCACCTGCCCAGCAGCATGCTGCCTGCTGCAGGGGCTCCTGCTTGGTGCTGCTGTGCAGTGGGGATGCGCTGCAGGCAGAGTCAGTGCAGGAACAGCCTTTATTAAAGCACAATAACCTACAAAAATATAGAAGCAGCCTGTGGCCCAGGCCTGATCTGGCAAAGGAGAAAGGACTCTGCCCAAGGCAAGGACTGGCTCAGCCACACACAGCCCAACCTTTGGGCCAGGCTTGCTCCAGGCCCCTGGTTCTCCCTCAGCACAGTCAGCGGCTGCCCCAGTCCCATCCTGGGCCAGGGCACGAGGTGTGGTGGAGGTTGTCCTCTACCCAGGGCCTGCAGGGGCAGTGCTGCTCACTGCTGAGGAGCACGTGTGTGTGTGCGTGCACATCCACCAGCAGCTCTATGGGGGAGGCCTGAGTGGTGCTCGATGTGGGTGCAGCAGAGCCGTGCCCTGCAGCATATGGCAGTGGCCATGAGACCTCCTGTTCCCAGGTCACTGCTCCTGTGTGCCCCAGGAGATGTAGTCAGGGCGCGTGGCCGCGTGGTACTCATCGATCAGCTGCTGCACAATCTCCCGTGAGTTGTCCAGCTCATCGAAGTTGTCCTTGAAGATGTCCTCCTTGCGGAACTGCTCCAGGAAAGCCTCTCGCTTGCGCAGCTTGTCATACTGCCGGCACGTCCGCTCAAACAGCTGGGGAGCAGCGCAGCAGTCAGGTAGGACAGGACTCCTGAGAGTGCCTGCACAGCCCAGGGGAGGGGGCCCTTGCCTCATCAGGCTTCAAGCAGCACCAGGCCTGCAGGCAGGAGCTGCCACCTGCACCCCACCAATGCTTGGGATCAGCTCGTGATCCCCTGGCTGCTTTTGGCCATGCAGGGGGAGTCTTGCCCCCTAGGCACCAGGGGATGCGGATGTGCCCAGAGCGTGCAGAATGGATGGACGTGACCCCTGTCCAGAAAACCTAAATCCTGATGTGCTGCAAACTGGGACTGCCTACCCACCCCTCATCCGTAGGCCACTGTGGCTTTGTGAAAGCCTCAAGAGAAGACACGTCTGTAAAATAATGGCCAGAACCACAGCTTCAGGGGCCTAGCGTACTGCCTGTGGTGCAGAGGGAAGGCACTCACCGAGGAGATGTTGGTGTGATTTGCCATCATGAGGCCGCTGACACGATGTGCCGAGGGCAGGTAGGGGGACTTCCGTGACAAAGCCACCTGGATGCTGGCAGGACCCCAGGGAATGAAGTTAGCCAGCTTCCTCTCCCGGATCCGCTGCAGACTCTTGTGAACCTGGTGGGGTGAGAGCAACAAAGGATAGCAGGGTGCTGGGCAAAGCCCAGCTGCAGCA
The DNA here is from genome assembly GCF_019238085.1 of Lagopus leucura. NCBI lineage: Eukaryota > Metazoa > Chordata > Aves > Galliformes > Phasianidae > Lagopus > Lagopus leucura. The sequence continues at coordinate 98,199 of NW_024962329.1, read as the reverse complement.
CTCCCAGGAGCTGCTCCTTGCAGGGCATACAGCCTCTGAAAGATGGACTTCACCAAATGGCATACAGCCTCATTCAGGAGCAACCTGGGGCCAGTTCTCAGGCACCCCTCAGCCTCGCTCTGGGATTTCCAAGCAGGAACATGGTGACTGTGCCGTTCTTATACCACTTCCATCAGCATCTGAAATGGCATCATGCAGGAGCTCACCTGTGTGGGATCTACCTCCCCCTGGATGATGTTCAGGATGGCAATGTAGCAGTGGTTGGTCTGCCTGTCTCGACCTGTGGACACCATCACATTTTTAGGCTGCAGCAATCTTCTCATCACATCCAGGACTGTGGTTTTCCTCACACTGGCCACCTGTGAACATCAGCTGGGGTCAGAGGCAGTGGGTGTGCTGCTTCCTTGCCCTCCTGCTGCCCTGCACACGCACACAGAAACAGAGGGCAGCTGGAAGGAGAAGCCCTTGCCCTTGGGACGGAGCCACGTGCAAAGCTGCATGCAGGATGGGGAAATCCCAAAGTCACACCACAAGCACAGCCAGGCTGAGAGCTGGAGCATCGGTGTAGGCTCTCCCACGAGGGAGCTGAGCTGCCCATCCAGCAATGCAGCCGGGGCTGGGGGTGAAGCTCAGCTGAGCTCAGAGTGAAGGGAAACACTGAATGTTGCCATCGCACATCTGTCCTGCTCCACTTCTGAGAAGAGGAGCAAGGCTGGAAGACCGGAGAGGGACCACCCTGCACTGAGCCAGTGGGCAGCCACAGCAGTCTCCAAGTGCTGTCACAGACTTCACACAACTTCAGTCTGCTCAGTGGGTGCCAGGGCCAGCCGCCCAAAGGAGCGTGCCTAAGGCAAGGACAGCTTGGTGGCGTGGCAGCCCAGCTCTGCGCTGCTGGATGACCCCCCCTCGCACTCCTCTGGGAGGACAGAACACACACTCGATACCCTTTTCAGAGCCAGCAGTTTTTCAGATTTGCTTCTCTGAGTAACATCCTGAGGAAATGCATACAAGAGGAGATTAGCAGCTGTTAGCCCCTAGCAGAACTGAGACACGGCCAGTGCAGGTGAGCGTCTCAAAACAGAACAGCCTCATTCTCCCCTGTGGCTGGGGGGGCACTGGCTGGGAACAAGCAGAACACTACTGGCAATGTTTGATGTGGGTGAAGGGTAATCAGACCCTCCTTGGGTGCACCCTGGTGAAGAAGCTGACACTTGGAAACCACATTCAGCCGTGGCATGGCAACGACCAGCAGCTTTCTGACCTAAATGGTGTGAGTTTGTGACCCACTGCAATGACAGGACTGGCGGGGATGCTTTGCTGGGCTTGTTCCGATCATTTTTAAGGATGACTTTTACCAAATCACTGGCCCTCCCATAGCTGCCACAACCATTCCAAGGATGTCTGGAGTTAAGGATTTAGCCCAGCACGAGCACAACTGTCTGCCCGTGGCTGATTCACATTGTGCTTGAGCTGTCACATGAGGTGGCTGCACATGGATCTGGGATTAGGAACATGCAATTACAGCTCATGCCAAGACTATGGATTGATGGGATGTTACACGGTGCCCTCAGGGAAAAGGAGGAGTCCCCAGAAGGCTGCCTTACCGACTGGTCTGTGGTGAGCGGTGTGTACCCCGTCATGAGGAAGTGCAGTCGTGGGGTGGGAATCAGCGAGGCAATCAGACCGATGAGGTCGTTGTTCATGTACCCAGGATACCTGAGTGTGGTGGTGCTGGCAGACATGATGGTGGAGACCTGGGAGGAAGAGCACTGGGTCACCAAGTGGTCACAGAGCACATTCAAAGCCTGCTTTAAAAAACTAGGTCAAGGGAAGCTGTGTGCCCACGGAATACACCCTAAAGAAGGACAGAGGAACCATGTTCACAGTTCCAGGCTGTCCAGCATCGTGCTAAGCTTATGGAGCAGGCTCAAACCAAATCCAAACCACCAGGGAAGCCCCGTGCCAGCTTCTCCAGAGGAAAGAGCCCTTCTCACCAGCTGGTTGATCTGAGAGAATGATGGGTTTTGAATGTGCAGCCGATCTGTCGCAATACGATTCAAGGCTGTGTTATCTAGCACCACCTGCAAGAGGAAAACAGCTCTGTGAAGGCTCTCAGAGGCAGCCAGAGAAGAACCAGCCCTGACCACGTCTGAGGGCACTGGATTGCACAGCCTGGCCCAGCACAGGTCCCAGGCACAGCAACCCAGCAGACTGCTCTGTGGCAGGTGGCAGACACTCGAAACCACAAGCTGACTCATTCGTGGAGAGTAACAGACACTGTCAATGGGAGCTCTTGCCTTCAACTTGGCTGTGCTCCCCTGTGCCCTCCCAGAGAGCACAGCCTCTGGGCCAGCACCTCGCAGTAACCTTCAGCAGCACTGTCACAGCTGTTATTGCCCTGCCATGTGCAGAGTTAAGGTGGTAGGGATGAGCAGGAGTCTTGGTTAGGACCTGCCTAGGACCTGTGGATGCTGGAATTGAGTTGAACTGAAGGCTGTGGGGCAGTGCTGCAGAGCAAGCACAGCTAGCCCACTGCTGCCATGGGAAGAATTCGCCAGATTCAAGGGGCAAAACTACCAAGCAGGACAGCTTGGGACAAGGGCTCTGCACTAACCTCTCCCTAGAACCACCATATCTGCCCAGGCCTTCTAGACAGAGGTGTACTCACTGCTGTGTATGGGGCTTCAGAGGCTGCAGCACCTGCCCCAATAAAGGCTGCACTTCAGGACTGCTACACAGGAGCTGGCTGTGCTACTGGGCTGACATGCAGTGGAGCTCTTACCACACAGTCAGCATTCTGAGTCAGCCTCTTCAGTGTCAGTAGAGAGTTGTACGGTTGGACCACAACGTCACTCATCTCATCCTGGTTTGGGAAAACCGAGTAGGTCTCCACCAGCTTCTTGGGATACCTAGTGAGAAAGCCCAGCCATCTCAAGGGTTAACATCGCCAAGGCAGCGCTGTCTCCTCCCACAAGCTCTCTTTGCAGTCTCCAGGCTCAGGGCAGTAGTGAGTCACCAGCACTGCATGCCAGATTCAGCTCCCAGGGAGGGAGAGAATTTGTCCCAGCAGTGCCTACTCTAGCAGCGCAGGAGCAGGCTGCCAGACAGAGCTACAGGCAAAGCTGAGCCATCCACAGGCTGATTAAACAGCTGCCTACAAGCCTTTTCAAGAGGCTGCAAGCTGAAACAGGCAGGGATGGCCGCTCAGAACTACAACCAGAGCCTCCCATCCTCCACGGTACAGTCGAGGTGTCAGAAGGCAGCTGCCTGATAAGAAAAGCTGAAGGATAGCACGGCTTGTACAGTGCAAGTCCAGCCTCAGAGCCCCTGCAGTCCACAGGCATATCAGGAGCCATCCCTTCCCTGGGCAGTTTGCCAGGGATTGCACAAGGCAGCATTTGGGTGGGGGTGCCAGCCTGGGCTCTGAGTCAGCTCTCTGCTCTGGAAGGGTGCCCAGCCTGGGTCAGACTCTGCGGTGCAGAAAGGGGATAAGGCTGAACACTCACCTGTCATTCAGTCTCTCGAGGAGGTAAGAGCCCAGCCCAGAGCCTGTTCCACCAGCAATAGAGTGGCAAAGCACGAATCCCTGGAAGGAAGCAGAATGCAGAAAGCTCAAGGTCCAGTTCAGCCTCAAGACAAGATAGAGGCCTGCCAGTGAAGGTGAGAACCTCCTCGTGGCAATACTGCTGCAAGCAGGAAGCTGAAAGCACGTGGAGGTTAGCCCTGGCTCCTCCAGACTGCAGTGACAGCCACATGCTCTTCACACCACTTCTCCAGCGTAGGAGGATTCTACTTCTCTGCACACGCTACAAAGAACAACCACTGCTCAGGAGCCTCCTGGAGTCCTCCCACCCTAAAACGCAGAGTTCAGAATAGCTCAGATGTCGCTCTCAGCACCAAGCTGGTCACATTAAATGGAGGCAGATCTTCTCAGCCTTTTCCCTGTGCCCTCTTCTCAGTGGCCAAACTCCCTCTACCTGACTTTAGGATAGTCCCCGCTTTCTGCAGATCCCATGGTCTGCTCTTAGATTTTCTGCCAACTTATTTTATGACAGTATTTTCCCTTTCCCTGTTGCCATGTGACAGCCTGACACAGGCACCAAGGAGCCTTGTCTGTCTCCGTACAGGAAATGGTTTTATCTGGATGGTAGTCAAGGTCCTGCCAAAGGCACAAGGCAAAGAAACCCCAAAGCTTTCTCCAGGCTTTTGGTATTTCCAATGCCTCTTTAATCCAGCTAGAGAGAACATGAAGCCGCGGCTGCCCACATTTATTCTGTGGATTTCGGAGCACTGGGCAACTCTGACTCTGAGCATTTTTCTACAGGCACTCTGTGGCACTCTCTGCTGCTGCAGGCACCAGAGAGCAGCAAGTGCCTCATTTCCATGCAGTTCCTTTTTACTCAGGTAGACCTTCATTGGAGAACAATCCAAAAGGGCAGTGCATTGCACTTCTGCAGTTGATGAAAGGGAGAACCATAGGAGGGAGGTGGAACAGAGAAAGAAAAAAGCACAATAATGACTGAAACTCCTCCTGCAGACTGTATTTTGTTGGACGTGCCTAATGCTATCAGTGTTTTGGGCAGAAAAATGCCCCACTGAGCATACTGAGATGACCTCTGGGGAAGCCTGGCAAATGTAGTAGTGACAGAAAAGATCTCCCTTTCCCAGCTCCCCTCTGTACTCACTGCCTGTGTCAGCACCCAGAAGCAAGCTGAGCCATTCTGTATGCACTGGAGGACTGAGCTCAACCTGACAGAACAGCAGTCCAGCTCTGAAATGCCAGGTAGGACAACAGCATCCAAAGCTCCCAGTGTACTTACTTCCAAACTGTCACTCCCATCAGCCTCTCTGTCTATTATGTCGAATATATCTTCATGGATTTTTTCTCCCTGCAATAGAGACCATAACAGGATTTGTTCATCTCCCACAGAAAACAGTGCAGAGCTTATCAAGCTGGGCATGAAGCCAAGCTGGCTGGGCACTGGGATCCTGCACCCAGGGTGCCACGGTCAGTCCTATGTCTCTGCTGAATGACGCAGAATTCTGCAGAAAGTGCGTGCTGAGCCTGACACCAGAAAGGCCACAATAAACCCTCAATAACTGCTCTGTGTTCATACACAGGAGCACCAGGGCCTGTTACCTGTGAGAAGCCACTGGCCCAGTTATTCCCGGCTCCACCTCCATGCTCAGACAGATAGATGTTTTCTGGATTGTAGAGGTTAGCATAAGGGGAGTTCAGGATGGAGTGGATGACTCGGGGCTCCAGGTCCAGCAGCACAGCTCGTGGGATGTAGTGCTCGTCGTCTGCCTTTAAGGAGGAGCAGAAAGGTCAGCATGCAGTATAGCTCCTCACCACAAGAGAAACTGTGACGGAGCATGCCACCTCCTGGCCACAAGCAAGCGCGATGCAGAGCGCAGGAGGCGCAGCCTGCTATGCACTGTCTGCCCGTCACTTCCTGGCGTGCCCCAGAGCACCGAGTGCCGGGTGCGGGGCAGCCCTGTGGCTGTTGGGTGATGCGCTGCCTGCAGCACTCTGAGCCTGATGCTTCCACCTCCGCCAGCCCCCGTGACACATCCAGAACACGCAACCAGCGTGTGGATACAGCCCCGGCAGCAGCACGGGGCTCCATCTGCCACTCGAGCAACAGCCCGAGGTGCCACCCACCCACTCCCAAACGGGGCTGCAGCAGTGCGGCTGCCTCCACTACGCGGCGAAGCAGCTCTGGGGAGCCGTGGGTACCTGGTAGAAGAAGACGTCCTTGCGGTCGGTACCCTCGGTGGCAAACTCCTCCACGATGCCCTCGGGGCTGATGCCGTGCTCGGCGCAGAGCTGCTTCCAGAACTCGAACCCAACTGCGGGGACGGCGGTCAGCGACCCCCGCCTTCGGGCCCCGCCCCCTCCCTCGGCAGGCCCCGCCCACGTCCCCCATAGCATCCCGGCCCCTCCCGAGCCGCGCTGTCCTGGCCGTGCCGCCGCTCTGGGGCGCCCACTCACTCTGGTTGCCGCACTGGCCCAGCTGTAAGGTAATGATCTCCCGCGGCATGCCGCCCGCTGTTCCGTTCAGCTCCGCTCCCGCTGCTCAGTCGCCTTCTCCCGCTCGGCGCCAACGGCACTGCGCGTGAGCACGGCGCACTTCCGCTCCCGCTTCCTCCGTCCCCTCGCGGCGCCCTGGAAACGCGCGTGCGCACTCGCAGACGGCGGTGACGGCGCCTCTGCCAAGATGGCGGCGCCCGGAGCCGCCCCGTTTCCGGCGGTGGGGGCGGCCATGTCGGCGGCGGCCGGATGTTGATGCTGGGAAGGAGCCATGGCGGCGGCGGCGCGGCCCGGTGAGCGGCAGCGGCGAGTGCAGGAGTTGAGCGCGGCGTTGCGGGGCCGCCTGGGGCCCTACGAGCGGCTGCTGAGCGCCGCGCAGGCCGCGCTGGTGTGGGAGCGGCCGGGCCGCAGCGCGCTGTGCTGGGCGGCGGCGCACGGCCTGTTCTGGTGAGCGGTGGCGGGCGGCGCGGGTCCGGCGGTGGGACTGCGGGGGTCGCGCTGGGCCGCCCGGTGCTCCGCCTGGGGCTCCTCCGTGCCTGGCGGCGCCCGCCAGGGGAGGTTCCCAGCGGGGAGTCGCTGCGGTGAAGCGGCGCGGGGCTCAGAACGCCTCTCGGGTTTGGGGGATGCGGGCTCCCGGAAGGACGGTTCGGTTCGCACCGCCCGCAGCTGGGGCGCTTCGTGGTTGGGGTGGGGGCCGACCTGCGGGCCGGCGAGTTCGGGTTGGTTTGTCAGCACGCGGGAGGGCGCCTGGAAGCGCTGCTGCCTGCTGGAGCTTTATCCCTCTTGGCGCATTTCCCTCCTAATCCTAAAGCGTAAAACTGCTTGGCAGAAACAGAACTGTTGCGTGAACGGTGGGATGGGGCGGCAGGGGACGTGCAGGCTGCGAGTTCCAGCTGCTGAGCGAGCACAGCTCCGTGCGGCAGTCCGCAGTGCTGTGAGATAAGCTGCTCGCTGAGGGCAGGCTGGCTGCTGGCTGATAAGCAGCTGCTTGCTTTTCTCTGTAGCCATCAGCGAGTTCTGCAGTAGGTTTGTGGAACCCTTTTCACTTATGTCACAGATCTTGCTGGTCACTTATTTGCTTATTTCTTCACCGTAGGTTCTTTGCCCTGACTTCTCTTCGGTTGGTGTTCCTGGTTGCGTTTACTCTTATAGTAGTAGTGTGTCTAGATCAGTGGAAGAACAAAATCTGGCCTGAAGTTGGAGGTAAGTTGCAACATTTAAGTTACTATCTGAAAGTTAAGCACTATTTTCAGATCTAGAGTTACAGAGCATGCAGCATTTGGAGTTCAGCAGGCAGAACCCAGGACTTTTCTTGTTATTTGTGAGTCTAGAAGTATGCACAGGAGTATTGAGGGCATGTTCTTCCTGGAGTCACTCTGGAAAATCCTGACCCATACAAATAATAGCACTTTCTCACATCTGCGATGCTAGCGTTTGCCTCGTAATCTTCTGAGGTCTCCCTTGTGTTTTACTTGGTAGAAACTTGTGATCTCTCAATGCATAACGAAAAAGTCTCCTTGGCTATAGCATTTGTTTGTAGGATGTTGTAGGAGGCTCAAGGAGGCAACAAGGAAGCTCTCTTGCAGTCTCGTACTGTAACACGTATATGTTTAAAATGTGTTATAGAGCGATTCATCTCTTTCGTAACAGATAATGTCTTCTTTCAGATGTCTCCCAGCTCATTAAAGCTTTACTTAAATCCCCAAAGCCAAGCATTCTTATGGCAAATGCCTTGCAACTAACATAGTGTCTGTTCTTAATATTTTAGTGACAAGACCTGACGAATTAGACAATGAGAGGTAGGAAGCTAATTGAATTCTCTGCCATTTGGTACTTTGCTGTGATACTGTGTGATAATTAGCTGCGTGTGCTTGTAATGTTGGCTTCTTTAAGGGGGGCATAAAGGAGAGAAGGCAACTGCTTAGTGGAGGGAGAGTGGAGCCCTGGACTCTGTCATTCTGCTGTGACAGGTTTTTAACTTGCCCAAACCATTAATCTTTGCCTTTACACTGGCATACAACAATGCTTGCTTGAGCACTGTAAAACCTCTGCTCTCTATCCCCTTCCACCCCTAAGGGAGAGGTGCTGTCTTAAAAACAGTTCCTTTTGTATGGGTCTCCGGTAGCAGGAAAACAACTTGCTGTTTTACTGTTTTTTATAAATAAATGTATCTTCTGAGCCTGGGTACAGAATGTTTAAGAGGCAAGCCCCAGGCATCGTTAGTGCATAGTTATGATCTGACTGCAGTATGAACAGTGGGTTGTGGAACACCGGGGCGTTCTCTTACTAATAACACCCTCCTGTCTCTGGGCACGCCCTTCTGCCTGCTTGTGCTGCTGAGCAACACTGGGTGCTCAACGCCTGTTTAAATCGCTCCAGCTGCTGCCACGTGACTTCCTTGTTGGGTTGTTTGTTTGTTTGTTTTGGCTTGTTTGTTTTTTATATTTGCAAGAGGCCCAAATACAAAAGGAATTGCTGTTCTTAAGTTTCAAGTGCTTGTATCTAGCAGTTAAGAAACACCAGTAGAACTTAGCAAACATACGAGGCTGCTTGGAAACCTCATGTTGAATTCTTGGGAGTTGCATTTGACCAAATAGATGTAGAGGAAGTAAAAGGGTTAACTTGATTTGCTTCTGTGCTGCCCTTTCCCTCCAATAGCATGAAAACTCCAGTCTGAGACAGTAGACTGAATGATTCAAATTGCTGTTCCTTAGCTGCTACGGGGGAATTGAGATGCCTGCAGAAATGGGGTGTAGAAATGCTGCTTTTGGCAAGGTGGTGTTTTGAAAGGCAGACTGACCTGCATCTCTAGAGCTGGGCAGCTAGGGGGAGAAGAGAACGAAGTGCTGAGACAAGTTCACAGCAAGCGACTTCTACGCTGAAGTCAGTGCAGTAATATTTGTTTCTGAATGTTTACCTTTCCTGCAGCTGGGGATACGTCCACCCTCGGCTGCTTGGAGTGCCAGAACTGTGTCACCATTTGGCTGAAGGATGGGTGTCTTGGACCAACTTCTTAAGTAATCTCTTTGTTTTCAAGAGGCAAAGCCCTGGCAAGGTGAGATTTATAGACTTTAGTAAATTAGATAGTTGGTGTCCAATCTGCTGACTGCTGGCATCCCTTTGTGATGGTATTCAGCACTGACTGAGTGTGTTCCAAGCATGGGAGATTACTACAGAAAGTTTCCCAGAAAGACATGACTATTAAGTGTTGGAGAGAGATAGAAAGCACAAGCAGAATAATCAGATTATGGAGGAAGGAGGAGAAAACAAGTATTAACAAATACTGGCATGTTGATTGTAGTAGTGAAGTGGAAGCGTAGGCCCACCTTCTGTAGGTTTCTAGCTTTTCAAGTGTCTGTCAGATGTATCTCCCTCACTGGATTTTGACAGTTTGAGACAGGTGTGTCCAGATTTGTTTGTTTTGAGACTTATGCACAAAGGAACCTGCAGCTGTGCTTGTATTCTTCACCTTGAAAGACTTCTGTCTTCTTCAGCCTCTTCTTTGCTTTTAGCATATCTGCTTTGGAGGCTCCTTATGTTCTGAAGCAAGAGGCTTTTGTATGCTGCCTGTTGCTCTGAAACAGATGCTTCCTGTATCTGGTCTAATCCTAGAATGGGGTGGCTGAATGCTAGGAAGGCTTTGCTGTTGTTAAGAGTTAGAACTTTACATAGAATTCTGCGGAGAGCAAGATGGTCAAGAAGTGAGTAATTCCATCGCTTAACCTTGGAAACTCACCGTCTCCCATGTCTTCAGTTTTGCCTTCTAGTATGTGGAGTCTTTACTTTCCTGGCTGTTCTGGGCCGGTATATCCCTGGACTCCTGCTCTCATACTTGCTGTGTAAGTAGAAGAACCCTGTGCCAAATGCAGACCTTAAAATGAAAAGGGGTAGAGATATACAGGACCTGAATGTCTGAGGGATAGTGCTTTCTGCTCCCGAGGAAAACCTGTGTAAGTGGCTTTGAATTTAAAATAATACATTCTGCCTAGAATATGTTGATTCTTGACCAGGACTCTAAGGTCTCTGGTTCAGACAGAACATGTTTGAGTGCTTGTTAGCTACAAATCTGAGCACTGAAGAGTTGGTCTCTCTGTTTTCTTGAACTGGCAGAGGTGATTGCACCCATCCTAACCGCCTTCTGCAGCGTTACCTTCAGCGCTCAGATCTTGTATTCTGTACACATGTGACACTGACTCACAAATTGGGTAAGATATTTGCCAAGTAACGTGTGCAGTTTCTAATCAACGTTCCCTCTTCTCTCAGTGCTCTTCGTCCTGCTGTGGCCTCTTGCTGTGTACCACAGGCTGGGGCACCGCATGTACATGAAGCTGGAGCCAGCTCTGCAGAGGCTGGATTTCAGTGTTCGAGGCTACATGATATCAAAGCAGCGGGAAAAGCAACGTAAGTTACCATAGTGTGTTTCTAACCCGTCAGGTGCTGGTGTTTGATACCTGGAACAACGTGCAACTAAAGCCCCTCCTCTCGGAGTGAGGGCGTAGTGCTGCACGGCTCGGAAGGCAGCCATTCCAGCGCCTTCGGCAAATACTTGCAGCGGCTTTGGCAGGGAAGCAAGGCAGCCCTGCCTGCACAGGAATCTGCCAGGTAGCGAGCGCTGGGTGTAAGCTGTTCACAGTGCTGGACTGTGCCTTTTCTCAGCTGCCAGAACTGTTTGTTCCACACTAATGAGTCCTTCCTCCTTTTTCAAAATAACTGCAGCAGCCCAAGTCAGAAATGATCATATTGCTGTGTTGATAAACAGAGCATGCTGTGTTATGTTCCAGTCTGCCAATTCTGTGTTTTCTGCACAAACGGACCTCTGTCCAAACAGCAGTAATAAGCTTTGCCTCTGTTTCTGGCAGTACGTCGCCGATCCATTAATCAGGAGGGTACGGATGATGGGAGTGACAGTGAAGAGGAGCTTGCTGCTTTCTGTCCCAAGGTAATGAAGTGACTGTGAAACAGAAAAGCTCAGCTAACAAGAACAAACTGTCTGCACTGTGTAGTCGTGCAGTGCTCAGCGCTGTATCCAGTATGTTGCAGCTGCCTTGAGATGGAAAATTAGATGAAGATATTCTTTTTTTAGTGAAGTCTTTATGATTCTGTCTTGTTCAAGTATGTTACACTTTGTACTGGTGAAGTCTGGAATGTCTTCCCCTCCAAACCTCTACCTCCAATCCTGCTCCTCTAGACATGGAGGGATCAGGTAGAACTTCCAGGTGCTCAGCTGCAAGCTTCAGCTTAATGTTACTTCCAAGCTGGCTGTTGAGGATAATGGGCATAGAGATGAGCAGTTCTGTTTGTACCAACTACAGCCTCTTAGGTTAGAGAGTGAAGCATTAATAAGCTGCAGATACCAGTGTCCCTTGAGGACTGGGCTTACCTGGGAGCCAGTGGATTGCGTGTTTTATCTTGAGGCATAGGAGTGAGATTTCCAGTATTTGACATTTTCTATTGTATCTTCTTTTTCAAAGCTGGATGACTCTGTGGTTGCCAAGGAACTAACCATCTCTGACTCAGAACATTCAGATGCTGAGGTATCATACACTGAAAATGGGATGTTTAACCTTTCAAGGGGTCAGACTCCCCTGACAGAGGGATCAGAAGGTGAGTGAAAATGGTCAGCTTCTCAAAGATATGAAATACTGAGCAGGTATCAGTGTGATGGGTTGCAGGGAAATGCGTGTTCCCTTCTGTCCTTGAGATCTGGATGATTAATCTCTGTCTTGCTGGCCAGGATGAGATGAAACTACCTGTTGTTTTTTTTTTTCAGTACAGCTTCCTTTGTAATTTGTGTGGTATTTTAGTAGAGGAATGATGGTTGTTCTTCAAAGGCAGGTCCAGCTCTGCCAGTCTGCAGAGATCTGTTGCAGCATAGGCTTTGTCACTATGACCACTCTGTCCTTCTGGTCATGGCATTATACTATAGATATAGCCAGCTCTTCCATTCTAAGACCTTTCTGCACCCTCTGCTTATCTGTTGAATGAGCGAGAGGATGGTTTCCCCTGACCAGTGTCTTGTTCAGCATCTGCATTCCTTGAGAGTGAGCTGGGAGGTAAGCAAGCATCCAGAATAACTATGTGAGGGAAGGATCAAGGCAAGTTTGATCTTCTGTGAAATGAAAGGAGGCAGGCAGGCTGTCTTGGTGAGGTAGTGGCCCAGCTTTTGCATGCTGTGCTGCCCTTGCCTGCAGGGTGTTTGGTGTGTGCTGTGTGTTTAACGTGTTCCTTCTTCTCTTCTAGACCTGGATGGTCACAGTGACCCAGAAGAATCTTTTGCTAGGGATCTCCCTGACTTCCCTTCCATAAACCCAGAAGCAACTGGCCTAGACGATGAAGATGACACCAGCATTGGAATCCCAAGTCTGGCTTACCACCCACAACTAACAGAAGATGTACATCTCCCTTATTACCAGGAAGAAGCTAGTGTACTGCCATCTGTACAGAATCTTACCAACAACATAGCTGGGTTTGTCACCAGAGGGATGATACAACTTGCACTGTCAGGAGCCACTCAGCCGGGCTCCTCGCGCAGTGACAATCCCCACAGAGATGCAAAGACTTACCTTAGGACGGCCAGCTTGGACTTGGACACAGATGCAGAAGGGGATGACTTTGAACTTCTGGATCAGTCTGAGCTGAACCAGCTGGATCCTGCTGGCTCACGGGGCCAATAAGCAATCACATCATTTCCCTTCTGGTTTTCTGTTGTGCATAACGGAGGGGAATCCTGGAAGGAAGAAGCATTGCACATTTACCTAGATTGTCTCTTGTGTGAGTATGAGTGATAACACTACCAGTCCTGCCTGAGACGTCAACTGACCTGTGACTCTGTAGCTTCGCTTGGATTTTTAAAATGAACTATGTTGGTAATTCAGAGGGAAAAGGCACTGATGTGATTGATCCACAATCACTCATGCGTTGCCCTGCCAGGATGCTGCTTGCTCCAAACTTCCTCGCCTATGTCAATTAGTCTGGTGTCTGCAGCTCTAAAGACCACTAATCAGACTGACTTAGCATCACTGAGAACAATCTTGAAGCCAATCTTCTTGGGGCTGTTATGTGATAAGGTGAATGGGATTGGTTTCCCCTCAGACTTAATGTCTAGGACTTAATGCTGTTCTGTCTTTAAGACAATCATTCCCTCTTCCTAAAACATACACAGAAACCCAATTCTTCTCTCCCAGCAATATTCAGCTGTGGGTAGAAATGAACACCTCTCCTGTTGTGAATGTGATGGTGTACAGCTACAAATGTTTGTGACTTATTGGCCACTCATCTCCAGTTAAAACTTTCTAGTGATGCTATTTTGTAAGAAACTTAATGGCAATAAGACATCTACTGTGAAGACTAGAATCCTGCAAAGAACATCTACACGTGGCAGCTGTAGTTGTGTTGCTTTCTGAAAATAATGGACTAACAATTTACTAAAAACTTCCTGTGTTATTCCAGAACACGTTCAGCATGGACAGTAGCAATACGTTTCCCTTGACACTGCCTCCGAGAGAACTACTAGGGAGAGATTTTCTGGAGGATGGAAGGAGCAGACTTGGCCTGCCTGGCCAGTTTTGTTCTGGGCTTCTAGGACATCCTGCTGTTTCACAGCTTTGTATAGTTGAGAGCCTACCAGCAGGAGTTGAATGGAGGACAGCAGCTCAAGTCACAAGTGACTGAAGAACTACTTGTTGTGGTCACTTAAACCAGCAACCCATAGGGGAGAGACATTCTTGAAGCTGGAGTGTCCAAGCCTTCCAGCCCTTTCTGAGTCATTGAGCTTTCCCATTGCTTTTTCTAAGCCATAGAAACGGATACAGATCACTTACCTCTTCAGGGAAACTCCCATCTATGTGCTTTTTTTTTTTTTTTTTTTTGGTCTGAATCTGCTTAGCTGAAGGTGTTGGCCACACAGTGTGCGGACTGTCTTGAGTTAAAGAAGCAGGTGATTTTTTCAGCTATGACTGAGGTGGAGGCTTTATTTTATACAAGCATAAATCTGCATTTGGGCCTTGCAAGACCAAGCTGTCGTCTGATAAAATGTCAGCCTACTTTGCAGTGTGAAGTAAAAAGCCTGTCACAACTCCCTAGCAGAGCTGAGTGAGACAGAAGATGTGCTCAGCACTCACTTGTGGAATTAAAGTTTCTTGTTTCGTTTTCGGATTCTTCTTTCATTTTGTGATAATTGAGTTCTGCGGGACGGCCTCTCACTCCCTCTGTCCCTCTCGTGTCTCCCCGGCTTCCGGGGGAGGGTTGCCCCATCTCAATCTCCTCTGCTTCTTTTTCTTTGCCCCAGAGGCTCTTACGGGAACCGAGCTGGGATGGGGGGAGGTGCCGCTGTGCAAAAATGGCGGCGTTGGGGAAATGTTCTGGGAGCAGCAGATGGGCCCCCGGCAGAGCGCAGGCGCGGGGCTCTCGGTTCGAGTTTAGAGGCCCGCAAAACACACGTGGTTCTCTTCGCCGGTTTACTTAATTCCCAACTCCGCCTTTTAAAGCTGTCCCGTATCGTGCGAGTTAACATTAAAGCGTCTGCCGAGGAGCGGCCTTCCATCAATCTCCACAGCGCCGAACGACACTGGAACTGCAGGAGCGCTGCGGGCGGGTCGGGACAGGAAGTCCCGCTCTTTCGCCGTGCGTCGCGCCGGAAGTGCGTCACACCGCCTGAGCGTGGCGCGGGAAGAAGATGAGCAAAGGGCGCGAAGGCCCCGCGGCGGGCAGCGGTGAGGGGCGGGGCGGGACGGGACCGGACTGGACCTGAGCGGGCACGGTGACAGCGGCCGTGTCGCGCAGGGGCCACCGCTGTCCTGCTGCGCTACCTGCGGGAGCAGAACCGGCCGTACAGCGCTCAGGACGTCTTCGGGAACCTGCAACGGGAGCACGGGCTGGGCAAAGCGGTGAGCGGGCCGGGCGAGGCGCGGCGGAGCCGGGGAGAGCGGGGCTGGCGGCGCGGGGCTGACGGCGCGCTCGCTCAGGCCGTGGTGAAGGCGCTGGAGCAGCTGGCGCAGCAGGGCCGCGTCCGTGAGAAGGCCTACGGCAAGCAGAAGGTGTACTTCGCCGACCAGGTGAGCCCCGGGCCCGGCCGAGCCCCACTGCCCTCGGCTCCGCTGAGCGCCCGCCCTCCCGCCTCCAGGAGCAGCTCCCGGCCGCCGGCGATGCGGAGCTCCGCGTGCTGGACGCGGAGATCGCCGCGAGGTCCGCCGAGGTGCAGGCGCTGCTGCAGGGCTGCCGGCAGCTGGAGGCAGGTGAGCGCGGCCCCTGCCCTGCCGCACCGGCACCGCCCGCGGCGGCTGCGCCGTGGTTGCCGGCCGTCCCGGTGATCGCCGCTGCCCTCCAGAGTTGAAGGACCTGAGCGGCGCTATGACCACCGCGGACATGGCCCGTGAAGTTGAGGAGCTGAGGAAGGACTGCGCCAGTTACACAGAGAGACTGGAGAGGATCAAGTCTGCTACCAACCGAGTAACGCCAGAAGAAAAAGAGAAAGTAAAGAGCTGGGGGGGGTTGGGAGGAATGTACAGTGCAGTCCACATTGAGGCTGCTCATAGCAAATGCTTGGCTGCTTTACCTGGCCTGGCTGACCCCGGGATGGAAGCAGACTGCTTTAGTCCTGGGCTGTTCCCACGTGGGTCCTGCAGAGCCCATGTCTGAATTGTGGTGGGGAGCACACTCTACGGCAGCTTTAATAGCCTCAGCTGTCCTTTCCTTGTAAACCTCTGGCCAGTTGTTAGGCACTATCAACTCAATTTCTTCCTGTTTCTGGTGGGCCATTTCAGAAAGCAGTTCATGTTCCTGCCAAGGAATCAGTTCTGCTGCCTGAAAACACTCTGGCTGTAGCTGGGGTGTGTGATGTCCTTGAATTCAGATGTTTCCTGGCTTTGAGCTTACAGAGGCTCGATGTATGGCTGCTGAGTTGTTCTCACTTTGCCTTGCCTTTGGCAGGTCTGCAGCGAGCAGAAACTGTACTGCAAGGAGTGGCGGAGGAGGAAGCGGATGGTAATGGTTTCCCCATTGAACGTGGGGTGGGCAGAAGTGTCAGTGGCCACGGTGATGGTGGAGCAGGCACAATCTGCAGATTATCTTGGGGAGCTTTATCCAGGCTATGGGACAGCATTTTCTTGAAGTTTCCACAATCAGTAACTTTTAAGTGGAGCTCTGTGCTGAGTGCCACCACAAGAACCGCTGGGACTAGATGCACTGAGATCCTCTGTTAAAGGCCACGTTGCTGTAATGTGTAAATATGAGATGTTCTTGATTATTTTATTTGTTCTTGAGGAAGCAAAACAAGTTCTTGCATCCCTGTGCAGGGGATAATGTGGGAACAGTTGTGTTGGCTCCCTGTATGGGAGGCAGCATCCCACAGCTGTGGCAGAAAGCTCAGCATTACTCCTGCAAATCTCATCTAACTTCCCTGCCAGGCAACCGAGCTGCTCGACGCCATCCTGGAGGGATACCCCAAGAGCAAGAAGCAGTTCTTTGTAAGCCCCACCCCTCTGTCTGCGTCCCAGCACGGCTGAGCCTGCTGTGCCAGAGGGCAGCTGTCTGCTACAGGAGCACTTTGTCCTTGCACAGGAGGAAGTCGGAATAGAAACCGACGAGGACCACAACGTCACGCTCCCAGCAGCTGTGTGAGGTGCAGATGGCTGGCCTTCCTTTACAGAGAGCACGCTGCAGTGGAACTGATGATTAAGCTGTTGTTGGGTTTTAGATTTGTTTTCTTCTGTAATTTTTTTCAGGGCTTGCGCTTGTCCTACATCCTTGATACAGTTCTGTTTAAAAATGCTTTGCCCTTGGAAGGGTAGTTAGAGCAACTGACTCAGCAGTGGACCCTCTCCCTTTCTCATGTACCGAGGGAACGTTGTTTTCTTACCTTTCAGTGCTATAGGCTGTTTTGGGTGGGTGTTTTCACCGGGCAGTGGCTGGGAGGGTTTAAGAGCACTGGCTTAGAGATGTGGTGTTCTGGTAAGAGCAGGAAGCAGGTGCCTCAGAGAGGTGAAGGAAGTAGTTAGCAGTATGGCCACTATTTCTGCAATTCACACGTGGAGGGGACTGCTGCCCATGGCCTGCACCGAGTTGTACGCAGGACCGATTCATTGAACACCCTGCTTCTGTTTCAGATGTGCTCTGCTGTGGCATCTTCTGTGTTGAGAAGGCAGCAGGGCTGGCCTTGGATGTGGTTCAGGCACAGCAGCCCTGGCTGGTGGGGAAGGCGAGAGCCAGGAGGATGTGCTGTGCTGGTAACGTGAGCTGCAGCGGTGGCTGGGCTGCTGTGCACTGCGGGTCCATCTCCTGCCTGATCCCATTAAAGTCTCCACGTACACAGCAATGGAAATAAAAGCAGAAAAGCCCTTAAAACGTTCAGCAAAAATTATTTATTTTTCACAATAGAAAAATATGTCACTTTCACACATGAGGTCTGTAAAAATCCACATCTTCCTCACAAGGCAAGAGGTTGCATCTAAGGGAAATTAAGCCGTGCCACGTGGCTGTTGACTTGTCTGTCCCTCCACAACAGAGTCATTTCCATCACAGGGCAACACCTACCAGCAACATGTCTGCCCCTGTATGCGCCATCACTTCTGTGCAACACCACAGGGTTTGACTCCTCTTGGGCTTCTATTGTATTATACTGAAAAGGTCACAAGGCTTGAAAAATAATTTTGTATGGGAAAAAAAAAAAAAAAAAAAAAAAGCAACCCCACCAAAATGCTTTTCTTCATTTAATAGCTTAAACAATCTCAAGCTGCAGCATCCAAATCAAGCAACCCGGAGCTGAGAAATTTAGCATTACCTCATCTACAGTGGAAAAACTGGAAAATAAATAATTGCTACTGGTGGAGTGGTAGCAAGAACATGATCAGAGAACAAACCCTGCTGTGTGTATCAGTGCCACGGAGGATGATGCTGTCCAATGCACTCATTGTGCTTGTTTAATTGAATCACGCTGACAGCAGCAGCATGTGGCAAGTCAGACACTGCAGAACTGGCACTGATAATACTTTACAATGATTTCAGTGATTATAAAATAAAATCAAAGCTGGTTACATGTCTATAAATATATACACTCACGTAAAATTATGGTGCTAAGGAACAGCAGTGAGAACTCAGCAGTGCTGTGCTGCAGCTACTAAACTACTTTTCTGTTCAGTGTGGCCACAAAACAACCCGGAAAAAGACGAGGCCAGGGCAACTCAGCACTCAGCAGCACAAGCAGGAAAAGACTGCAAAAAAAGCTCACTCCCTTTTCCCATTCAGGGGTGTTAAAAGTTACAACTGAGGAGGTCAGGACAGCACAGCCCCACTGCACTCCTTCCAGCATGAGAACTCGCTGCTGCCCCACATCTCCCTGGCAGTGACATGCTCACCCTTCCCTCAGTTCTCCTGGGCTTTCTCCAAACCATCTAGAAGTTAAAAGCAGCCTCTTGCTTTTCTAAGAACTGTTTCAGAGGGAGGTACTGGAAGCCTGCAGTTGCAGGAGAACCCTATTCCTAATCTGCATTAGCAGAGACCAACAGCTTTTGGTCTCTCCTTATTTCTCCCTGCTCCCAGGGTCAAAAGGGTTTGTATCAGGTCTGAGGTTACAGACCAGATCTGTTTCACCAGCTCAGCTGCAGCACTGGAGTCAGTGGCACAGGCAAACCCAACTGCAACACACCTGCCTGAGCTAAAGACTCCAGCAAGTTTAAAGACCAGTACACATTCCAATACACATTCAGTACACACTTTTTTCTTTCCCTTTGCTAAATCCTTAGCAGTATTTGGTGATGTTGACTGTGACAGTACCCGTGAAGCAGAGATGCTTGCACAGCCTTGTTTTGGTTTTGTAGTGACAATAAATAATCGGAGAAGCTTTGAGGACAACCACAAGGGAGATGGACCAGCCTCTCCTGGAACCTGCCACCCAGTCCAAGGTGCTCCAGTGAGGGAATGCTCAGTACAGCTGACTCTTCACCTGGTGCAGGACCCCGATGACGATGTCCCGTAGAGTCTGGGGCAGAGAGGAGACAGTCAGTCGTCCAGGGGAGGAAAAGTCCTTCCCAGGCTCAATGCTACGGCTAGCACACCTGGTGCCAATGCCCACAGAACGCGTATGGGAAATGATCACCTGTCTATGCTGTCAGGCTGCAGGGCTCCATGCAGTCACAGCACAACAAGGACCTAGCCTTGCCCATACAACTCCCTTCTAACAAAGCCTTCTTAATTCCCTCCAAACTTCTAGGTGTCTTGGGGAACAAGGACCGTCTTTCTAAGCTCTGTTTTTCACTGTCTGGCTTTCACTACCAAACCAGTTCAGCAAGCAGCTGGGGATGAGAGGGACCCGAGCTCCCATGCCCCAGTCCAGTGTCAGCCACACAGGAGAAAGGAAAGTTGCCCCAGGAGAAAGGAAAATTGCACATGGGCCTGCACTCCAGCTGGACGCAGCTGTGCACAACACCCTTTGCCCTTGCCTCAACCCACCCGTGTTTGCTGTACTCACGTGGGGCTTACAGTGCTCCTCAATCCAGCTGAAGACACATGCTGAGAGCTCCTGAAAACTCGTGACTGAGATGGAGGCATTAAAGGACTCAAAGAGGGAATCCATAATGCCTTGGAAAACATTGAATTTCACCTGGTCAGAGACCTGGTCCTTCCCCTCACTTGGGTTGTCCTGGTGAGCTTTCACAATCTGCTCATAGTTCCTGAAACAAAACAAGAGCTGGGTTCAGTGCTGCCGTGAAGCCTCGTACTCCCCAGCGCCTGAGCAACAACTGGACGCTGAGAACAGCTTCAGAAATGGAGAGGAGAACGAGTCTGCAGCAGATCCTGCAAGTAAAATAAATGCTGGGAAGCATGACACTGAAAGCAGATTCATTTTCAAACCTGAAACCGTCTCCATACTTAACTCTACCAACTGATCTGAGTCAGACCTCCTAACAAACAGAGAAGAAACGACAACAGCAGAGTGGTACAGCTTTGGTACGATCCCCAGGAGCCAGACTGCCTGCAAAGCACTGAGCCCAGACCATGGGGAAAAACAGCAGGAAGAAGAGGGCAGCAACCAAATAGCTTCTTGCTTACACTTTCATTATCTTCAAGGCCATCACATCTTTCCTGAGAGTAGAAACTTCCTCTTCTTGCTTCTTCTTTTCCTTGTGCAGGAACTGAATATAATCAATGGCTGAACACAAAAATACAGAGTAAGAAGCTGCGAGCACACGGAAGCCCCTCTGATCTCCTCAAGGAGGGCTCCCTGAGGCAGTCACATAGAATCCCTGCGTTGAGGTGTTTGGGGGCTTGAGAGAAAGCCCTCCCACCTCCCCGCACTCAGACTCACTTTTCTGGAGAATGATGGCCTTGCTCAGCTTCTGGGAGCCGATGGAGAAGTCCTGCTGCTGGCAGGTGGGCACGATGGCCTGCAGGTCATCATAGCCTTTCTACAGGGGGCAGAGCCACGGCTCAGGGACACGGGGCGCCACACGGGGCAGCGGTTCCACGGAAGTTTGCGGTACGGACCCACATCCCAGCTCCCACCACAGACAAAAGCGGCTCCCGGCTCACACGCGGCTGAGGGGAGCGGATCCGGCACGAAACAAAAGGGAAAAGGCGTAAAAGGAGCAGCGCGGTGCCTCTGAGGTACCTTGATGGCATCGCGCCTCTTCTGCTCCGCCTGCGTGTGCGCCCGGCGGCGCTGGTCCTTGTAGGACTCCTTGTAGTGCTCCTGGGTGTAATCGCTGTCCTCGTCGTCTGCGGAAAGAACCGCGAGTGAGCGCCGGGCCGGGCCTGCCCCGAGGGCCCCGCGTGTCTTTGCGGGAGCCCCGCAGCCGCCCCGCTCGCAGTTCGGAGCGCCGCCGCCCCGGCCCCGTACCGGTGTTGGGCACGGAGGAGGCGCTGGTGGAACCGATGCTGTTGGCGCGGGACACGACGCTGCCCTTCCGCGCGCTGTCCATGAAGAGCGCTGCGGGGAGAGAGAGCTCAGAGGAGCGGCTCAGAGGAGCGGCCCCGGGATCCGCCCCGCCGCGCCCCGCGGCACCTACCCGGCTCCGGGCCATTGTCCCCGTACGCAGCGTCCACCTGCGGGCGGAGGGCGGCGGTCAGCGGACGGAGCGGCGCTCCGGGCCTCCGCCCCCCGCGGGCCGCCCGCCGCCCCCGCCTACAATCCCTCGCCCTCGGCCCGCCGCTGCCCGCCCCGCCTTCACCTTCCCCCACGCTTCCTCCGCCGCGGCGCCGGGCGGCTCCGCCATCTTCCCCCCGCCCCGGTCACGTGAGCACCGCGGGGGCCGCCGGGAAGTGCAGTCCTCCGGACCGCCAGGGGGCGCCCCGCACGCCTGCGGGCAGCGCTGCGGCGAGACGGGACACAAAGAGCCACGGACACCGAGAGAGAGGAAGCGCGCTTTAACCGCCTCTCGGCCGCGGGCTCACGGTGCGCGGAACCGTGCGCGCCGCTCGGCGGGTCGGGCTCAGCTCTCGGAGCCGCGGCGCTTCCGGTCCGTTCCGGCGCAGCGGGCAGCGGTCCCAGTCCCGTGGGGTCCGGCCGCTCCGTGCCGACTCACGCCCGGTGCCGGGACGCGGCCGCCGCTCTTCCCCCGTCCCGGCGGCGCTCAGTTGGCGGGCGGCCCCGCGGGCGCGCGGCTCAGGCGCTGCTGCAGGAGCTCCCACGCCTTCTCCACCTGCCGACGAAACGCCATCAGCAGCGCCGCACGCGGAGCTCGGCGCCGTCCGTCCCTCCCTGCTGCGTTTCCGACCGGCGGCAACCCCGCCGCCGAGCTCCCGTTTCTCCTCTCCGCTCCCAGTGCCGTCGGAAGCGGCCCGCGGCTCACCTGCCTGCGGGTGACCTCCGGCTCCCAGAGCGTGCACAGCACCACCTGCGCCTGCTGCACCCTCTGGCTGTCGCTCATCTGACTCCGCAGCCGGCTGCGGGCAGCCTCCTCGCTCAGCCCGTCCCTCCTAACGATGCGCTTCACGGCCTGCGGGGACCACGAGGTGACACACGGGGCTCACAGGGAAGGCCGTGCGGCCAAAGGCAGCCAGCGGGCTTCACTCACCTCCTCCTCAGGGATGATGGCCACCCACACCTCGTGCACCATCTCCTGCCAGTCGGCCTCCAGCAGCACGGCGGCATCCAGCACGACCACAGCCTTTCCTACGGAACGAAGCCGTTCCTCGTCACCTGGCAACTCCAGGGCAGCACGGGCGCTCCTGGGGGCCGGTGTGGCCACTCGCGCTCATGCTGTCCTGCACGCCAGCAGCGAACAGACCCCATAGAACCTCACATGGGAGGGGCAGCGCTGCCCGATGCGGGATTCCCATTGAGCTCCCAGCAAAGAAAATGATTCTGCACACACCATGCTCGCTAAGGGGCATTGAACCAAAAAAGAGAAAGAAGGCAATGCCCGCTCCAGTTCAGAACAGGAAGTCTGAGTTACAAATGCACTCAGGGGAGTGAAAATCTCCAGTAAAGAGCAGCTGTGAGCTGGAAGATACTCCATGTGCTACCCAAAGCAGCAGCTGCCCCAGAGCAGCATAGCACCGTGCACCCAGCACCCACTGTGCTCCTCACAGCCACCCCTTACCTTGAGCTCTCGCCTCTCCGATCTGCTCCCTGACCATCCGCGCGATCTCCGGCCACACGATGCCTGTGAGGCTCTTCAGCCGCTCCTGCAAAGGAACCACAGTGGTGTCAGGGGTCCTCCCAGAGGTCCTGGGGGTCCACAAGGGACAAGCTTGGATGGACGGAGGGGGCTACAGCTAGGGGAGCAACAGGAGCTGCTGCCTGGACTGTGCATTCTGCATGGCTGCTGATTTGCTGTATGCCACTGCAGCAGGAATGTGGCACCAGCTCAAAGGGCTGAAAATCAAAGCCCCAGCACAGAGTTCCCTGCTCAGGAGGTTAAATATTGACATTCCCTCTGCTGCTCATACCTGGTTTCCAAATACTTTTGCTCCGAGGGCCTTCCTGTTAATTGTTCCATCTTTGTTCAAGATCTCTGTAAGACAGAGGGAGATGGTTCGGGAGCAGAAACAAATCCAACTCACACCTCCACAGCACCTCCCGGCTCACCCGGCCCTACCTGCCCCAAATGCAGCCACCACATGCCCATGGGCCTGGCTGCCAGGCAGGTATGCGGCGTGGCCCAGCGCATCGGCATCGATGAGGAATGCTCCCATCTGCCCCAGGCGTTGGGCGATGGAGGTCTTTCCACTCCCGCTGCCCCCGGTCAGACCGATGATGTAGGGGCGGGGGGGGAGCGTGGGGCTGTCCTGGGGAAGGAAGGGTCAGACGGGCGCTGGTCCTGCAGCTCCCAGCCCCCAGCAGCTCCCCCTACCCGTGGGGGCCGAAGCAACGTGCCGAGCAGCCGCTGTCGCAGGCTGGAGGAGCTGATCTTCTCCTCCTCATTGTGGCCGTGGTAAGGGTCCTCCATCAGCTCGATCTCGAAGAGTTCCAACGCAGCGAGGCCCTGCCAGGAGGGGACACCACTGAGCCCCCCAAACGAAACTTTGGGGCCCAGAGATCTCAGCCCCTCCAGTTACATTCTCGATCCTCTTCTTGTTCACGGCCTCCCCGCCCCTGCGCGTCTCCTCGCTGACAACGATGCAGCGCAGCTCCGGGTCCGTGACTGCAGGGCCGTAGGGGTCGCCCAGAGGCACAATGTCATACAGCACTGAAGGCTTCACATCTGCCAGGAACTCACGCAGTTTGGCCGCCCGCAGTTCGTAGGGCTCGATCAGCTCCCGCAGGACCTTGTCTGCAACAGCGTGCAGTGATGAACAGTGAGAGAGGCAGAGCAAATGGTTCTACGGTAGGAACCCTCCAGTGGTGCCCCACCACCACCACCATCCTGCCCACAGGGCCCCACAGGTCTGCAGGGAAGGACAGCAGCTGTGGGGTCTGGGTTGTCCCCATAATCAGTGCCCGCCGCCGACGCTGACCCACATCCCCTCCCACCGGCAGTGCCCGAGCACTCTGAGCCACCCGGATGCCTTCCCAGACCCTAGCCCGGGGGAGGCCCTCAGCCCCCCACTGCGTCTCATCCCATTTCCGGCGAGCACAGCGCTGTGCCCGTCTACACCACCATCACCGCAGGCATTGCCCGCTCCCCACCGCGCCTGCCCCGGCCCCCTTCTCCCGGCACTCACGGCGCAGCAGTTCCCCATCGGCCACCCCGACCAGCAGCCGCCGCCGTGCCAGCAGGCAGCAGGCGCTGAGCAGCAGCCGGTGGGCGCCGTGCAGCCGATCGAAGGTGCCGCCGACAGCCACGTCGGGATACGCGGGCAGCTCCGCGCCGGAGCCGTTGGGCAGCGCCTCGGAGCCGTCGGAGCCGCTCAGCAACAGCGCGGGCAGCCCGGGCGGGCAGCCGTAGGCGGCGGCGGCCAACTCCCGCAGCGCCACCCGCACCGGCTCCGCGTCGCCCGCTCCACCGTCGGCCAGCAGCACACGGGGCGGCCGCGCTAGGCGGTGTCCGTGGCCCAGCAAAACCCGCACGTCCAACCCCCGGTGCGCCGCCGCCGCCGCGTAGAGCGCGGCCAAAGCGCGGAGCAGAGCGGCGGCGGGCGGGGGGGCGGAGGGGCGCGGCGCGGGGCCGTCCAGGCGCAGCCCCGGCTGCAGGTGCACGTAGAGCGGCCCCGTCACCACCCCCGCCGCCTCCGCCAGCGCCGCCGCCGCCCGCCGCGGTAACGCGCCCAGCGGGGCCGTTAGCACCAACAGCCCCGACGGGAACGGCGCCATGGCCCCGCCGGAAGATCGCACCGACCCCGAACGCGTCACGGCCCCTCCCACCGCCCCGCCCCCGTCGCGCTGCGCCGGGCTTTGTAGTTGGGAGCGACGCGGCCGCCGCGGAGGCGGGCCGGGATTGTGGGGCCCCTGGTCCGGGAGCGCTCATTCGACAGCTCCGATGCCACCCCCCCCGGTCCCGGTGCCGTCCTCCCGTGCCCAATCCCCGCCCCTCAGCAAGAGGCCGGACCGCAGCCGCAGGCACGAGGCTTTATTGCCGGGGCCATCCCGGGGCCGCGCTCACGGTTGCTCCTCGGCGGCTTCACCGGGGCCGAAGACGAAGTCGTGCATGGCCCGCACATAGTCAGCGCCGTCGGGGCCGCCTGGCCTCAGCCGCGCCAGCGGGGCCGGGAGCCGCGCGGTGATGCAGCGCAGCGGCGGTCGCGGGGCGGCGATGGCCTCCAGGAACACCTGCACCGCGGCGCCGCTCAGCTCAGCGCCCGCTGTGCGCCCCACAGCCCCACCCGGCGCCCACCCCGCGGACCTGCAGGACCTCGTCCACCTCCTGGGCGGCGTCGAGGAACAGCTGCGCGCAGTGCTGCAGGTAGCGGCGGTACAGCTGCTGCGTCTCAGCGTCCAGCGCCCGCAGCTCGTGGCCCTCGGGGTCGGCGCGCCGCGCGTTGTCCATGAAGGCGGTGTGCACCGGGCCGCACTCCACCAGCGTCATGCTACGGGAAAGCAGCGCCCCTGAACTCACAGCCCATCACGGGTCCCGCACCTCACCCCACGGCGCTCACTGGATGTTGAAGGGCCGCAGAACGATGGCCAGGCTCTCGCACAGCCCCTCCAGCGCGAACTTGCTGGCGCAGTACACGGCATTGAAGGGCACCCCTGGGGCGGAGCAGCAGCTGAGAGCTGCGTCTCTCCCCCTGCAGCCCCGCGGGCGGCCCCATGCCCACCTTGCAGCCCTCCGACACTGCTGGACACGAGAATGCGCCCGCTGCGGCGGCGCTTCATGGCGGGCAGGAAGGCCTGAATGGTGCGTGCGGTGCCAAAGACGTTCACCTCGAACACTGCTCTCATGGCCTGCTCCGAGCACATCTCCAGGGGGGCCATCAAACCCACCCCTGCATTGCACACTGTGGGGTACGGTGCTGGTGAGCAGGTGTCACATTACCCCAGCACTGTTTGCATACAGGGACGTGGGAACCCAGCCCCAATCCTCTCCGTGCCCCAGCACACCCATCCCCAGGGCTGCAGTGCCATCCAGGCCCATCCCCATATTGGCTTCCCCGCTCCCGGCTGTGCCCTGGGGAAGGTGCCGTACCCAACACGTCTGGGTGCTGCCCCTGCATGCAGCGCACAGCCGCAGCCAGCGAGTGCGGGTCGGTGACGTCCAGCTGCAGCAGCTCCAGCGTGTCGGGGCAGCGGCCCCCCAGACGCTCCAGCAGCTGCTCACCCTTGGCCAGGTCACGCATAGTGGCAAACACTGTGGAGAGAGCGCAGCCGTGCTGTGCCCCGCAGTGCTGGGACCCGCACCCACGGCATCATCCCTTTACCTTTGAACCTGCGGGAATCGTCGGCCGCCAAGCGCACTGCCAGCCCCAGCCCGATGCCCGAGGAGCAGCCGGTGATCAGCACTGTGGTCTTCTCCATGGGCACCGCGGTTCTCTCCACAACTGACACTGCTGGACGCGGGGCCGCGTGGCTTTTAAAGGCTGGGCTCCCTCCCACCCACCCGCCGTGTTGTGTCTGCCTGCTTATCTCAAGGCCCTCCACCTGCAGCTGAGGCGATAAGGACCCCACGCTGCTGCCACAATCCCCCCAGCCCTGCACCAGCCTGGGACGGCCCCGAGCTGCCCCACATCCTGTGGTACTTTTTCCCTGCACACCACCCACATTCCCTCTGTGTGGGTCATGAGCTGCTTCCTTCAGCTCATTAGAAACAAACTGCGTGCTGGAGGGCAGCAGAGACAGACAGAGGAGCCCAACGGTACCAAGCACCCAGGGCTTTAATAGCCCCTCGTGCTGACCGCCAGTACTGGGAAGAAAAGACAGAGAAAAGCCCGCCATAGGGAGCCTGGCAGAATCTCTTTCAATACAAAGGCACTGTGTGTAACTGGGGCTGCCCTTGGAGCACCACAGTCTTCCCAAGGCTGCCCCGGGGACCCATATTTTGCTGTTCCAGCCCTCACCAGCTCCTGCCTGGGCACCACCCAGCTTCCAGTGGGGCAGCAGAGCCCCACTCCTGCGCCTCCATGCTCTGTGGGCAGCCCAGCACGGGGCAGGCTGGGTGCTGGCAGGATCAAGCAGGTCTCTGGGCTGCAGCAGCCCCTGGGGCAATTCCCATCCTCTGGGATGCAGGCCGCTCCCGCGGGTGCTCAGCTCCTTCATTCTGGCGCTGGTCACAAGGGTGCAGCACTCAGGTGTGGGGGCTCTGCCCTCCTCCTGGGGGGCTTTGAGTGGCACAACCCCACATCAG
Organism: Lagopus leucura; assembly: GCF_019238085.1. NCBI lineage: Eukaryota > Metazoa > Chordata > Aves > Galliformes > Phasianidae > Lagopus > Lagopus leucura. The sequence goes on along the minus strand of NW_024962329.1, from coordinate 71,010 downwards.
GGGGGCCCGTCCCAGCCATGCTGTGTGGCACTGGGATAGTACTTGAGGAAGATCTTCCTGGCAATCTCCAGTGTGTCACCAACAGGCATCGCAGGGTAGCGCTTCTCATTGTAAACGAAGCCCCTCTCCACTTGGAAGACAGCCTGGTTGAACTGCTCCTGGTGGAAGGGGCTGCCCGTGTTCAGGCTCTCTACCAGCAGAGAGACAAAGAGGGTCCAGCGCACCCCATAATAATCCAGCACCAGCCCTGCCAGCTGCTTGTTGGCGTAGTCCAGGATGTTCCCGCTGGGCCCCCACAGCGTCACCTGGTTGCGGGCATTGTGCTCGTACTGCTCAGCCTCATGCTCACTGGTGGCGACGGCGCGGGCGGATTGCAGCATTCGGCCCAGCAGGAAGAGGCGCTGGGAGCCCAGCAGCGCATCCAGCTCGGGCAGCAGATCGTACAGCAGAACCCCGCCGGCCGCCAGCAGCTCGGGCAGCGCGCGGCGCTGGAAGGAATCTCGGATGCGCTGGTAGTAATCGCCCACCAGCTGCTGCACCGCCTGCCGCGTCACGTCAGCCAGGTCGTAGCGGAAGGCTGGGCTGGAGCCCAGCGCGGTGCCGGCGCTCAGCAGCAGCCTCCACGCCTCAAAGACGTCGCTGGCGTTGTACCAGAGCTGCGTGTCCATGTGCAGGGACGGGCGGCGCACCAGCGGGCTGCGGTTGTGGTTGATGCAGGCGCCGGTGCAGTTGTAGACGCTGCGCAGCAGCAGCTGCCATGCGGCACTGGCGGCGGCGTTGGGGGCCCCGTAGCGGCGCTGGGCGTAGCGGGATACCCACACAGAGAGGTTAAGGGGCTCGTGGCGCCAGCCCAGCTCATTCATCAGCTCGTACACCATGTCGTTCTGCTCGATGCCCTCGGGCACCAGCCCTGTGCCCACCATGGTGGAGTTGGGGAAGCGCCGTGCCACAAAAGGGCCGCGATTGATGGCATCCACGGCACCGAAGAGGCCGTGGTTGCCGCCAAAGTTGTGCAGCATGCACCAGATGAAGGGCTGCCCATAGAAGGACTCGGTCCACTCGTAGACAGGTTTGGACTCAGCGAAGAGGTCGAGGACGATCATGCGGCCCAGGGGCACAGCACGCAGCACCGCCTGCACCTGCGGCGGCTGCCAGAAGGCCGGCTGGTGCTGGAAGAGCCACCCCTGCATCAGCCACTGTGCCTGGGGATCCGCTGCGGGCAGAGAGCAAAGTGAGCACGGCAGCCACAGTCCCAAAGGCAGCTGTGGTGGGGCCTCAAGCTTGCACAGCACGGCCTCGCAGCGACCCACCTCCCGTCATGGCCCTGAATACGGCATTGGTGATGCCCGCCAGGTATGCGGGGTCAGAGGACAGCGGGCTCATCTCGTTGAAGGTGTCTGCGCTGTACATGTGATCAGTGCCAAATTCCTTGATGAGCTCCTTCAGGAAGAGTGTCCCAATCACCTGGAACATGGGCTCCTCAGGGGACAGCAGGTAGGCACAGGACAGCGTGCAGTCAAAGTGGCTCCAGTTCCCGAGGCGTGTGGCGTTGATGCGCGGGAAGACCCTGAGTGGGGATGGGATGGGGGTTGGCAGCAGGATGAGGCCTGGGGGCCTCATGGAGGGACGCAGGCAGGGTCCTGCAGGGCGCAGGGCTGCGACTCAGAGCAGCCACCCTCAGTCCCACTTACCGCAGAACCCCCGGCGGCACGTGGCCCGCGAAGGCCGGCAGCACCGTGGTCATCCCCAGTGAACGCATCCGCTCCACGATCCTGTACTGAGGGGGAGAGAGCTGGGAGAGGAGCCCCGCGCCCCGAACGGGGCCGGGAAACACCAGGGCGGGGCGTCCCGTCCCCCCATACCTGCAGGTACAGCTGCTGGAGGTGCCACGCACGCGGCAGCGGCCCGGCCCAGCCGTGCAAGTTCCCCATACGGTTCCACGCCAGGAACGCCGGCCCCGTGAAGTGGGCGTCGATCTCACTCTGGTTCAGCCCCAGCGTGCGGTAAACCTGCACGGCCTCGGGTCAGCCCCGCGCCGCCCGCCACGCCCCGCCCGCCCCGCGCGGCACCCACCCGCTGCCACAGCGCCTCCTGCCCGGCGAAGGCGGGCGCCGCATTGATGCCGCTCAGTGCCATCCAGTCGATCTCGCGCTCCCAGCGCTCCCAGTCCCACCAGGCGTACGAGTAGCTCTGGGCGCAGACGTTCTGGTAGTAGCGGTACCTGAGGGCGGCGGGACCCTGAGGGCTGGGAGCGCTTCGTGCCGCGCTGACGGGGGGCGCGAGATGCCCGCACCGGGACACGGACGGGCGGGAGGGAGGAATCGGGGGGGCCGGGGGGTCGGAGTGCCGGTGGAGCGGCCCCGGCCCCCGAGGTTCATCGCAGCTTCGGGGTGCCCCGCCGGTACCTGTTGGGGGTGGCGGCGCGGATCTCGGTCTGCAACCGCGGCAAAGGGTCGGGCAGGCGGAGCTGAGCCGCGGACCACGAGAGATGGCAGCCGCAGAAGTCCCGCAGGTACCGGTAGAGGCCGGCGGCGGCCGCCACGCCGCTGGAGCCCGTCACGGCCACGGCCACGGCGCCGCCGGGCGGGGAGCGCAGCCGGTACGCGTCAGGCCCGCCCGCCGCCAACGCCGAGTCCACCGACAGCGCCACAGCGGCGGCCCTGGAGCCCAGCAGGCGCCGCGCCAGCGCCCGCACCGCCGCCTCCTGCCGCGCGTCCCCCACCGGTCCCCGCAGCTCGGGGGGCAACGGAGCCCGCGCCGCCGCCAGCACCGCCGCCATCGCCGCCACCCGCAGTGGTACCGCCATGGCCACGCCGCTCGCTTCGGGCCGTGCCGAGCTCCGCCAATCCGCGCCGCCGGCGAAAGGGGGCGGGACCACTGAGAGCCAATCAGCGACGGGAGGCGGGAGGGATACCGGGGTGGGGCAGAACGGAGGCGGGGCCATGGAGATGGGCGGGGCCATGGGGGTGGGCGGGGCGTGGTGACCCTCTCCCTCCCGGCCGGAAGGGGGCGCTGTCAGTCCGCGGCGCTGCAGGAAACGGGGAGGAAAAAGCAGCGCCCGCAACCCCGCACCTCCGGTAACAGGCCGGAGGAACGGCCGCAGGACCCGCAGCTCCTGCCCGATCCCTGGGAGCAAAAAGAGACCGCAGCCTGCAGTGCAGCGCCTTTAATGCACGGCGACTTACATTAACGCATACAGCGATCCCCAGTCACGCGGTGGGTCTCGTTCCGCAGCCTGCACCGCCCCGCACGCACACGGCAGCGCTGCAGGAGATGCGCGCAGCTCTTCCACGGCTTCCGGCTCAACTCCAGGCTGGGGGGATTTGTGTTACTGTTCTACTCTGTTCCCACACAATACAGCAACAACTAAAACTGACAGAGTTACACAAAGCACAGAACACAGCACAACACAACACAGCACAGCACTGCACCTCATCGGGCTGAGAAGGGCGGGGGCTGACCCACAATTTGCACAGGAGAAAAAGGGGCGTCGGCAGGGGACGGAGCGGAGCTGCTTTGCCACGCACATCTTCAGCGCCCCGCAGGGCCGCCCGGCACGGAGCTCGGGCAGCACGGGGCGCCGCAAGCAACGCAGGCATGGAAGCACACCGGGCAGCTCCGTGTCCGCGCCAAGGAACCGCACACAGAACTTCCTCCGAAATCTCTTTTCCTGAGCAGGAGGCTTTATGCAGGATGGAGGTACTGCACCCTCCTGTCCCTGTGCTCCTCAGCCCACGTTATTCTCACAGTACCCTGACAGACCCGGCAGGAAATTCACAGCACAGCAGCACAGTTACACCACAGCGACACGCCGTGCCGCAGCAGCGGTAACTTAAGGGAGAAGTTTCTTGATCAGGATCACTCATTAACCAGGGAACGTCGAAGCATGCGGCTTCCCAGCTTCCCGGTCACACTCAGACTGCTGCAATAAGTTATATTCGCTATGGGGACACAGATGGGACACGAAGCTCGGGGTGCAGCTCAGGGGATGCTAATCATCAAACTTCCCCTCGCGGATGGTGTCAAAGGAGAACGGCAGGAACTTGAAGCCCGTGCCAGTGTAGAACTTGTTCTGGAACTCGATCCTGCAAGAGAAGGAAGGAAATTGCTCGTTAGGAAGGTGGGTCTCTCCTAGGAGTTAGAGATTAGCAAGTAGTTGCTTATTGACTATAAAAAGTAAAGCTTTAAAGACTATAGAGGTATATCTATAATATATTTACAATACTGTATTATAGAATTATAGCATATATAATCTGACCTTTATAACAGATATAATGGAAGATGCCATAATGCAGCACTCCCACTGGCACAAAAACCATTCTGGTGTTTCTGGAGCACAGCCGCACTGCAGCAGCACTCCGATTCCACCCACAGGCAACACAAAGAGCAACAAAAACAGGAAGAAGCCCCTGACCATGCTTGCTGAGCAGCACACACGGTCACGTTACCAAAAGGCTGTTTCAGCTGCAGCAACACCCAGCCTCGTGATGCTGCTGACTTCCACCACCAGCAACTGCTGCTTGGTTACTGAGGCGCATTTGGTTTAAGCCCACACAACTCCTGAGCTCAGGGCGTGCGCTCTGACAGGGCACGCAGCTCAGCCTGGTGTGCCCAATAACTCGGCTTAAAAAAAGAATTATTCTGGAGATCTGAGCAATGGGAACAGCCAAATAGGGGGAGAAAAAAGAATCCCGTGGGTCACACTAAAAACAGGCATGGTGTTTCATGAGCCTCATGAGAAAAACTTTCCATTGCGTGGTCCACCAGAACAACAGGCCTGTAGGAATCAGGGGACAGCAAATGGCACAGCAGTTCAAAACAATTCAGAACAAGTAGAAAAAGACTCAGTTATTTTTTTTCCCAAATTGAAATCAACGCAAAATCCAAAGTCGCTGGTATTTCAGGGCAAAAAGGGGTTTCTTGGCAGAGCTCAGGACTGAAACCTTCAAAACGTTTTCCCCGATAGGTTCTGCTGCCTGTTGGTGTAGATGAGATCAGAGCAGCCTGCAGAGGAATCCCTGGGATGAGCAGGATTTTCCACGTGGGAGGAAGGGCTCCTCACCAACAGGCGCCAGCTTTCAGGAACCTCAATCACCTCCATAAGTGACTCAGGAACGACTCCGTAAGCAACGGGAAAACAAGAGGCAGCTGGTTGGGTGTCTGACTCACACAGAACCCATTGTAAATGCAATTTTAACCCCAATGATGAGCTGTTCCAGCTGACCCTGACATCTGAAAGTGCCTTTTGGACAGACTGAGTTACAACCAGCCTCGGCTGAGTGCCTGAAACTCAAGGAGCGGCTGTTGGGAGCATGGAGAACTACTGAAGTGGTTCAACTAAATGCCACAGCTTAAACGTCTGAGTGTTTCCTGAACTGTGCAGAGGAACACCCAGACCCCGAGGTCCCTTTTGGAATCAGAAAATGCTGTCCCCAGGAACGCTCCCTGTCTGTGTGCTACTTCTGCTGCTGAGCTGCATCTCAACATTGACCAAGTTCTGCAAGAGTATTTACTGGACAGCACTGCCCTGTCGATAAACAGACAATGCTGTCTGGCAATTTGCATTAATGAAACAAACACCTTGCTTCAGATTTTTCTGTAGTGACAGCTGAGCGCTTGTCAGGCTGCAATTGCATGGATTTTCCAACAGGCAGTCACAGAATGTCCAAATGTCTGGAAAACCGGGCAGCTCACAGCCCCAACAGAAAGCAACTGGAGGGAGAGAGCAGGAAACCCAACTTTTGTTTGGTACGAAGGTAAAATCCTACGTGGTAGTTTTGGATTCTCAGCAGTGCTGAGGCGTGAGGCCTTTCAATGCATGAATTAGTGGCAAACAGCCCAGGCAGCACATGGTAAAGAAAAAACACACTTATGTTTCTCTCAAGTCCACAAGAAGCATGAGCGCCTCCCAGGGATGTCCAAGTCAGGCCTAAAACAGAGCCTAAAATGCTGCTTTAGGCTGAAGGTGGCTGCACTGAAACTATTTCTGCATCAACCCATGATGCTGGGAGCCTGCTTTGCTTCCAGTTACCATCTTCTCCTTTTGGACAAAGTGTGTTTGCTCAACTGGAATATCTGACTAGATTTAAAGAAAAGATACATTAACATCAATGTCAAACTAGAAAGAAAAAAAAAAAAAAAAAAAAGCAAACACAGCATTATATTTCAGTACGGTGATGTTGCAATGACAGGAATAGTTAAGGCAGCTACCAAGCTCCAGCAGAACTGATATGGAATTGCAATCTTGGCAGCACTTTGAGTGCTTTCTCCACCCCAAAACGCCCCAGAAGAACCCAGCCTGCAGAAGGAATGCATGCTTTCTGCAAAAGCACACAGCAAGTCCTCCTCAACTGGCACTGGTAGGTAGAACTCTCAGAAGAACCCACTCTTCTCACTAACGAGATGTGTGCTAAATGATTCCCTTTCCAGGAAGGCTGAACCACCCACACCTTCAGAATTCCAGATAGGTGACTCTCCTCCCAGAGTAACAAAATCCGATCTGCTCCTCCCAGCACAGATATTTTGTCCCCCTCCCCCATACAAACCATTGGAAGTTTACCAATTTCAGGTTTGGAAACAAAAAGGGATGTTAACAGCACGTTGTTTTGAACATCTGCAGGTGCACTTTTCACTCCACTGATAATGGAAATCCAAACAAAAGCAAAACAATCCCAGCACATCACATTCAGTCTGAAGTAGTGCCTTCAGATTGCTTTTCAGAGACTAAACTTGAGCAGGTTCTATCTTGGAGAATGTAATTTAAGGTTTTACAAGTTTGAAACACGTTCAGGGGAAATATGACTGAAGAGCTTCAGTTCTGCAGCTCCCAACAAGGCCCTGCTACACTGTGCATAGCACCTGTGACTTGCATGCTTACTGCTGTTGCTTAGTTGTTTTTTTTTCCTCTTTGCTTGTCATTCATGCATCTATCTTCCCTTTACACATTTCCAGATCATTTTAATCGCATTTTACAATGTGAAAAACTCTCTTTGCTGAGCTGTATCCTCTCACTCACACTTGATTCAGATGCTTTGTGAGCAGTATCCTTAAATGCAGTCTGATTATTAACACAAAATTGGCATCTACAGAAAAAAAACAAATAAATGAACAAAAACAAGAACACACTTTCCTAACTGAGGCCATTCCTTTGAGTAAGAAGGGTTACATCTGCCAAAGAAGAGCACTCAGAAACGTGCACCTCCTGTTATGAAGCAACGCGCCACCAAGCGCCATGCTCCAGACAAACAAGACTTTAAAAATCTTGTAGTTTGCACACACTGAAGACCAGGGACACCACACACAGTCAGTTCTGCTCGCTCTGCTCTTGGACTGTTAGCAGCAGAACTGGGCAGGGTGTGCAGGACTCCCTTCACACTGACGCAACATGCAGTACAGTGACAGCAGTACGAGGATGAGGAAACGCCAGCCAGCAAGAAGGCCTCCAGTGCCTGGTATGAAGATTCCTAGGCCAGAAGCCAGGAAAGCAAACAGAAGCACCACCCAGCAGCCATTTCCAGCAGCAGCCCCCACATGGGCTCCCTCAGCACAAGATGGCTACAGCCAGCCCTGCGTTTCCTGGTCCACCTCCACTCACTTTGCTCCAGGGACGGCCGGAACATCTCAGTGCTCACCCAAGTAGGCTGTCAGCACAGAGAGCAAAGGGACGCAGTTACCACTCCTGAGAAACTGGAGGAAAGTGCAAAAAAGGGCGTTTCTGCTCGCTTTTGAAAGGCACAGACTTCCCACTTGGGAGACTGCTTTTAGAAAGTGTTCAGAACAGTTTTTCTTCCATTTAAGCAAAACAGCAAGCTCCTTCTGAACCTCACTTTGCTCTCTGTGCTTACAGGACCAGGCAGAAGACCAAAGGACAGAACAAAAAGCGATCCTACTGAAAGCCAGAAGCACGTTCATTCACCTCACACAGTGTTCCCATCCTACTATTCACAAAGCTCTGGTCTAATTCATTTTTAATTACAGTTCAGCTACTCTCCACAATTTCTAAGCAAGTTTATGTCTATGATAAGGAGAGAGGAGAGCATTAACAGAATGAAGAGTGAAATCTCTGACCATATTTAAGACTTTCTGCTGTCAGAGCACATCTTCTGCAGGATGTTTAGGGAAGAGTTATGGTCCTCCAGCACTTCTGAACATGACCAGCTCACCACAGCATTATCCACCACCGCAGTGTTACAGCCTCACTCACTGCGTAACAACCAGCACGATCTTCTGGAAGATGTGCATTTCTCCACATGACATCAATCTCCTTTCCATGCTGAGCTCACGATTTCTGAGCATCGCTGTAACTCACCAGTGCAAGCGAAGAGCATGGAGGAAAGCAGACAGGCCCTCCATGACCAGGAGAATTGCCACCGTCAGGGTAGCAAAAGCAGCAAAAATGAAGAAAAGGCCAAAGCCTCCAGCCAGACTCCTCACGCTGAGCCCAGTGTGGATCACCATGGTCCACAGCACCTCCGAGAGCTCTGCCAGGAGAAGAGAGGAGAGGACTCATTTCAGAGCATCCAACCATGAGAGAGCTGCAGTTTTCTTATAGAGCAGAAACCGAGATCGAGAAAAAAAAATCTTCCACCGTAATGAAGTGGGAAACACAGGAGAGACAAGAGTTTTTGCAGGCAAGTATGTCAGGACATTGCTGCCCACTGCCGCACGCAGTGCAGGCCCACTGCTCAGCAGCCCTGTGCTTCATTCCGCTCTTCCAATCCCACCCATCCTTCCAGATCCAGGCGGCTGTCAGCAGGGTGCTGTGCACGCAGACAGTGGTGTTCACACACAGCTCTGCCCTCCTCCAGCAGCGCCCGAACCACAGAGCCGAGCTCTGGGGAAGCCGCCGGCGCTGCTGCCCTTTGCCCAGGCCATCGGTGGCACTGAGCTGGATTCCCGGCCCAGGAGTACTCACGTGCGTGGGCTAAGCTGAGAGCCCAGAGCCTCAGGTAGGACGCAGTGTTGGAGATGCAGCCCAGGCAGTACTCAATGGTGTGGATGGCCTGGTACACCACAGTGTCAGCAAAGTCAAACTGCAAAGCGAACACAGAAGATGAAGAGAGCTGCGAGATGTGCAGGCAGGAAGGGCTGGGAGAACGAGCAACTACCTGGCGCTACCACCAAGGACATCGTGTTTGAACTCAGACACTGCTACTGTCTTCTCCTGGGTTAGCATGTCAGTTTTATGAATTAAAACCAAATTCCCCTGTCTGACTGGGTTTTGTAGAATCACAGTTCACTGCTGTAGTTTTATGATTGTTTTCATGCCCTATTGTACAAAATCAAGATATCTTGAATTCTGCCATTGACTTTGCCAGGAAAAGACTGTACAGCAACAAGATGGTGTTTGTATGAATTCACTGGTAAGCTGCATGTGCTTCTACAAGAACAGAGACGGTATGCCAAGTCAATACTGCGCACTGTTGTGAAAAGACTGCTTTGCAAAACATGACTTATCCTCTTTGAAAGCAAAAATAATGCACAAAGCAGTTTTGAGAAAGCCCTACCTGTACAATTCATGAATCTCTGAAATAATAATTAAGAAATCATAAGGAAGTCTGCCATGAAGGACAGTTTCTTATTGTTCACCTTGTGAAAGCATTCCGTACATTTTGGATTTAATCTGTGCTTCAGAAACTGCTCATATTTAAGTCAAGTCAAAGTGGTTTTAAAGACACGGAGCAACCCGCATTGCAGGCATGCACAGCAGGCTGCGTGTGTGCTGACTGTGCTCTCAGCATACACAGGGCAGTAAATATTGTAAGCAGCAAAGTTAAACCAAGTGTCAGAAGTGCAATTCTTCCTCCACAGAGTGAGAGCTGCGACGTTCTTCAGCAAAAACTGTCCCAGCAAACAGTGCCACCTCCCAGCACACATCGCACACCAGCGTGCAACTGATGGAACGCGATGAGTATTTCAGCAATGACAATTCACAGCCTCATGCAGCTGCTGGAGAGAATCCATCACTGTGCTGAAGGCTCAGCAGGACCCCTGCGTTGGGGTGGTTTTACACATTTTTCATAGGATTACAGAATTAACACCAGTTCCACATGGAACTATACACCACAGGTTCACCTTCCACACAACAGAGCCACCTTCAGCATCATTTAAGACAACATCATTCTTGCAAAGCTACTCTACTTTCACGGCCTTTACATTTTCGTAACAAATTTGGTTACTGATCTCCTGACACCTGCAATGAATTCTGCACAGGAGTTCCTAAAACCCACTCAATACTCGTAATTCTTACAACTGTTTATGAATGAGCAGTTTCTCAGAACAGAGCCTCTCTTCTTACAGAAAAATGCAGGTTAATTAAGCTGCTGAACTATATGCAAACTGGGCCGGATTTGCTGTATTTTCTCATTGGCAACAACCAGTACTGTCCTTAATATGGAAGTCAGTTAGGGGTGGGGGGGGGGCATATCAGCTTTAAGTGTTTTATTGCAGTGCAGAATTACCAAAGACACAACATAAGGCAAATGAGACTTCTTTAGAAGCTTAAAGCATAAACTTCTCAGTTTCAGAGTTCTGGCTTAACAGCTTTCTGGGTGAACTAAGAGATCTGCAGACAGGGGATAAGACAGACAAGCTAAATAAATGAAGTAATCAGAGGTCTGTTAGTGGGTGCGACACTGTATGAAGGATTAAAGATGGCCTGCAGCATGGCAATGGCTGGATCTTTTGGAAAAGATGCCATGACATAACGCTCAATTCAGTGTGTGGTTTACACCAATGGGAAATGTTCCAGATACACGAGTGCAGCAAAGCTGGCTGTAGTCTTACCACCTCATCCTCTGTAGGCTTGAAAACATAAGTTCACATTTAGTGTGGTGTCTCAATCAACATTAATCATGAACACATTCAATCATCCCCTCCTAAACACAACACGGTGAAGCAGTAACAAATCACATGCACTACGTGGAGCAACAAACTCCCAAATTAAAAGAGATCGTCTCCTTTTTCTTCTCTACCAGCAGTACGGCAAAGCAGGCAGTGCGACCCCAGCAGTCAGAACAAATACAGGTAGGAACTCACTACTATAGAAAAATGGCTTTGGGTTGTGGCTAACAGTAGAGAAGCAAACAGCAAAAGCACTCTGCAACCCTCACTGCACAGCCTGTGAGATGGTGGTTCCTTCTAATGAAGACACACAGAACTAAATTTCCCTTTGCCTGCAAATTATACTTTTTCCCCGCCTTGAAGTCCTGGGAATGACCAGAAGACTGCAGTACTTTACTGCTATGAAAACACTTCACTGAGAACGTTGCTATCTAAACAACTGGAAAATACAGCCAAACCAGCACATTCTGTTCCCACGTGCACTGAGAGAGGACGCTCAGGTACTTACCTCCTCCCCCTCCTCAGAATGGGTCGACAACTGATCATGTTGGATGATCTCAGCATCCTCCTCTGTCGGTCCATTGCCCACCCGGATCCCACCAAAGTTGTGTGTTCCCTAATACACGCAGAAAAAGAAAGAATAAAAAGTGTTGTTTGTGGCTTACTATGACAGCAGAAGCTTCTTTTGACTCCGTGCACAGCAGCAGTTGCTCACAGAAGAAAACAAAATATTAAAGCCCAGGTTTAATCAGCTGTACAATTCCTTCTCTCAGTTTGGATAGAAAAGATGCTGAATCCTGTAAGGCTGGGAAAAAAGGTCTGAATAAATACTTGATACGTTCTATAAAGTAACTGCAAACCTAAGTAAAACAAATGCCCAATCTCTCATGAGGACGTTTGCTGTAACTGATGTGAACAGACCAATGTTTTGCACAACAGCAGCTGTGAAGCAAGCACGTAGAACCCGAGTGAAACACCACTGTTGTTGTAGGTGAGACAAGTCACACCATGGCTCAGAAATGCACATACACCATGTCAGGCACAGCAACACACGTGGGAAATCAGACTTTCCCTCACATGGAAATTCTGCGTTGTGCAAGCAGTTCCTTTTATAGAGAACTGTTTTGACATTCAGTGTCTGGCAGCCATAAACCCACCGCACTCCAAGCAGAAAAGAATAAGCCACAAACCAATCTGACACCCTCCGAGAGGCACCCAGTGACTGCAGTCACTGCAGGGTTAACGTGAGGCTCACAGCAGGCACCTACAGCCTCACAGCCGAGAACGGACGCAGAGAGCTGCTCCCCATGACTGCGCTCTCAAGCTGAGCTTTTCTGCGCTGTAAATGTGCGCCACACTACGGAGGCCCGACTGGCACATCACTATTTCTGGACTTCTGCTCAGCAAGTGGCACTGCACTGCAGGATTCCTCCTTCCTGCCACGTGTTCCAAAGACACAGAATGCTTGTGACTGATCTGACGTGAACACCTCCGACTCTGACCTACCTACAGAAGCAAACTAAAGTGCCACAAATGGGAACAAAATCCCCGTGTTCAGCCTCAGGACTGTACTGGGGTCATCTGTGACATGGAATGCAAACAAACTACGTAGCAACATTAATTCTTGGTAAGTTTAGGGCGGGCAAAAATGAAGCACTGAGATTCTGAGAGCCGACTGCTCTCCCACTGCATGGCTCTGGCGTCCAGCAGCACTGCTGCTCAGCACGCTGTTCTTTAGCTGATCTGCTCTTAAAGGCCAGCTTCTGCTTAACGCTGAACGTTTGCCCAAAATATCAGACATGAATTTAAGATTTGGCTGGGATGTTTCTAAAAAAAAAATAAATTAGGCATTTATGCTCTGAAAACAGAAATAAGATGAAAACAGCCAGACTACATTTCTAGCTAAGATAGCACTTCTGCTATGATTTTTATCACAGTAAAAAAAAATGTCAGTAGTTACTGATAAATAGTATCAGTATTCCACTTCTGTGTTCCTGGTTGCATGAATCTGTACCTTGAAGCTCTTCCCTCACACTCAACTTGTGTCTGTTCTCTGCAGCCAAACTTCACACAGCTCCAAAAGCTCCAACCAACTTCACAGTTCTAACCACACTTCAAGCAAACATCTTCACTCACAGCTTCTCTTACTGGATGCACTTAATATGTTGGATGAATTATGCACAAGAGATGCACTGTCTTTTCTGACCTGTGTAGCTATTTAAGATTTCATAACAGAAACAGGAGCCAACAGCTAAGAAGTTGTCCCCAAATCACCTCTGACACAAAGTACAACGTGTTTCATAGGTTGAAAGACTTCAGCTTGTTAGAGAGGTGGCATTCAGAACTAAAACCCATCTAAAATACGATGTACAGGGGAAGGGATGAAGTTCTGGAGCTGCTGCAATCCTTGCTCTCCCAGAAAGCTCTCACACTGAAGGGCTGCCTGTAGCTTATTTGTGCACCACCTCATTACAGCAGCTTGAAGTCAAAGTGCCACACAGGCACAGATGCCCCAAACCAGTAATTATTGCTGTGATGTTGGGAGGCCATCACTAAAATGCCTGGGAACACAATGTAAACAAAAATGCTTCAATGAAAGAAATCCTACTCTCGCTTAAACAAATATGCAAGAAAAGGAAAAAGGGGAACTTAACTTGGGGGGATGTGGCAGCAAGGTACTCTTGTGCCGCTCTGCAGGTTGTGATTTCAGCAACACTCCTGCAAAGAGGTGCCTGCATTCTGTGCGTATGTAACTATTATCCAGCAGCCTGGCAGCTCTTCCAGAATGCATCAGCTTTGCTGAACTTTGCTCTTTCCAAGAGAAAGTCTCTTTCACCCTAAAGGTGCAGTAGTCATTCACTTATGGAATTCAGGAACATTTCGTGCTCTCTCGTTAATTCGATACAAATCCATCAGGTGATTTTTAAATCCACTCACTGTTGCAGCCGCTGCTGCCTCTAGTGCCTGCGCGTTCGGGACTGTGCTGACCTGGGCCTCCACGGGCTGCCCTTCCTGATAGCGAATGGAAGAAAAGAAGGGAGGAGGAGGAAGACAAAAAGAGAAAGGGAGACGAATGGAGGGGACATGGGAGGATGAAAGATGGTCAGAGAAGGGAGAGGGAGTGTCTTTAACTGAACTGATCTTTGACTCGCTTAACATCCTAAAAGCTATCTGCCATACATGCAGGGAGAGTTTTCAAGTATCCCCAGTGCACACGTGCCAAGTTCCTGCATTTTCTAGGAAGGATTCTTTACAATACACTTGGAAACCTAGAGATTACCCCAGGAGATAGTCTCTCACATAAAAAAGAAATAGACTTGTGCTATCTTCTTTTTTAAACCATCTGAACTGCTTTACCAAAGATGGCTATTAAGTCTGCAGCCCAATGAAGCTAACTCCACTGCTTTTACATCATCACCCTAGCAAAGGCCCAGAAGTGCATCCAGCAACAAGTAAGACTGGGTTCCTGAACCAGCTGACAATGCTCAAGGCGGTTTTAGTGTTATCAATACCAACAGGCAGGGTTTTTAAAGCTGGTTTGACGCTGGATCCAGTTTGAGGAGCAGGCAGGCAATGCTTCGGCTCCAGTAACAGCCACCTGCCTCAATGGCCAGGAACACGCAGAGAGCCTTTACAGGTACACTTTACAGTAACACTGTGTGAACCCACATACCAAGGACAAGGTGGAAAACAGCTTTTCAATTATAATTTGTTCTCATACTGAAAACATACAAAGTCGTCACCCACCAAGTGCTTTCTCCTTAAATACTGGTGGCGAAGGACCAGAGGTTTAGCTACCAGCATCCACGGCACGCACAGTAATGCCACCACCACGAGGAAACACTGGAGTCCTTTCTGTAAAAGAAAGAAGCCTCAGGTGATTTAGTGATAGTCCATGTTCACACAAACGCTTTCAGGCAGTCTTAAGCAACATTGAATGACTGAATTCCCAGAGTACGTGGATACGTCACACACTCTCTCCTCCAAGATGTGCTGTACTTGATACCTGACTGCAGCTGCCCAGCTGCCTGCACACAGCAGGTGGCACTGACACCGGTCAGATGAGGGGAAAGCCAAAAGATCCTGCAAGCAGCATTCACACGTGCTGCTGGGCGCAGAGGCACTGCACTGTAGGTGCAGGGCAACATTCCTACTGACTTCCCACTGCTGATTTGGATCCACGTATTCTAGAGCCACAGCTGATGTGCTCAGACTGATATAAACTCTCCGCACAGAAAATCTGTCTTTCTTCCACATTGCACAGCATCAGGCTTCAGAAACAATGCCACATTTCTTCCCTCACAAAGTGCTTAATTTTACAATGATTATAAGGTCGATCAAAGACGAATATCGCAAAGCAGCTCTGACCTTACGATTCAAAAAGCAGTACACACCTGCCCTTTATAAAGCATCTTGTTACTGGTATCACCATAGGAAAACAGAAACATGTTGATAAAATGTATTAGAAGGCTTGGGGCTTCCTTTGATGTGTGAGCATCGTAGGCTGTCCATTTATAGAAAATGAGAATAACAAGGTATCCAAACAGCGAGGACATGAAAATCATCTCTGGAATAAATCCGAGGTATATGTTCAGTGGCTTCTTAAAATATCTACAGGAAAATAAAAAGAGGAAAGTTTAAAATTACATTTAGTTTGCATTAGTCTGATGTAGGGCAAAAACTTCACATGAGAAGGAAAAAGGAGTTTGGTGACAAAACTGCAGAGGCTGTGCACTTCTGTAAGAGCTAGGGCTTAAACACAGTTAATTACTTGACTTGTGTAGTTATATGCACACACAGAAATAAATACTATGCCCTTCAATCAGAAGGTTAAAGTCTGAGGTTTCTGCATCTTAAACTGATACACAAACTAGACCCAGAGAAATTCTCCCTCCTCTCCCATCAGAAAAACAGGAATCAAGCTCTTACATGTGGTTGAGAAGACTCAACATGACACCAAAGAGCATGTGGATAATGCCAAGAATCACAGACATTTTCATCTTAAATGAGTTGAGGAAGGCCAGTTTATTGTTGGCAATATTCCAGATCTGTGAAAAACAGCAACAGTGAGTCAGCCCAACACGGAGTGAAAGGAAAACACAAAAGAATGAAAACGTTCCGCTTCAGCTAACCCATGTTTGTCATACAGAGATCTGCTCAGGAAAGCTCAGCAGACAACCTTTCTGATAAGAACCCTCACTGATCCCACCATCAGAGCAGGAATCAAACCTTGCTTATTTTCATTTTGCCAAAAGTAGCAGGAAAGGAGTGCAGAGGGCTGTTATCTCGACAGAAAACCTGTTCATACATTTCAACGAGAAATTACACTTACATTACACATTACATTACAATTACAACTTCTGACTTTCTGCCACCTCATCTTTCATGTGGAACACATGCAAATTTTTCTATCAAATCCTAAAAGCATAGGAGTAGCGTTATTGAAATAGGCAGCTACAAAATGACTGTTACTCAGAAATTACATTTCCAAGACTGACTGGAAAGAGAACTGGCTTTCTCCAAAGTAGGAAAAAAAGTATCTTCACAAAGCGATTTCTAAGTCTCATCCCAGATATGACTAAAATGCAGGTTGGAAAGGGTGAGGAAGAAATCTTCCATTGTCCCAAGAAAAAGTCTTTCCATCCTGCACCTGCCTCTTTGGAACTAGATTCATTTTCATCATTCACGACTATTTCAAACACCTTTTGCTGGGATGTGGAAAATTTTCACAGTGATTCGAACAGACACTTTTGTGTTTACACACAGGATGTTCTTGAAGGACAGCAGAGGAAGGAATAGCTCTTACCGGGTCGATGCCGAAGGGGTAGGGGCCACCAAACACTCCTGCTTCAGCAGGGTCCAGTTGAAGCAAAGGAGTAGTCTTAAGCAGTTCATCTCTGTTTGGGTGTAAGCAGATTATATAACATGTCAGCACAAGCAACGCTGACCTCCTTTTAAAACTAACAGCATTCTTCCTTGTGCGTGCAAGGGATATCTCAAAATGAGAGAACTGTAAGGTTCCCATGCAGCCCTGAAGATTTTCCAGGAACAGACCTGACTCTTGACCAGTTATGCTGCGTCACAAGGAAAAGACAGAGGGACAGGAATGGCGCTACGTCAATAAGAAAGGTGATAAAGTGCATCTTTGTGAGTTTCCTGAAAACAAGCAGGTTCGCAACTCGAGAGGTATCACATTTGCACCCCTCTTCCTATTCCACCTGAAACTGAGTCCAGAAGTTTTTGTCTTCTAGAACTGGTAAGACAGCGGTGAAAGATAAATCACCTACTTGCCACTGTCACACTTCATTCAATTAAGAACTATTTACTCACGACCAATTGGCTTTGGAGAACATCGGCCGGACGCTCCATGACGAGCCGAACATATTGAGAGACTTGGAGAAGCAGTCATTATAGATAAGGCCTGTGTAAGTGGAGAACAGCCCCATCAGCAGGATGATGTATCGACCACTAAAAACAGTGTTGAACATCTAATATGAAAGAGGAGAGGAGAAAGTCTGTGAGAACAAGGGACATCTCATACAAACAGAACAGCAAAAGCAGGCAGCAGAACAAGCAATGCTGGCCCATGGACTGACAGCACAGCATCCGTTTTGAGGGAGATCAAGGGTGCAAGAGGTAACTCTGCAAGAACAGAACCCGAATGTGGAGGATAAGCAGGCTGATTAGCTGAGGGGGATAAATTGCACTCCATGAGTGATGCAAACCCCAGCTGGCAGCACCACTTTGGAACTCAGCAGTGCTGACCCTGTTCCAGCTTTCTCCACACTCTGTCCATGGACATTAACTGATTCATCTCCTATCAGTCTAAGCCCTGAGTGAAGCAGACTTGTCCAGAACAGCAAAAAAAAAAACAAAAATCATGGAGATGCACATATTTGTGTGCACAAAGACTAGGAGTTGTGCAATGATTGCAAGCCTTTATGATCCAATCTGGTTTTGGTTGATTCATTTACAGCAGCTTAGCTGTCCAACTGCACTCAATAAACGATTTCCTTCAAATGTCTAAAAAATAATTTCCTACAAATTTCTGAAAGCAAAAACAAAGAAACTGACTGTTACTATGAAGTGATGCAGCTCAGTCTATGCTGTACAGACTGGCATTCTGCTTGCGTGCTTCCTGTTTCAAGGAATAACAAAGGGGGAGATACAAGTAAATCCAGCCACAGCTCTGTACTGCACACAAAGCTGAGCACACAGCCTCTCCTTACCTCATTGTCACTTTTCTGTGACAGAATACGACTCTCCCTAAGCACCATCCAGATAGCAATCAGAGTCATCAGGATTCCGTGGCCAAAATCTCCAAACATCACAGCAAACAGAAATGGGAAGGTGATGATGGTATATGGGGCTGTAAGAGAAAGGCACTCCTGATGCACTGTATTTGACCAGGCCCAGATTTACTACAGTGCAGATTCCAAAGTTTGTTCCCCGCTGCCAAAGGCTGCAAAGTCCCATATTAGACATTTTCACACAGGACAGGCAATGGAGGAACATCATGACTAGAAATTACTTCATTACTTCTTGAAGTATGGATCTACCTGGATTTATTTCCCGGTAAGTTCCAATGCCATAAGCATCAACAATGTTCTGAAAGCCACAGGTGAACTTGTTGGTTTTGTTGTATGTTGGTGGGGTCTGATTGGTTTGCATCCGATTTAAAATAGATGGGACAGTGGAACCACTGTGCTCCTGTTGTGGAAGTAAAAGAAAAAGAACAGATCAGGATTAGAAAATTCCTTGGGCCAATGGAAGACAGAGTAAAACATTTATTTCCTGCCAGCATTTGGAGAAGTACAGGCTTTCATTTTTGTAGACTGCTTCCCTGATGGAAGATACTTCAGCTGTTGAAGAAGGCTGCCGAATTTCCTCTGCTCTCCTGTCACGTAACAGCAGAAATAAAATTTTCAAGGTGCTCAACTCTTCATTTTTACCTGAGCAGAGGGAGTGAGCTTGCTAAAGCTCTGGATCGTTCCTTTAAGTTCCACTGCATGTAAAAACAGCAGGACTGCAAAGCACAGCCAGGCTGACCAAATGACTCCAACACAGGAAAATGTTTTATCACGGCACTTTCCTGAACTTGAAGGCTTACACAACATTTTTGTAACTAAATAAGGTGCACAGCAGAATACCTATCAGCCACGACTCCTGCACGTTAGATAGACTCTCCTCTGTGAGGGCTGATTGGAGCAGTCTAAAGAAGCGGTTTCCAGAAAAATCAACTAATTCCTGTTGCATTTGCTGAGATCTGCTTGAACAGCAGACAGGAGCCGTGCAGCAGCTACTCACAGTGCCTCTCCGGAGGGCAAACTGGATAGAATCGAGGTCAGCAACAGGACACCAGACTTCAGCAATCAAGCACTTCTGTGTCACATCAATGTTGCACAGATTCAGGGTATGGTAGATGGCCTTCATCTTGCGCACTTTGATGAACCAGACCCGAATATTTTTAGCAGCTGCCTGCAGAACTCTCTGGCGGTGATCCTCTGTTTGGTTCAGCACCTTTAGTGGAAAGTGAGACAAAGATGAGGCAAAATCAGCAGCCAAAACTCACAGCATATAAAGAGCACAGCAGGGCTGACCAACAAGACAAGCCTTATTCAACAGACAATGGATGAATAAGCCCTGGCCCCATCCATGCACAGCACTTCCACATGCTGTGACGCTTTAGTTCCCATACTAATTACTCCCTTCTGCTAAAAGGGTTAGGGCTTCTTTCCAGGTATAGTCTGACTACTTTCCTCCTCCAACCCCAAGGTCAGTGGGCATTTCAAACAATGAGCTAAGCTGTTCAGAGACAACAGAGAACATTCTTTCCTCCACCCAGGTTAAAAGAGCAGAGAAGAGTTCTGCAGGCGATCCACACAGCACCTGAAAACCCCCTAAAAACCCCTAATAACATCACAACACTTTTTTTTTCCCTGAAAAGGATAAAGTGTGTTTTACTGAGCGTTTTCCAACTGGAACGTGTCTAACTCAGGCAAAGTCAGATTCCCAGCCTGGAAAGTCTGAGACTCAAGGGAAAGTGAGGACACAGGGCACAGCTATCACATGCAGCTCTGAATGTTAAGTCAAATTGCTTCTGCATTCTTATCTACTTTACTAAACAGCTGCACCACAAATCTCCCAGCCTGATACGGGTTCTGTATCAAATAAGCCATTCAAATGCAACCATTTTTCCTTCTAGTTCCTGAACTTTCTCCTGATTTTCTCTTAGATCCCTCTGGTTTTTCTGCATAATGACATACTGCCTTTTCTCCTTGAAGCAAATGTCAAATATTTCAGAGCTGGCACTTCATAGTTTTGTGTGCTGACTGCTTTTAAACAAGCATTTAGGCTGCTGCACAACAGTTTAATCACAATGCAGAAACTCTTTAGGAAAGCAGAAGGTGAAAACGTGCAGACAGGCAGAAAAACTCGATAGGTTAAAATTAGCATCGTTATCTCAACATGGAGACAAGTTTAAAAATGTTTTCTAAGCTCTTGAAGATGAAACAGGCAATTATACAAGCATGCTTTCAGAGTTGGAAGCACAGTATCTTCTTACTCATGCACATTCCTCTCTGCTCCCTGGTATTCTGGTCTATATTGACACCATTTACATGTATATAATTAACTGCTCAGACACAGCAAAGACCAAACCACCACTCTCAAGTCTGAAAAAGAAAACAAGCAGAAAGCCTCCAGCAGCTTTCCTGCAGTGCTCAGCGCTGGTCTCAAGCTACCCTCAGCTGAAAATATGGTCACCTAACAAGGCCAAAACAATTCTCTTTAATAGGACCCAAAGATGAATTTAACTATTAATTACACAAACAAGTACTGACTGCATTTATTTTACCATCTGGAGATCATCAATTCTGGTGTTGACACCAGAAGCCATTTCCTTCCGCTCCTGTGGTGTTTCTGGGCACGGGTAGAGGGAGGCACGGAATCTGAAAGACACACAGGCAGCCTTAGTAACAAAGATGGGAGAAACATTAACCCACAGGGAAACAGATGGCTGAGACTAAACACAGAAATAAAACAAGGAGCATCTTAATGTCAGCAAAGCCAGCCAAGCACTGCTTCAGCCTTCAAATCAGACGGGTACAGAAGTTTGCTTAAGGCCAAAACAAAGTTGAATACTGAAGAAACAAAAAGCAAACCAAACACCACCTCTGCTCCCTGCACCGACAGTCTAAAAGCACCGTTGTGAAGTCGATTGGCCACCCAGTTCAGGGTGCTCCTATCATGCCAACGCAGCTGCTGCTAGAAGCAGTCACTGCTGGTCTCCTGTGACAGTGCTGCCTGCTGGCAGCCTGACAGATCTGCGTGAGAGTTCAGCACAAAGCCCATTGCTTTTAGGCATTCTCTAACACAAAGCAGTTGTCTGCTTTGAGCGCTACAGGCTTAGGGAGCAGCCAGCGTGACTGCAAATGATACAGCTATATCCGGTACATTTTATTTGCTGTCAAAGTATGTACTTCCACAGTCATTGCAGAGCAAGGAGCTGAAAACTGTGGATATGAAGCCATTTCAATGTGTTTCAAATATTTGAGAGCGTTCTTCTGAGTGTTACACGAGGCAAGATGCCCAGCTCTAAGACTTCCAAGTAACTTGCGTACCCTTCACATATCTTCTTGACTCTGTTCTTCAACTGGTCACCTTGGAAAAAGATGATAAATACAGACTTGTGCACATAGTCCCCCTAGAACAGAAGAAAGGGTGTGTTGTAACAGCTCAGCCAGCTCCAAATATCAGCATTACAGCGAGTTACAACAGTGTCCTACTTTCCCCTCATTGGAATCTGTACACAGAGACCATAACTGCACAGCGAGTCAAGAATGCACCTTAACACAGAAAGTCACAAGGATCAGAGTCAGGGCTTCTTGGCCTCAATACTACTTCTGTATTTCTGTTTACTGAAGCAAAATGCTCTAGATTTTCTATCCTATCTCACAGAATAAACATGAAAATCTGGGAAAAATGGCCAGAAGAACAGGGATGCAATGAATAGATGTATCATCACTTACTGTGGGCAGCTGACGACAGAATCAAGCAAAAAGAGTGAACTAAAAAAAGATGGAGTTCAGCGGCCTTTTTTCTCTCCAGGGAGGCCAAGAGCACATTCTTTGCACAGCTGTTTTCATGTTGGTAGCCAGTTCCCCTTTCCTGCATTTGTTGACAAGTTATTGTTCTACTTCACTTAGGAAATATTTCCATAATGTCTAGAAATTAATTACATTAGGTGTAACCTCAATTTAAGGAAGTGCTGTGCATTAAAAACAAAGCCTCTCCTTGCTGACAGATAACTGAACAGGTCAGTGACCAGAAGTTAGGACAGGAGAACAAGGGAGCCTTGCATGAGAAACAGAGGCAATTAGTGAGTTTAATACGCCGTCTTCGTTCCAGTGCAGCCTTCATGCAGCCTTTTTTTTTTTTTTTCCCACTTTAAGATCCAAAAATTTGCATATTGTCCACATATTTGAGCAGAGAGGACACTATGTAAAACCAGCCCCAGTTACAAGATTTACTAATTGTACTTGCAAAAAAGCCAACCATTCTCAGGTGCGCACTTAAATTTCTGGTTAAGATATTATGAAAAGCACCAAGTTCAAAATGAATGAGCCACGGCTGCCACGCACTGCTGCTATCTGAAAGAGCCTCTCTTCCACAGAAGTCTAGTCCACACACCAGCTGCACTTGCATGCTTGTGGCAGACAGGCGACTACGCTCATCCCCCTGCAGCGGGGCTTATTGCCCACCTCTCCTTTTGTCACTGAAGCCTAAAATGCGGTAAGGAGGCACTGTGAAAAGCTGCAACACAAAAGCTTGCCTTGGTAGAGCTCAGGAGGGCAAGAGGCATAAAACTGTGAGCGGATCCTTCTACACATCTGAGCCTTTAGCCACCATAAAGGACGGGTAACTTTACCGTGACCGGGTCCTCCAGCGGGTTCTCAATTTCGGCCTGCCGCAGGAAGACGTTCCCTCGGCACACGCGCCACAGCATGCGCTCAAACGTGGGGAGCCGCTCGCGGTTGATCACCCCGGCCACAAACCTGGAGAGGCACAGCGTGAGCCCTGCGCCCACAGCACCGACACCAGCTGGAGCTCGGCAGCGTGGGGAAAGCTACAAAATCTCGTCTCGAAAGTCGTTCTTCATGCATCGTGGGAAGTCCTCTGCATACGCAGAGATGGAACAAAAACAGCAGCACGACACCAAGCTCTGAGACTTAACAGAATTGTCCATTAAAAAAATTACTGACTAGAAGAGGACACAAATGCGTTTAGGTATACAGTTTCTAAGCCCACTGCTGCTCATTTCATCAGGCTCCTGGCACGTCACATGCGAAGGATTAGAGAGGTCAGCGTTACCACTGACTGTGTTCTAGGCATGAGCTTCAGAAGACCCCAGTGACTCAAATCCCCGTGCCCACACAGAGTCACACAGGTCTGGAAACAGCCCGGAAGCAGCTTCTTCCCAGGGCATGGATCTGTGGGTCCCTTCAACCCTTGCCATGGAAACTAGCTAACAAACCTAACTGTGACAAAGATACAGAACCACCGTTTTCTCATGGTAGTACATGCTCACAGTTACTGGTTTCAACAAAGCTGTGAGAGCTCAGTGTCTGAAAAAGCAAACAGAACAATTTACAAGGAATAGACTAGTACAGTTCCTCATGTAGAAGTTCACGTATGCAGGACAAGAGCACAGACTGGCAGTCAGCTTTAGGTCAGCCTTCATCTGCTTCAAGCACAGTCTAAATCCTGCAACAACAGTGCTCAAATCACTGCAGACTCTGCAGGATGACCAAAAGGCAGCTGCGTTAACACAAGACAGAAGACAGCACAAATTGCCATTACCCAAGCCGCAGTGGGGCACCTCTTCCCATCTCACTTGGCTCCAGGAGTGACGAGGATTCCTCCAACAGGTCTGGATCCGCCATCTGCTGATGATGCAATTCAGCCTGAATTCACAAATCAATTAACATCTAATGAAACTAGTTAGTGGCATGCAGGGAACGAGGAACCAGGAGATAGTTTGGGGAGACAAAAGTCAGAACAAAACAGCAGAAGAAGGAGACAGGTGATAGACAAGACAGCAAGAATCACACAAGGAGGAAAACAACAAGAGGAAAAGATGGAATGGCAAAGCAAAGCTCCTGAACAAGAAAGGTCTGAAGGCTGCTGCAACAGAACAAACAGGCTGTGGGATATATAAGTCTGAAGAAAGGTAGAATACCAAGAAACCTTTGCTTTAAATACAAGTTATGTTCCCAAGAACCTTTTTTTTCTTTTTTTTTTACTCATCTTTTCTGACATCTCAAAATGGAGAGAAAAAAAAAAAAAGTAGATACTGATTGACTCTTGCCCTGTCTGAGCATTTTCTGCATATTAATAAAGATGCTGAAGGCACTCAGAGTGCCTGTGCAACTGCACACACAACACTGGTACAGACAGAAGGTCGTGGTTCATCCAAGTCTGGCAGTTCATCTAACCTTAGGGCAGCTTTCCACTCTGCAGTGCAGTCCTACAACCACGGTGCATGATGCATGTGCCCTGCCCATGTCTGCCTTCTGCCACGTCTCACACACAAGCCAATTCCCTTTCATCTTGGAACCTTTCGATGAATCCCTTTCGATGGATTCCATGTTTCTCGTCACATCGCCGTGACACAGATCTTGTTGCTGATTCTGACTGCAAGTGCCAGGTAACAATTGTTCCTTACTGGCTGTAAAAAATCCTCCCTCCAGGAAAAACAGTTCTTGAACCTTAAAAGCATGCTTAGTGCTTAAATCCATTTATTCTTCAAGATATTTACCCCATTCACTGCATTTATTATCCCAGACAAGTGAGATGTATTGCTTAAGGCAGTCTGAGGACGCTTTCAATTCCTGACCAGTGGGCATTAAAACAGGAAGCAGTTCACACAGTCCCTCACTGCAGGAAATTTGCAGAGTAGAATTCCTGGGAACGTAGCTTGTAAGAATCAGCAGTTTGAGTCAGGAAGGATGCTCAGACCACATCCTCCCGTGCACCACCTTCGTGTTTCATCCACAGCCCCACAACACAGTGATTTCTACCTCTGCAGCTTATATAGAGAAATGGAGAAACGCACAGAGAGCCAAATTCTACCTTCTGTGAACAGCTCTTTCCCACCGCAGCGCAGGGGAGACTGCTACAAAACACCTGAAGGTAGAGTTTGAGAGTAGAACATGCAACACAGCCTTGCAAAAGCACACAGTTTGTGAACACAGCACACTGCCTTCATCTGTGCAACAGTCACACGACAGTTTTAGTGGAAAACTCAGCAACGTTCTACTTGCCTCCCAAATGGAAGCACTGTGGGCAAGGAAAGCTTTTGTAAGGCTGACAAAATGCAGCTCAATGGCTTGTCCACGCATTTGCTTTAGCTTACAGACGTTACAAAAGTAGGGGAGCCCCTAATTTACTTTGGAAAGGTAAAACGAAGCTCTGGTTCATTCATCTTTAACTCAACTTGTTGCAGCATCAAACAAACTCCATGAATATATTCACATTGTTTCCATAGAGGACACAACAAAAGTTTGGTACCCCAAAAGAAAACGTACACACTGAACATACCAGCAATCATTTGACATCTGTGACATTAAGATCTCAGAACGTTGAAGAACAATGAGACAAAGTTAGGATTTCAAGAGGCTTGTATTGCATTTATCAGCCAGCAAGGTGCTCTGATGATGCAGGGGAGGCAGTGCCAGTCTAGCTGAAGCACAGCTACTGATCACCACATTTCAGCACACAGAACAAAAAATATCAGCACGTGTGAAAACTTTGGATCCTCCTCATTTGGGAGAGAGTTTGCATACATGTTTATCGCCACCTCTGACCCTCCTGGGGCTGCGCCCTTCCCCTGGGACAGCTCACAAAACAAAGAGGAGCCCTGCTCAGCAAAACTACCAAACAGCTTGTGGGAAAAAAAGATGGCTAGACTGGCTTCACTAAACAAGAATTTACATACAGAAGAATTTACTTGTATAAAAAAGAAAAAAAACAAATGTGTCACTTAAGTTTTTCTCCCAAGTGCTTTAATTTGATGATCCTGCTCTTTCTACAAAGAAAATGGTGCGGTAAGATCCGCTCTGTTCTGGAAGTAAAGGTGTGTCAGTGTTAAAAGAGCTAACAAACAGAAAGTGGAGAGACCATAAGGAAATCAAAGGGCCATCAGCAATGATGCAGAAAGATGAAACTCCAGGAAATGTCCTTTGAGCAAGAGCTGCCTCCAGCAGTGAGCAAAACATCCAAGTCACTGTGAAGTTGTATTTATGTGTTTTTGTTGTTGCTGTGACATCAGGTCACACTCAGTTTTAAGTGTTCACCCTCATCAGCACCTTCACCCTCAAGGTATGAGGAAAGTTTAGTTTTCCACGCTCTCGATTCAGGTTCTGCTCTGTGCTGGCTCTGGATTGCTGCCCACAACACCATGCAATTCAAGCCCCTTCCAGGTCACGATCCAAACAAAAATCAATTTTCACAAGGACTACAAGGGATTCATTTCACCACCTCGCTTATTAACCCAGAGCCCAGGCAGAAATGACAGATGCGAAACAAACAGAAGAGCAGCAGATGATGAGAGAGTTAGAGGGAAGAAAGACGGGGACTGCATGCCATTAACCATTACTTTTCCAGTCTTCTTTTACGCTCACACTTTAGGATGCTTATGGCAAAACTTTCAGAGAAATCTCTCCAGCCCATACTGTTCTTTATAAGCAAAAACAAGAAGACTAAGAAAAGGAGCATAATCATCAACACAGCGTTGAAACAAGAAATGGCTCTGCTAACAAGAATGGTCATAGCGAGAACTGAAAGAGCTTCACAACCTCCCACCCCCACTGCAGAAACTCCAGACAGCAAATGCCAAATACAAAAGACTAAGTAGCACGCCATTTCTTGTGCAACTTATTACTATGAATAGCACAATCTTGATTACAACTCATTAAAGTCTTCCAGTGTTGAAGGTACCGTACAAATGACAGCATGACAAAGTAAAGCATCAGTGTTTGAGGACACCTAGGACTGCACAATGCCCAGAAGGCCTGGGCTAGCCAGGACCTCACGCGCAGCTTTCTGATCACAGTGTGAAGAGAAACAGTCAAAGTTTCGACAACTTCAGTGGATTTCACACATGGACTGCTCAGTTTGCTTCTATCTGCAGCAGTACGTGACGTTTTATTATTACAGAATACAGTCACCAAGCAGGAGGATAAACATCTAAACCTTCACTGCCCAGTTCACGGAGGTCTGACAGATTTTTAAGTAGGAAATTAATTTTAGTATGTTCACACTGTCCTTGAAGAAAGGCAGTAGGCAGCTCTCGCTAGATGAGTGCAATTAATGCAAGTGCAAGAGGCTTTACTCAATATTCAGTTAGAACAGAAGAGCCAATCAGCATCTGAATGCAGCTATGTAACAGATTATCAAGTTCATGCTGGTCATCCACAGAGACTCTCAGCAACTTCCAGGTGGGCTTTCAACACTCGAAGACGAGTCTTTAAGCTCTGAACAAACCCCACGAGCAACCAACAGATCACACGGGCAGTGTCTACACCAGCAGCAAGGAAGGCCTGCTTTGGCACAGGAATAATCTTACTGCCTGAACAGGCACCATCCTGAGCCAAGAAAAAACCGTCAGGTAAACAGCCTGAAGTTTGCAGGAGCCCAGCTCCTCTTGATCACAGCCTTTGTGAACACCAGGAGCCACATCCAATAAGAACTCTTTGATCAAATCGTTGATCAGAGGAGACTGGAGACATTCTCAGCAAAACCGTGTCTTTACTACTCAACAGCCACACAGGAGCTCTTTGAGAAAACTCCCTGGGTTTTGAGATACTGATGCTTTAAGATGAAGGACAGGTTTTCTGTTATGCAGGCTTTAGGCCAATACACACAAGTGACACCAGAGATGTATGTCCCTCTCTGACCTGGCTCTCATTTGACGAAACGTTACTGATTTTAAGTGCTGTTTTCCTCCAGAACTCACCTCTAAAAGTTTTGGGGGCTTGATCAAAGGTTCAACACGTTAAAAATAAATCCATTAACTTCAGTGAACTTTGTCTTATGACTTAATGAACAATCTCCATACAACATTTCAAACACTGAAGTTTGATTTTAATACCTCTGTGTAACTGAGGCATGACTGCTTATCTGTACTCATCATGAAGAAACTCTTGCTCACTGTACCTGCAAATTTCCGTTCTGTCAACATGCTTTCAGAACTACTGGTATTTATTTTGCATATTTTTAGTGAAACCATTGTTTAAGTTAAAGAAAATTAAAGAGGTAAATCATGGGCGGCTATGCATAGTGCATGAGAAATGGAAAATAACTGAGAAGCTTTCCTAGATAAAGCAGGAAGATGAATCTGCTGCCCAAAACAACTGAAAATATTTGAGAATACAAATGGCAGTTTGGGGGAGAAGAACCTGCTGCCCGAGTGCCGACCCACCCCCGGTGTTCTGACCTCATCAAAAAACTGCTGAGTTTTACGCAGTATAAATTTTAACTCTGTCAGCTCCAAGAAGTTTCTTTTCAGAGCTTCCTGATTTGTGTTGATTTCTTTAAGCTCATTTTCAATTTTCTCAAAGTTTGCCTGCAAGAAAGAAGAGGGGAAAAAAAAAGTGCCTTAAAGCAATTGAATAAATAAGTGCTATTAAATCTATTAAAACAACACAGGCTGCTTCATGCTCCCGTGAGATTCGCATACAATGATGGAGGCTGCACACAAACTATTTGTGACATTTTCTTCGGGCTGCTTGAAACACTCCAGACTCAGGCATTCTCCACTACAGGTAGGACTCGCAGCATTCTTCACATCACCACAAGCCCTTAAAACCTCAGCTCTGACCCAGTCACTATAAATCGTGCTGCCAAACAGTTTTTCAGGAATTTCACTTCTTTAAGTGAGTCAAAGCACTGCCTTTCACTTTTAGCCGTATCTGCATAAATGTGAAAGCAAAACAGTGTTGGTGAATTAAAATCAAACTGATGATGAGGACGCGTTTCAAGTGAGTGGGGCCCATGGCTAATGAATCTCTACCACTAAATACAACAGATGTCTGCCCATGGAGCTGATGCCACATGCTTTCACCGAGGTCAAACACTACTTAAGTCTTAAGACACATTATTACCTCCAAATCAATCATGTCACGTGGAAATGGCACCTCTGGATTCTCACCCGTGTCCATGATAGGAATATTTGCTTTTTTGATCTCCTTTTCAACAAATCCTGAAAAGACAGTACCATCAACATTAGCTGAAAAGACACCTTAATGTCAAATTGTCACTCCTTTAACCCACACCCATCAGCTGATCTGCGAGTCCTTTCACCTACAAGATGGTGCAATCAGATTATTTTTCAAGCAGGAAATGAATCCTTGGATGCAGCCTGACTGGCTGACATACAGAAGAAAGGCAGCTTTCAGTTCTCCAAACTGCACTTTGCCTTTTAATGCTGTTCTAGGCTTACACTACGTTACTCGTTTCCCCATAAATGCTGCAGCACCGGGACGCAGCGAGGGACGTACGGAGCTTTCGGTCCATTTCTTCACACCTCCTGACTTCATTAACAAATTTCCGCTGGAACACATTCACGTCCGGGTTCAGCTGCCGAGAGAAAAACGTTTCCTCGACACCACCCTTATGTCAGGGACCCCCAGAGATGGGAGCGGGGGGGCAACGAGGGGGCAGGCGGGGAGCAGCAGGCCACTCGCGGGGCCCGGCCGGTTCTCCTGCCTCCGCCGTTACTCACATCGCGGAACTGCACCTTCCCCAGCTCGCCCAGCTCGCTGACACAGCAATACGCGGCCTCGGACTGCAGGAAAAGCTGGGCCAAGGTCATCTCCTCGCTGCGGAACAGCTCCCCCATGGCGGCGCCCACCGCGGCCTCTGACGAAGAAGAGGCGATAAAAGCACGGGAGGGGCCGGCCAGCCGGGCGAGCCTCCCCGCCGCCCCCTCACGGCGCACTTCGAGCTCGCACGGGGGTGGAAGCGAAGCCTCAGCCCCGTCGGACAGAGGCCCCTCTGGGCCGCACGGGCCCGGCTCCGCCCGGTATCGCCGCCTTACCTGCCGGCACCACCCGCACCGCCTCGGCCACCGGCTGACCGGCAGCGACGCCCGGCTCCGACGTCACTACGCACGTCTCCTAGAGACGGCGCGACTCGCCGGGCCGCACCGGAAGTGACAACGCGGGAGGACCGGAAGCCGCGCGTTCTGCCGCACTGCGGCCCTTCTGACGTCACTGTGCGCCGTGCGACTGGCGATGACGTCACTTCCGGCGTGGCCGAGGTGTGAAGGCGCGGCCCGGCGTGGCGCGCGGGAAGCGGCCGCGCGGAGCAGCTGGGGCCGGGGCGCTGCAGCCACGGCCTGATGGCAGCCGCTGCGGGGCGGCACCCGGCTGAGGGCGGGGTTCTCTGCGGGGCTGGGCCGCTCCCTGCCGCAGCCCCGCCTGCCGCTCCGCGCCCTGCCGGCCCGTGCCCGGCTCATTGCCCGCAGCGCCGCCGTCTTACTGCAGAGCTGCGCTGCCGAACGTGCTGCCCGCAGAACTGAGCAGAAAGCAGTGCGGCGCCCGTGCTGTGCTTCACCTTCTTGTTCAACTCCACACTTCTGACTGTTTGCTTTGAAGCTGAAGGATGCTTATGTTTGCACTGTCCCTGCCTACAGGGAGATCCAAAGGTCAAACTCGATCTACCGCTCAATAACAGCACCGAGAAGCTGTTCGTGCTGCAAGAGATAGAGACGAATCCACTGCCCTTAGGTGTCCAAATCAGAGGGAAGGCTGCAGTTTGCCACCTATTGGCTTTCCCTGGTATGCCTCTGCTGCGGAAAATGGCTGTAAGGAAGCGAGTCTTAACATAGAATCTTACTCACTGCATTTCAGCTTGGGGTGTGACTGCTGTGTGTGCAGCAAGCCCAGAATGTGACACTAAATGTGCTCTGCTGGGTATCGAGACTAAAACCAAGTTCCTGTTCTGTTGGTTTATGTTGCTCTATCTCGATTTATGTAATCAGTTTGGTGTTGTTGCTTTTGTTCCCAAATGGGGAACCTAAGGCTCAGGGATTGCAATAAAGTCACAGAAGGAACTATAAAGAGAGTGCTGGTCTGCATCCTGCTCTGAACATAACATTTCACAGAAAATTGTTGTGGGAATCCACTCTGAGGAGATCTCCCCAGTGACAAACAACTGCAGAGCTTCGTTTCTGCCTGGCAGGAGGGACGGATTTTTACATGGAACTGACTCATCAGCACCAAACACTGGAAATAAATGCTCAGGAAAAAGGTCCCTCCAGAAAAAAACAGGGTGTAGAAAAGCAAGCTATTTTTAATACATGACATAATACCTATAGTGGAAGCTGCACAACACAACTTTCTGAAACCAAATCCAGATCAATGGTGTGCTGTGGGTAAACAGCATTGAAAAGCAAGCTGTCACATGGCAGAGAACACGGGGGCACAGAAAGTGCTAACTGCAGCAAGTAGTCCTCATTAAACAATGATCCTATACATCTGTTGTGTGTAGTGGATTTCCCAGCTTGTATGCTAGGAATTAAGGATTTCTTCCAGTACTGGCTTGAGGTATGAACCTGGATAAACCAAACTTTGTAGGGCCTTTATTTTATTTGCCTGCCAGGGGCAAATGTCAAGAGTGGGCTTGACCCCAACCCGAGGCAGGATGTGCTGAGCATGGGTTGCTGTCATCAAGGTACAGGGCAAGAGGGAACCTGCAGCCTTCCCAGTCTGCTCACAGCCCTCCAGCTGAACCTGGAAGGGTTTCAGCTGCCCACACCAGCAGAGGCTTCACAGCAGTGATTTCCTCTGGCTGAGCCACCAACAGTACAAGTAGAGAGATCCCATCCAGGGACACTTCCAGGATAGAAATTTTCCTTCATCGCGTTCCTCTCCTTGGTCGTACCAGGTTGTTGCAGACACTTTGGGAGCACGTCACGAGTGTCTTTTAAGGCAATAAGCTGATGGTGGTATCACAAGCCATAAACTTCTGCCAACACTGTAAGACTCCATGACTTGCCTTGTGCCAAAATCAAGGTTAAAGTTAGCAAAATAGGATGATTTTCTCCCCTCATTTTCAAAAGCTTTATGTACTGTATTAATTTCTGAACTGATCAGGTGATTGGTTTGCTTGTTTTATCAGTGATGCCCAATGTATCACAGAGTATTTGAGTATTCCTTAGAAGTACATTTCTGCATGGCGTACGTGGCAGCATGTCCTGCATTGAAGCCTGGTGGTGGGATTTGTTGGTAAGCAGAGGATTGCAGAGCAGAGACAGCTGCTTTTAGGTAGGAGTGGCCATCGGCTTCACTTCAGGGATGAATTACACTTACTTCTTTTGTGTAAAATCCCGCATAGCATTGTGGCACTCACTGTACACATCGTGCACATTCCTGCTGTGCGTATTCAGACACATGGAAGCATGTGATTTTGTGATCCAGAGTTTATTTTTTGTAACTACTCTGAATTTCAGCTGCTTTTTAAAAGTAGTGAAAACCAAGCTCTCAAAGTACTGGAAAAAAATGCCAACAGTTGGCAAAAGATCTGAATTTTCCAGCTGAACTTGAACGTGTGCAATTGTTTAAGCTCTAATGTACACAGCTGCAATGTTTCTTTCCAGCCGCTTCCTGCGCCAATGTTTTTGTTTTTTCCTCTCATCGCACGTAATGCCTTTAGACTTATGGTAAAGGAGAGGCTGCCGGAGTTTCAGAGCTTTGCATTCCTTGCTGAGCTGTGCCTGTGTTTGCATGCAAAGCCATCGCCAGCCCTCCAACTATTTTAATCATTTCAAAGAGGGTGGGCCATCAGGCATTTGGCAGCGGGCTCCTTTTATATAGCTGAGGTGGAGTCAGCCAATGACCTGCAAGCCTGGAAAATTTCGCAGGGCAGTTTCACCGGACAGCTTTGCAGAGCTGTGCCATTTGAATTTCAGCACAGACATCCACGCACTGCACTCTCCATTTCTGGCGTGTCTCCCAGCGCAGAGTTTAGCTGAGGCTCGGGTTCAGCTTTCCCTGCTCTCCCTGCAGCGGCAGTTTCTCTGGGCTCTCCTAGCCAGGACTCCCCAGCCATCATGGAGGATACTACTTTGCAAATTATCGAACCACCAACTGCTTCTGAGGCCTCCGAGGAGCAAATGCCCGAAGAGCCCATCAAGTCAGACCAGATCAACGGCGTGATGGTGCTGACCCTTCTGGACAAGATCATCGGAGCAGTAGATCAGATTCAGCTGACCCAAACACAGCTGGAGGAAAGACAGCAAGAGATGGATAGTGCAGTGGTCAGCATCCAGGGAGAGTTAACCAAGCTGACCAAAGCTCACACCACCACCAGTAACACCGTGAACAAAATGCTGGAAAAAGTGCGCAAGGTGAGCGTCAACGTGAAGAGCGTCCGGCAGAACCTGGAGAAGCAGGCTGGGCAGATCAAGAAGCTGGAGGCCAACGAAGCGGAGCTCCTGAAGCGCAGGAATTTCAAAGTCATGATCTACCAGGTAAGGAGCAGAATTCCACCCTTGCTGGTGGCTGTTCTCATTCCCGCTGGCTCTGACTCGCTGCACGGTCCGTTCCTCACCCAAGCTCCCCTGCCTGGCCGTTGTTCCACGT
Organism: Lagopus leucura; assembly: GCF_019238085.1. Taxonomy (NCBI): domain Eukaryota; kingdom Metazoa; phylum Chordata; class Aves; order Galliformes; family Phasianidae; genus Lagopus; species Lagopus leucura. The sequence continues at coordinate 37,522 of NW_024962329.1, read as the reverse complement.
GAACGTGGGTCTGGAGTTGCTCTCATTCATGTTTTAATGTCGTCTGTGTGCTCTAAGGTAGAGTTGCTACTTTTTTAACAGGAGCTTTAATGAAGATAGCCCAAATGCCCCAGAGCGATTATTGTGGAGGACCGAAGTGTTACAATAACCCGATGTACTGTGAACTGAAAAAGGGGCAGGAATGTTCGGTGTTATGGGGGGTGAAGGAGGGGGGTAAATCTACCTGCTGACTTCTTTTGTAGTCGGAGAGCAATAATGTTTCCTCTGTGACACTCATCTTACCGCCGGGCGCAGTGAGCATCGGGGCTGATCTCACTGGTGGGACAGGCACACAGTGGGGGAAACAGCAAACAGGTCTGTGAGGTCAGAAATCCTTTGCCTTCGTGCCTGCATGTATTTCCACATTCTTTTTATGTGAGCTGCACATCCTGAGTCTCCTAGTTGTCTGATTACAGTAACAGCTTTGGTTTGCTTGGTGTTCATAGCTTGTGTGGAGGGGTGGATTTTTCCTTTAATCTTAAGGAAGAGAAGAAAAAGGAATATATTTATCTCTCTTTTCCTGTCTGGAGTCACTCCTCTTTATCAGAGCAAACTCTTGTGCTGGGCCATGGAAAAAAAGTGAGTGAAATAGTTAATGATTCCATTAGGAGCCTCAGGGCTGATAACAGTGTCAGGGACAAATAGAGAAATGTCCACTGCTGACCACAGAGAGAAGAAAACCAGAACAAAATGGGAAACAATTCTTACTACAGTGTCTGAAGGGAGAACTGATGATAATGAGCTCAGGAATCTGGCAAGTGCTGGGGCCTCTGCAACTCTGATTCACAGCATAAGCATCTGTACTTTTATTGTGCATGAAGGACTGAAATACGTGAGCATACTCAGACCCCACAGGCAATCTGACCAGTTCTGTGTCTATTTATCGCACGCTCTTTATGTAAGGCTTTTGGAGGACAGACCTACCCATGGAAAGGGAGAATGGAACCTGGAGGTACAGCAGAGGCAACAAACGGTGCAAAATGAGAAGAGCCAAGGAAATTGTTTTACAAAACATTCCGTGTGGGTTATGGAAATAGGTAGGAAGTTGGCAAACTGCTGAGTGCAGGGGAAGCATCCAAAATATTTGCAGCTTGTCATTTTCTGGGCTGCTCCTTTCTGTTCATTGCTGCTCATGAGTATGGAGTAAAATTTTTCTTTGAATTTAAAAAAAACAATTTTGCTTCTGAATGGCATCAGGGCAAAAGTAACAGAGACACGATGAGGCTGGGACAACTGCACCCAAAAACAAACTCCATTATGGGTTTGTGATGTGTGAATACCAGGAAGAAATGATTGTGTTAAGGTTAATGTGGTAATAAAGCTGTCGCACTGCTGTGCTGCGTTGCTGCACAAAGATGGATCCATGCAGTGAGGATGGTGCTGGCAAGCCTCAGAGCACAAGGAATGCGCTCAGAGCAGCAGTGTAACCAGCCCTCCCTGCATGCAATGATGGAAACAGTTTTGTTCAGCAGAAAACATTTCTAAACGTTATCAGTCTGCAGTCTGTCAGAGCTACAGGAGTTAATATTTCTCCTTTGAAAATGGGTGGTTGTTCAATGGATGCATTCATCTGTAGATTGAACTCCATGAGAAGTTCATCATGTCATTTTAACCGTACAGAGACCTGGCAGGAGGGGTTGGTGTAAGAAAAAATCGCTGTGTCAGAATCTCCTTTTCTGGTGGAAACGTTCTCTGGAAGTCAAACATCTGGGAGGATTTGGGGAGTTCTGCTTCTGGGTTGGGAGATTTTGTTTTGCCTCGCTTTTCTGAGAGGAAAAGAATCGAGTTTGCGTTTTGCTGTGATGGGAAGATGGTGCTCCTCAGAAAGTTGTCAGTCTGACTCTGGGAACTGCACAGCAGACACTGAGCATCAGGGCGCAATTTTTTGTCTCAACGAATTCACTGCTGTGTTTTATCACAGCCGGTAATAATGGGCTCATCAACGACGAGGGTTTGCTGCTGGGATTATGCAAAACAGATGATGCCAATGCACTGACATGATTTGGCTCCATACAGACAGGAGCGATGCTCGCTGTGTGCGCTCAGCAGAGGTGTTCACCCGGTGGGGACGCCATCCTGCTGCTTTACCTCCATCAAACTCTGCTTGTTGGCTGCACCCCGCTGATTCTCCCTGCTTTTACTAATATCCTCCCGTGTCTCAGTCTTAATCATCAACGCAGTTTTGCAATATACAGCCCATAAAGCCAAAACTCAGGGATGGCCCACACTGTGCGAGTTGACATGTGGAAATTACGCTGTTTTTCCGAGCTGTGTCTTACTGTAGAAACAAACAGCCGCATTACAAAGCAACTCCCATCTAATTCGGTGTTTCGGTTCTTCAGGCCCAGCACCCATCAGGGTCTAAGCGAGGTTCTCTCATGTTGACTTAATTACTTCTCTCACAGTGGATGAGATTATGACTGCTCAGGGAAAGCTGCCTTTGGAAAGCTGTGATTAACTTTCCTGCATAACTGCATTTCCAGTTGTGGATAAAAAGGCAAAGATTTACCAGTGTTTTCTTTTGGGTAACGAGAGAGAAACTCATCTTAAGCGACACAGAATGTTACATGAAACAGCGATGGCTGTTTTTAAGCAAGATGGCTGAACAGAAAACCGTTTTGCACAGATTTAATTTTGCATGATTCAGCGTTATGAGAGTTAAAAGATGTTGAGGACAAATCAGCATTTACAGATTGCAGATCCTGTTATTCTCCCAGCAATCAATGCTGCGTCTCCGGCAGTCGTTCCAGGAGTGCAAATGGGCACCTTGAGAGAAGAGGTCGAACTGCACACGAGTGTTTTGCTGTGCTAGAGGAGAGGTTAGGAGGAAGAGAAAATGAAATGCTATTCGGCTTGAGCTGCTGGATGAGCCTGAAGCACTTCTGTCTGCTTGCTTTCAGGGTGAGTGGGGACGGCAGTCAGATGTTCTTTTGAACTCAGTGTTGTTGTAAACAGGACTTTCCTTCCTGAAAGGCTGGATGTCAGATGGCTGCGTGTGCCCACAGGGAGCGCATACAGAGCTGCCAGTGCTGCCTCTCTGCCTTCTGCCCTGGCTCCCGCCTTGCTGAGAAATCAGCACAGCACATCAAACTGAGTTGGAGTGGCTGCTAATACAGCAAAATGGGGTGATTCATCCCAGAGCTCCTGTTTACAGATAGAAATGGGGTGGTTACTGCAGTTCATGTTAGGTAACGGCAGCTCTCGAAGCACACCCTGCACCCCGTTCATCTGACGAGCAGCACGTGTCAGCGTTACGTAAGCATGCAATATTTCCTCCAAACTCTTTTTTGACAACTAAATGTATTCCTTCAAATGCCAATGGCCTGTTTTTGCTACAGCCAGATGCCGCAAGGCTCGCAGCGCTCAGCAGACATATCGAGTGTTTCTAAAACGTGCTGGTCCCTTACTTGGAGACTTACGTGAGAGCCAAACTTTAGAGGCAGTCTGCCTCCTGATGGGCAGCTTCATCATCAGAGAAGGATGTTTGTGACGGTTTGCGGGGCCAGAAGCTCCTGCAGGGCTTCACTGCGCTCTGGTGAACTCCGCAGCTGCCCAGAGCCCCGCGTGAAATGGAGCTGCTCTGGGGAAGGGCCGGGCAGAAAATGCACACAGTCTGTACAATGGCAGGCTGCTAACAGCGGTATAAATAGCACAGTTTGGCTTTTGTGCCTCCAGTAGGCCTTATACGGATGGGAGCAGCAAGATCCTGGGGAGGAGGGACGCATTGCAAACCCACGCACTGCGGTGGCGGAGTCGGAAGCCAGAATGAAAGGCTCTGAGCATCCCGGTGCCCTCCGGCAGCTCCGTGTGGACAGTGCTGCAGGTGGAGAGAAAAAGCACTGTGGCATCTTCGCTTCTGTTCTGCTGCTCGTGGAGCGGTGGGAAAGTGCCATCCTATGGGAAGGAGGGAAACATGGTTTGAGTTGTTTCCTTTGGGCTGCAGCCCTGAGTTCAGACCGCCATCTCCCTCCAGTGTGAGGGGCACCGTGCTGACATCTCGACGTGCAAAGCTTCCTTTCTATTTCCTGCATATTGCTGAATTATGTGAATCTCAAAATGATTCGTGGGAGGCTGTGCCTCCACTGTGCATCTAAAGAGTTCCTGAATGTTAACAGCTCATTTCCAGGATTTTGCTTAGTGCAGATTATGACTCTTTCTACCAAAAGGCAGTTCTGGAGCATGGCTTTCTCTGTTGCAGCTCGGAATCAACTGCTTTAATATTTCATTGCTCAGATATTATTTATAAGCAGCCAGTGTTTGCTGAAATCCTCTCCATGCTGCAGTTCCATACTGAGCTGTGCAGCAATAAATTCTCTTAGAGCAAAGGGCCAATTTCCACTTTGCTGCATTGGGCTGTGCCTGTGCCCAACATAAAGCACAATGCTGATAGGCAGCAGGCTTCGCCCTCGTTGGCCCTGTTTGGGAAAGTGTGGCTCTGCAAGATCTTATCCAGCGCTGTCCAGGTGCAGGATAAGACAGGGACCAGAGACAGAGATGCTCAGTGTCAGTGAGGGAAAATGAAATATTTAGAATAAAAAGTCGCAGGATGTTTAGTCAGTGCCTTCTGCTCGAGGATGCAAATGTCAGTATCAGCACTGATGTGTCTGCGTGTCAAACTCCACCTCTATTGGTTTGTCTTCAGAAACAGCTGTGGAGTTGTTCATCAGCTGGGCCAGGTTTATTCGGGAGGAGCACCTGTGCGAACAGGCTGACAGTGGGACCAAACCCCTTTCCTTCTGTCAGCGGAAAAAAAAGAAAGAAAAAAAGACGTCTATTTCTTTGGCTGTCTCCTGCAGCCCTGCCTTTCGTCTGACTCACTGTTAGGCAGAAGCATTTTTCCAAACAGCCTCCTTCTCAGCTAGGACGTCCTGCACCGTTCTTCCCTGTCTCTTCACCGCCAGGTTTGAGGTAACTCCAGTGCCTGCACCAAGCTGCTCGTTCTCAGCGGCTAATGGAGAATATTTGGCCTTCTAAGAGAGTTTCCAGCAGATAACGTAACTGGAGTGCTTGTAGAAAATGATGCCAAAAAGACTGTACAGAACACAGGATTTCAGAGGATAAAATGACTCCTGCTAGTCAGGGAGGTACTGCTTGAGAATGAACCAGTTCATCCCTTCAGCACTTGGCTTTTTCCCTTCATATTTTAGATCTTTTCCTTTGTTTCTGCAGCAGCTTTCTGGTGACTTCTGACTGTGCCAAGGAGTCAAAGCTTCTCTTTCTGCACCTTTCCTGACCCTGCTGGAAAAAAGATCTGTCCAACCTTTAGAAAAGGAGAGTCAAACCCAAGGCTGTGAATGAGAAAGGGTAAATTCTGTGTGTCAGCTGCTCCTCGGGCTTCCCAGTAACCACCCAGTGTCCTGGGGATACATTCAGCAAAAGAAAGAAGCTTTGATGTTGGGGTGAGGTATTTGCTAGGGTGCTGCTGTGGGTGTCTGAGCTGCTGGTGTTGCAGGGGTGGTTCAGGGTGTTGTTGGTGCTTTGACAGAGCCGAATGGATGCAGGTCTGGAACCATACCCAGCTTTTGCCATCTTTGCAGCTCGTGTTAGCAAACATAGACTTAGAATCTTTCTCTTTTCATGCTATTACACGTAGAAGAAAATTCTGCTTTCATCTTCGTGAGAATAAAACAGAGATCCATCATAACTGATGTCAAATCACTCTGTGAACAGCGGTGTGCAGAGTCTGCAGCATTCAGCAGGAGTGTGTCTGAAATCACAGCAGGGGTTGTGCACCTCCCAGGGTGTGCAGCTAACAGGAAGATACCTTCCTTCCAAAAATCTTTGCAGATTGCCTTTGCTGTCACAATTTGCTACCTAGCTTCTCCCTTTACTAAATCACACCACCGTGCCTCTTCTTTCTGCTTGTTCTTCTACTAATCTGGATGATGTTTGTCGTCATTCCTGATCAGATTGGCCAGTGGGGAATAGGTAAGCTTTTTCATGACGCCTCATTCTGCCGGCCATTGAAATGCCATTTTCCTCACCTTAGCCTGAGAAGAAGCAGAGAATGCCCTTTGAGTCCTCGGCAGAGCTCTGAGCCGTCGCCAGCAGCAGTTCCCAGCGCTGCCCAAAGTGCCGTGGCCCAAATCAGCAGAAGACATGAGAGGAGGCAGCAGCCGTAGGGCCCCAGGAGGGGCATCCGCGAAGACTTTCTGAACCTCTTCCGAAGCTCTGAGAGCCGCTGATTGTTGTGCCTTTGTGTTCTCGCCTGTTTGCGGCTGCTATGAGCATTTAGCCCCGCGGGGCTGATGCTTCCAGCTGGCAGAAATGCCTCTGCTTGTTGACTAACTGCTTGCTGCTTGCTGCCAGGGTTGTAATGGATGGTGAGGAGCTGTAATTCTCTTGCAGGCGTTGCGGGACTTGTCTTATGCTGCCTCTGTGAGCAGGGAGGGAGGCGCTGTCCTTCGCTTTGCACGAAGGGCTGCAAGCAGTGCAGGTGGCTCAGCGAGAGTCACACTGTGACTGGGCAAGCCCTGCAGTATTCTGAGCCTCAGTTTCTCCCTCTGAAACACAGACCTTTTAGCACCTACCTCCTCAGACTTGCTGTAAAGTTGAGTTTATAGGCGTATGTGAAATGATTTGGAGTTACTGTTTTAAATAGCACAAGCTGCATGATATGAAACTAAACCTGCCTCGTGAGGACATAGCAGCACCTGTCTGTTCAGTGCTGGGCTCTGCTCTCTGGGAGCTGTGCTTCTGCTGCAGACTTCAGACAGCAGTGACTTTCCTGGCTTTGTCTGCCCCTTTCCTCAAGCCATAAAGGCTGTGGGTCACAGCGCAGCGCTGTGCTGTGGGGCTGCAGGAGATGTCTGAGGCTCCAGGTGCCCACAGATGGACTCGTACTGTGTGTGCAGAGCTGCTCTGTTGGAAACCCTGTGCTTCGTGGCTTTTTTTTCCAGTGGAAGGGCCCAGGAGCCAGGCAAAGGTGAACTCAGCCTGGGAATGTGGGGATCAGGGGAAGCTGACAGTGAAAAACTTTCATTTTCAAGGACGGTGAAAAGATATAAATTTTTTTAAGCAATAACCATTTGTTGTACAGCCATGCAGGAATTATAATCTCCAAAGGCAAAGACGCTGAAAACAAAGCACAGCTTTTCTCTTTGGAGGCATCCGAACCTCCCTGGACTCTCTCGGGCTGCGAGTGCTTATCGGGAGTGTTGCAGCTGCACAGGAATAGCTGAATCCTCCTTCCGAGGACACGGACTCAGGGTCAGCACCGCACAGCATCCCTGAAGACCAGCAGCCGAGATGCTGCCATGGCTGCGGGAGCACAGAACTGCTCTGCTCCAGGGCTTTGCTCTGCCCTGGCAAGCTGCCTGCTGCCAGGGTGCTCGGCATTCCTGCCCCAATTCCTCGGCTGTAGAGAGCCCTGGGCAGGCAGAGGGGGTGGCAGGGCAGACACACACTGAGCTTGGGCCTGGCCAGCATCGGCCCTTTGTGGTCAGAGGAGAAGCTGGGGATGTGAGCGCTCGTGTTGTGCATGGTATGGCTGCATGTCAACGGAACTCAACTGTTTGTGCCGTTACAGTTGTGTAAAAATAACAGAACAGAATGAATTGCAGGTGTGAGTTGCATGCACGTGTGAAAAAAGCTCCATTAAACCTTTAAAATGGAGATCAGAGTCGTGAGAGTCCCGGGACTCGTTTTATGTCCCGACAATGAGATCCTCTGTTCAACAGCAGCCTAGGAGCCCCTCTCCAGTTTTGGGAGTGTTCCTCTTATCTGTTGGTGATTCTGCAATCCCTTCAGAGCTGTGCTGGGCTGGGAACGCAGCTTGGCTCTGTGCCTCATTGGCCCTGTCCGTGACAAGGGAAGTATTTACTCGTGTTGTAGCAACGGGCAATGCGTGTATGGCCATAAAGGGGCTGACGGGGTGACTCACTGCAAGGGAACTCAGCTTGGAAACACAGATAAAAGCCCCCTTAGTGCAGCAAAGCAGGCACTGCTCTGCCCAGATGGAGCAGCTTGGTGTTGCTGCAGCAGGAGCATAGGGCAGTTCAGCCCCTGGGTACCTCTGCGGGCTCCTGTCAGCTCTGAGCAGGGAATGTCCCCAAGCGCTGCTCCCCAGCCCCACACAGCTGACACCATGCCACAGAGACAGCACAGCTCCTCTTGAGGCCGTGGGGTGGGAGGGGGTGGCACAATGTGTGGGGCGAGAGAAGCACAGGACCAGCAGGGGCTGGAGCTGAACCTTTCTGTGCTTGGAAGAGGCTGATGGCCTGGCTCAGCGCACGGCCACCACTTGCCCCACACTGAGCACAAAGCAAGGAGGATTTTTCTTCTGCTGAGATAAAAATCTGAGAAATCTTGTCTTTGTGCCAGCTGGATTCAGGCACAGGGAACAGAGCTGGTTTGCATCTGCTGATGGGAGGGAGTGTTTGAACGCCCCAATGTGGGGGATGCCAAGAGCGTGGATTTCGGACTCTCCCACTCTAAGGGTCAGTGTTTTCCCAGTAAAAATAGCATGTTTAGAATGCCTGCTGTTAAAAATGTGCCTCATCTGGGTGAGCCACGAGTGGAGCAAAGTGTACGCAGCACAGAGCTGTGCCCTCAGCAGGGATTTGCACAGCAGCCGCCTGCAAAGCCGGGGCAGTTCGGGATCGTTCTGGTGGGGCCCCTCTGTCCTTGTCTGCAGCAGACGTGCAGGGAGCACTGATTCCTGGAGACCTGCACTGCTCTGCCTGCGTGTGCTGTCGCAGCCCCTGGGCAGTGCCTGGGATGCTCAGAGCCCTTCGCTCATCTCAGGGCTGTCGTGCACTCAGCTGGAGCCCGCTGTGTCAGCAGGAGCGCTACCTGGTGCAGGTGGGCCTTAAGTCAGGAAAGTGACCCAAATCAAACACTGCTGTTCTCAAGATGGTTATCTGCAGATCTACAGATGGAGGAAGAGTCAGGGCTGGGGGTGAGGGCTGGCAGCCTGAGAACGAGGGTGGTTTGGGGGAATTTGGGTGCAACAGCAAGGCAAGTGCTGCTCCCGGGCCCTGGTGGGGTGGATGCCTCCATGCAGTGAGAGCAGTACAGATGGTGATGCTTGGGAGTGCTGCTAGTGCAGCCCAGCCTGCTGTGTTGGAAAGCGCAGTTATAACAGGAGGGAAGGCAGTTACCTCTGGGCAGATAGGGAGTTTTTGTGCTGGCTTTTCTTTCTGTGCACATACGCCTGGGAGTTCACCAGGATTAGGATCTGGGTTTGCAGGATGTGGTCATTTCCAGCACTGGTGCCAGGGGAGCGGGGATGCCTTTGTTCTGTCTCATTGTGTTGAGGTGGGGGAAGGAAGTGCTGCAGTTCCCGATGTTCTTGGCAGGGCAGGTCTCCATGGGTCTGGGGGATTACTCCTGCAGGTGTTGTGCAGAATGTGGTCCTGCTGTCCTCATGGGGAACATTGGCTCTGGGCTTTCCCAGCCCCCCTGAGAGCTGAACATTGTTCCCTCCTGAAGGGGATATCGAATGGAGGAAACATGCGTGGGCTGCCTCACCTTCCAGAATTTATCCTGAGTGGCGATTTGGAGGAGCCTTGGCCCTTGCAGCTTTGACAAAACCCAGGAATGGGACCCTTGGTGATTTTCCACTGTTTACACCATTTTCTTCAAATTCCCTCTCAGTTCCGGAAATTCTGCTTGTTCAAGGAGCAGTGCTGTCCTGTGCTCGGGGGGGAATGAGAAAACCACCAAAGCTATGTCACATCGTGTCACAGCAGCAGTGGTGCACAGGTGGGCAAACATGCACTCCTTCCCTGCATCACAGGAGACATCAGAAGGTCCCCAGCCTCCCAAGAAAACTTGCACAGAAACATACATGGGGCCAGCGTGCCTCTTCAGGCCCTGTCCCCAGCAGCTGTGCGACGCTGGGATGTCCTGGCTCTTGACATCTGTGCTGCTCATTAGCCAGCAGGCAGTTTGATGCAGCAGCTACAGCCAGCATTGTATTTGGACCCCAGCCCTTTTCTTCTGAAGCTGCTGCCCCCAGGGCTGGCCGTAGCACCTGTGGGTCCTTCTTTCCCATGGCCTTCTCCAAGCCCCAGCCCAGTGCACTGCGCTCTGTGTGTGTTCCCAGTGCAGGGCTGTGCCTTGCTCCTGCTAGTTCTCTGGCTGTGCTCACTGCAGCACTCCCTGCCTCTCCCTCCTAGCTCCATTGGTTAAAACAACTTGGGCGTAAATTTCGGGGCTGTGTGCTGCAGCTTTGTACAGCAGTGGGCTATTTCCAGCCTGTCCTGGGAACGCAGTGGTGATTCATTGCAGCAGGGACGCACACTATGTGCTGCTCAGATGAAAACCAATCCCACCCCAGACCTGTGCCCCTCTCTTGGCTCCAGTGCCCCTCCTGTGCACATGCCTGTCCTCTGCCACAGAGATCACAGATTTGGCTGACCCAGGGCAGTGGAGAAGTTGAATGAATTTGCCTTTAGTCCTGAGGAAAGGCAGTATAGCTGCGCTGTGTGCATCAGGATCTGTCTCAGCCTCCTTCAGATACAGTCTCAGAAAAGCATGGCGGTGAAATGGCAAAACCGCCCACATGCTGCGCCCCAGGAGGCATCCCAGCCCCACATCATCTCCTTGCAGGACCTGGGAAAGCCTGGTCCCCAGCCAGGCTGCCACTTGCAGCCCAGTGCTGGGTGGGCATTGGGAGGCGGGAGGGAGGTGGGGGGAAACTCCTGAGGAAGTCAGGGAGGGCTCTAAGCAAGGCACAGAGGGACAAGGAGCCTGGCACCGGGGAGCAAACCACTGCTGCCTGGCAGGGAGCTCCAGCAGCGAGCAGGATCGGATGCACAGCGCCTGCTGAGGCAGCCGAGGCAGCAGCAGGTCAGTTCACAGCTCGCAGCTCGCAGCCGGGCCCAGCTGAGCGCCTGCGCAGCGCCATGAAAACACTCGGGAAACTGAGCGCTGCTGGTGCAGCTGTCAGCACTGGGTGCCCACAGCAGACACAGCTCCTGTCCTCTCCCAGCTGCTCCACAGGGTCCCAGCCGTGCAACCAGGGCTCTGCAACAGGCATAAGTACACGAACGAGTTGCGTGGCAGGAGCCCGAAGTTTGGGTTCCTGCAGCACAATTGCAGCCTCCTCCGGCTGACACAAGCAGCCGTGAAGCACCAGAGCCATAGCTGTAGGAGTGTAGCTGTGGCGTCGCCTCCAGTCCATGCTGTGTCCCATAGCGTGGGATGTGGGCCGAGCACCTCACATGGAGGGGAGTCTCCACTGCAGGCCCCAGGAAAGTTGAGGACAGAACTGGTGGGGATGGAGCTGTGAGAGGGCCAGGAGATGAAGGGAAAAGTCTCTGGGACCAGCCCAGAGAGTGCAGAGCTCATAAATGTGAGCTGAAATACAGCAGAGCCGTGAGATCCAGTGGGAGAGAGCAGTGTAATTTATTAGCAGCTCTGACGGGGAGGACAAACCTAGGCCTGAGGCTGCCAGGTTTGTGTCACCATGAGTCATCGCTGTGCTTCTGCTCAGTGCTGAGCAGGGCTGCTGAGGTGGGTGCTGTGTCTCACTGGCTCCGCTCTGTGTCTTGCAGGATGAAGTGAAGCTCCCATCCAAACTGAGCATCAGCAAGTCTCTGAAGGAGGGCGAAAAGCAGGAGAAGGAAGGTGAAGGCGAGGAGGTGCCCGCAGGTGAGGACCATGCAGAGGAGGATCACATCCAGCTCTCCTCTGATGAAGAGGTGGAGATTGAAGAGATTATTGAGGAGTCACGGGCAGAGCGCATCAAAAGGAGCGGCATGAAGAGAGTGGATGACTTTAAGAAGGCATTCTCGAAGGAAAAAATGGAGAAGACAAAGCTGAAGACCAAGGAAAACCTGGAGAAGACCCGCCACAACCTGGAGAAGACCCGCCACAACCTGGAGAAGAGGATGAACAAGCTGGGCACCAAGATTGTGACTAATGAAAGGAGAGAGAAGATGAAGACTTCTCGAGACAAGCTGAGGAAGTCTTTCACGCCTGACCATACCATCTATGCCAGGTCCAAGACAGCCGTCTACAAAGTGCCACCCTTCACTTTCCATGTCAAGAAAATTAGAGAGGGAGAGGTGGAAGTAAAAGCCACAGAGCTGGTGGAGGTGGGTGGAGAGGAGGGAGAAAACTCGGATCTGATGCGTGGGGAGAGCCCTGAGATGCACACACTGCTGGAGATCACAGAGGAATCTGACGCGGTACTGGTGGACAAGAGCGACAGTGAGTAGGGCAGGCAGCAGCACGGAATGGAGGATGGAGGCCGAACACGTAATCATTCACATGTTGAGATCTCTCTTTGCCCCGGTGCCCGGGGGGAAGCGTACACAGCATCTTTAATACCCTGCAGAGCCAATGCCAATCCCCTGCCTGCTAGGACAAGGTGTATTTTATATTTTAGTTTTAGCACACATAAATGTTAGGAACACAGGACTGTTTTCTTATACTGTCAAACCACCCTTGGAGACCATTCCTGCCACAGCTGCGCGAGAGCCTTCCAGAACCCAGACCTAGAGAAGGGCTCCGAGCAATGGGGACCCAGCCCAGCTGGAGAGTGCTAAAACCAAGATGACAGCTGTACACCTGAAACGCTCAAGCGTCCTCTGTGAGCACAGACCTGGTGTCAAGAATGCCCGTCCAGCCTGCAAGGCCCCAATTCCCTGTGCCAGGCTGAGTGGCTGTCCCTGCAGACAGCAGATGCATGGGATCCGAGCTGCCACCCGAGGAGCAGAGGATCTGCAATGCACCCAGCGTGCGGGAGGGAAGAATGGAGCAATCCTGTCAATGGGCAGAATAATGGTGAAGCTGAGCAGCCTGGCGGCACGCAGGCAGTCTGCTCCATCCTTTCCTCCCAAGGACCAGATCACTGCGGCGGAGCCAGGACAGCTTTGCCATAAAACCAACCTGCTGCTGGGACTGCAGAGCCCTCACAGCCTGCGCCTGCTGCCTCACCCCAGCACTGCCATCGCCGGAACAGTGTGGGCACACGCTCCCCAGCTCGAGTTAAATCCCAGCTGCCTGAATTCTGGCTGGGCAGGGAATGCAAAGAGCTGGACGCTGCTCCCCACCTTCGGTGCGTGCCACCATCAGTGGGCAGTGAGTGCACCCCAGCCAGGCAGAGGGTGGCTGTGGGTGTTTGTGCCAGAGGAGCCCACACCATCTGTGTTGCGTTGCCAGAGGAAATTGGGATGCGCTGATGCTGTGGGAGGCACCCGGCCGTCAGCGAGCAGCCTTGACACCGGTCCAGCACCACATCTTGAGCATTTCTGAGCATCTCCTTCCTTCAGGGGTTCTGGCGCGGCTCAGGCTCGTGCCCACGTCCTGCATTTCCCTCCCCATTTCCCACTTTTCGCGGCTTTGCTCTGTCCCTACAGGATCACACGCAGCCCCGCGGCACTGCCCGGCTCAGCCCGCACAGCTCTCACGCGCAGCCACCGCACGGCAGCAGAGCAGGAGCAGGCGGGAGGCTGCGGCCCCACAGCTTCTCCTGGGAGCCGTGGGTGCCCCGGGGCGGGTGGACGTGGGGGGTGGGATGCGCCCATCCCTCCTGCTCAGCACCGTCCTACGTGCCGCTTTCCTTCTGGCCCTGCTCCTCCCTGCGCAGCCGGGACCGCTGCTGACATAACCACGTATATAAATTTGCTTTTCCTCTCAGATCGTTCTCCCTCTCGTTGTCTAACGCACCCTGCCCTCCCCACCCCGCGGCCCTGCCCTGTGCCCGTGGCTGCGCTGTGCTGCGTGCCCCGGCCCCGCGGGCTCCTCGCGGCGCTGCAGCCCCGCACAGCGCAGCAGAGCCGCCGGGCATCGGTCCCACCGCGGTGCCCACCGCGGGCGCGTTGGACAAAGCTCTGATTGTTTTCTATGACTGCATCCTGGTGAGCAGCACAACTAATAAAGGCTCTTTTGTAAAGGAGCAGCATGACGCCTGCTGAGCGCCGGGCCGGGGGTGGCAGGGTGGGGAAACGGCCTTAAACCAACACGGGGTGCTTTTGGGTCAGATGTACGGAAGGAAACCTCCGCTCGGAGGGCGGCCGTGCCCACACACAGGGCAGCTGCGGGCGCCCGCCCCTGGGGGCGCTAAGGGCCGAGCTGGGCGGGCTCCCGGGCAGCGGATCTACGGAAGCTGTCCCTACGCCACGGGCCGGGTGGGGGCCGGGCGCCCATCCGCGCCGATCCCCGCCGCTCCGTGCGGTGTCGCTGCTGCGCTCCGACAGCAACGGGCGGGGATACGGCCCCTTTAAGAGGCGGCGGCGGCGGGCCGCGCGCTGACGTCACAGCGCTGCCCGGAACTCAGCGGGTTTCCCGCACGGCCGTTCCCGGCAGTCACCGCCTCCCCCCGCACCGCCCCCTGCCCAGCGCCGCCCTGCGGCGGGGAGGCGGCGCCATCCGGGAACAGCCGGCGCGGGGCAGCGCCCCCCCGCGGTGCCGTCGCGAGCCGTGACGCAGCCTCGGGACGGCCGCGCCGATTGGCGCTCAGGGCCCGTCCCTCTCGAGGCGGACGGAACGCCGCGCCGCCATTGGCTGCGCCCCGCGTGACGCGCGAGGGAGCGGGGCCGGGGCTGCGGGCGCCGCAGTCGGGCAGCGACCGGAGCGCGTTCGTCAGCGGCACCGGGAGCCGCCGCCCCGCCCCGCCCCGCCCGGGACCGCCGGTGAGCGCACCTCGGGGGAAGCGGGGGGACCGAGGGGCACGGAGAGCGAGGGGCCGGGACCGGGAGGAACGGGGGGCAGCGGGGCCGGGCCGGGCCTCGCCTCGCCTCGCCTCGCCTCGCCTCGGGGCGCGCTGGGCCTCACTCCGGGGCGGTCCGCGGAGCTGCGCGCGGACGCCAGGTGCTCCGTGCTGCCCTGCTGCCGGCGGTGCCCTGGGGGTCCTCGCGGAGCTCTGGCCCGTGGCCCCCCGCGCTGCCACGGTGTGGGCGCAGCTGCGGGCCGGGTGAGCTGTCGCTGGAGGTAATTCGGGTAACGCTCCTCTCCCACAGCTGCAGGCGGAGCTGTGTCCTTCCCTCGGTACGTGGAACTCTGAGCGGATTCCTCTCGAACCTCCCGCCCTGTCCCGAGCGGAGGGCAGCTCTGTGCTGGTGCTGCTGGGAAGCCCAGCAGAGCCGTGTGCCGCGGGGCCGAGCTGTGATGAGGGCTCCCCGGAGAGGTTCGCGGAGCTGGGGAGCCCCAGCACTGATCTGGGCTGGGCGATGCGCGGCCGAACGCTGCTGCAGTGACCGACCCTGGCGGGGTGCCCCAGACCCGGGCTGCGGGCCGAAGCTGAAGGAGCTGAGAGCGCAGCGCTGCGGCTTTACCCCTCTGTGTCTGTCGCTGCACAGCGCTGCCCTGCCGGGACCTTTTCCTGGGACACGGCTTAGATTTGGTGCTTGACCCCGAGGCTGTGGGGCAGAGCCCTGTGCTCCTGATGTGTAGGAGTGCAGCGCAGCACTGCCACACGCTGCCTGCCAGAGGGCACACGGAGGCCCTGGCTGTGTGACAAGAGCTCAGGCGCTGGAAGAGCCCTTCTACGTCCACAGGCCATGGCTGCTGCTCGGGGTTGCACATCGGAGCAGCTGGCTGAGAGCTTTCTATGCCTGGTCACTGTTGCAGACAGTCTCTACAGGAGGCTGTTCTGCTTCCCAGCAATATGCCGGAGCTGCTGGTGCCGTGCTGGCAGAGGGCTGCTGTTTGCACCGGGCACCGCCTGCCTCAGCCATGGCTGTGAGCGTGCAGTGGGTGCTGTGTGTTGGGTGGAGCCACAAGGTGCCAAGCTGCCCTGGGAGCTGCTGGCTGCAATGTGATTTGCCTGGAGAGATCTGTGCTGTGAGGCTGCCCAGAGCCTCCCTGCCTGACACAATCACCTTTCTTTCCTTCCTCACATCTCTCCATTACCTCTTCATTTTTCTATCTCCAGGGCTGTCTTCGAATGCACTCCAGAGGAGCAGAGCCAAGTTCTCTAAATAGCCGCCTCACAATTCTTGTGTCTGTCCAGCACAATTAACAGCTTTCTGGTAGAACAGCTTTTTAATCAGCTTGCTGCTGGCTGTGTGGGCCTGGGGGGGCGCTGGGCAGTGCCTCTGCCCTGGGTATTGGAGCAGCTGCTTTGTTCCTTTGAGAGCTGGAGCACAGGTGGGCAGATCAGTGCCAGGGGCTGGAATGTGCTGGGGATTGCTGTTATCGCAGCAGTGCTGCACTGTGGGCACTGAGCCCCTTCCAGGGGGGGACACGGTGTTCTCAGGGGTCTCTCCAGTGTTTCCCCTCTGCTCACCCTTCCTTGGAAAATCGCTGCTGTTGGTGAAGCCCCTTGAAGTTGTGGCATGGGGAGATGCACTCAGGTACAACCCAGACACGAAGGCCATCGTGGGGCTGTTTCCCATCGACAGCAGTGCTGCTCAGCGAGGCTGTTGGAGTGCGTGGAGCTGCGGTGACGCTGCCCAGCTCAGGCTCTAGTGCTCTGTCCTTGCAGGGAATCTAAAGAAAGATGAACTTTAACTCCGGGGCTACTTTTAGCTGCTCTTCTCTGAGCTCTGTACAGCTTGTTTACCTCAGCGCTTGCGTCATGCTGTGCTCAGCCCTGGTCACGTCAGTTGCTCTTTGGCTCTGCTTCAGCAGTGAGAAGAGGCAAACCGCAGAGGCAACAAACCCGTCAGAATTGGAAGGGTTCAGCCCTCAGGCTTTTTAAACTTGCTCCAGGGAGCTTCCCCACAGCAGGATGGGCTGCGGAGGGATCCGTGTGGGATTTTGGGCTGACAGCGTGGAAGCTTTCGTAATGCAGGTGACTGGTGGTCAGGGGGGTCACAGGGCCCCTTTTCCTCACAAACAGAGCACTGGGAGGGCCAGGCTCTAGTGCTGCACTGAAGGAGGAAAATCCTCTTCTCCTTCTGGCTGCTTCCTGACTCCTTGCTGCTCCCAGACATTCCCTGCCTTTCCACATCCTCCTGTGGTGCTGGTGGGTTGGCAGCCTCATCAGCTGTTGCAGCAGAGCTGTCCTGCTTGGTGAGAGCCCACGTCGCAGCAGATTGTCTGGATGCTGTTCACAGCCCTCTTCCTATGGTGGCGTGGGGGGAGTTTGTCAGGTCAGGTACCTGTTGAGCCAAGGGCTGTAAAAACCCGATGTGATGCTCCTCATCTGTGCTGGCATCCCTGGAGAAAAGGGCTGGAAGGGACCTGATGGACTGGCAAGCAGTGAGCACAGCTCACAGCAGTGACCGTTCCCACAGCTGCTGCTTCGCTGCCACGCAGGGTTCAGTCCTCTGTGGTGCCTCTTATTGTACTCATGCCTGTGTTCTGCAGCCACTTCCTTCACTCCTTTGTGTGCCTGAGCTGTGAGGATTTGCCTGCAGTGGGATGAGGCTGAGCAGCTCGTGTTTCGCTTTGTGCAAGTTCTGTTTTTCAGGGATGAGTGTGGCTGAACACTGCAGGACAGCTGGGCTGTGCACAGGAAGGTGTGTGTGCCTCCTGTCCCACGCTGCAGCCGGTGGGAGCTCAGGTTTTACCTCTGGTGCTGTGCAGGTTTGCATTCAAACACAGCCCAGCAAGACCCAGAGCAGAGCTTTGTTCATGGAAGGTCTGCTTGGATCGGGGAAGTTCAGGGCGGGAGCTCCGGATGTCG
Source organism: Lagopus leucura (assembly GCF_019238085.1). Taxonomy (NCBI): domain Eukaryota; kingdom Metazoa; phylum Chordata; class Aves; order Galliformes; family Phasianidae; genus Lagopus; species Lagopus leucura. Next base: position 19,959 of record NW_024962329.1, on the reverse strand, counting down.
GTGGTTTGTGGATTCTCAGCTCTTGGCTGTGCAGTTGTTGCTTCATTTCCCCCTCGCCCTCAGAGGCAGCACCTCATAGTTCACACTGTGCCGGCAGCCTCTATAGCACCCAGCTAAAAGCAGTGCGAGTGCCTGTGAGTGCTGCTGCAGCCGGACAGGCAGCCAGTGAGGAGCTGAGCCCACTGCAGAGCAGAGACCTTCATGCTGTGCCTGGTGAGCAGCAAAGGGCCCAGGCTGTTGTGGGGCAGAGGTGCAAAAAGGAGAAGTCCTGGGGTCACGCAGGTGGCAAACAGAGTCTGGTCTTCCCTCGAGTCTGACGGAGTGTCTGCTCCTTCACAGGCTCCTGTTTCTCCTCCTCCCTTTCACCTATTGCTCTGTTAATGCCAGGCTTTGTTCACGTGGTCTTCTCTAGAGATTGCACCAGAGGCTATGGTTCAAGGTTAATGTCCTGTGGATGCTGCTGCTGTCATCTGGGCTGCACGATGCCGTGAGGCTCTAAAAAGCAGCTTAACTCCTTGTCAGGTGTCGACGTCTGTCGTCTCTGCGCATGTCGTGGCAGGGCCGATTCCCCTTTTTCTCCCCTAAGAAAAACTATCCACAAAAATAGAGGAAGGGTCCCATACAACAAACACCAGAAAAGCACAGTGTTCACTCATGCTGGAAATGTCGGGTGGCAGAAATCAGGGAGAGCTGCTGGCTGAGCCTGGCTGTTTGTGCTGAGCAGCCGCTCTGGGGGCACCTGGGCTCAGGGCTGTGGCTGGGCAGCAGCAGTCGCGGCTCTGGTGTCCCTTGCTCTGTGTTGTGCTTCCCTGTTCCCAACACATCCTGGAGCCCGTGGGCTCTGCTGTACAGAAAGGGGCCAAATGGAGCGGCCTCAAGGAGCGGCGTCGGCTTCCTCCCACACCCACCGACCCCCGGCAGCTCAGGGGTGGGCGCTGCTCCCAGCCCCACTGCCCCCATCTCGGCTGGCACCCACCAGGGCTGCCTGTGGGACGGCTCTGCTGTCAGCCACGTGCCAGCCCCGCGCTGCCCTGCTGACGTGTCGCCTGGGGCTGTCTGCAAAAATCAAACCGCTTTCTGGGGGAAGTGAGCCCGTGCTGAGGCTCAGTGGTTCTTTGTGCCTGTGCTTCCTGCACAGCTTGCTGTCCCCTCGTTAGGCTGAGTTTGATTTCTATTGATGCCGCTCACTTGCAAATTGCTCCTTCCTCGTTTCTGTTGCTTCCTGGCAGTCTCCGCCTTCCGCACTTACTGTAAGCTCTGCAGCTCCTTCCCTGCCCTCGGGAGCAGGCACAGGGCTGACTGCAGGGCGTGCAGAAGGGACTGGCAGCAGATCAAAGCCCCGGCCTTGTTGCTGCGACCTGCGTGCCCAAGCCTCTTCCTCTTCCCCCTGGCACGAAGGTAGGAAGGCTTTGGGAAATGGTGCCTCTCTAGGAGAAAGTTTAGCCGAAGCCGGGTGCTTGGGAAATGTTTTTTTTCCAAGGAAAGCGAGGCTTTGTGCCTGTGTCTAACAGTTCTGTGGGTTTGTACAGCCCTGAGATCCTGCACAGGAATGGGAGAGGCTGGAGCTCAGCAGCCAGGCTCTCTGCTCTGCTCTCAGATGTTTTGGATTAACTCCGAAAGGAGGATGAGTCAGGATGCAGGCGTTCTCAGCTCCCAGCTGGGGCAGTGCAGTGGAACTTACCCTGCTCTTGCGTGCGGGTAGATTTCCAGCCTGGAGCCCTGATGGGTGCTTGCTGGCCAGTCTGCTGCCCACCATGTTTGCTGCAGGGCCCCTGAGGAGAGGGCAGGCTCCTGTGCAAACGCTGTGGTGTGAGCACTGCTTTTCCCTCCTGCCCTGCAAGCTGCACCAACTCGTGCCCTTTAGTCCCTCAGTGGCAGTGTGCTTTGGGTTTATGGTTCCACCTCCTCTCAGCACAGGTCCCAGTGCTGAGCTGGGATCTGGCAGCCACTTCTTGCAGGAGGCTTTCCTCGCTGCAGCTTGGCTGGGAGCTGGAGATCAGCATCATCCCAGGGCTCATGGCAGACTGGGGGCTGCGGGGAGGCTGGTCATGTCACAGCGAGAGCTGTGCTGCTGGTGACCTGTTTGTCACAGCAGGCAGTGGTGGCTGTGAGCAGAGCCTGAGCCCTACCAGTGTCAGACCTCATCTGGTGGGGTAAACAGAAAACCGTTCTGGTGCTCAAAATGGAGGGGAGTGCATCTCCCATAGCAAGTAGCTGCGTTGCACTGTGTTCCTCGCTGAGACAGATGTACGTCGGCTTGCTTCTGGATCGTCAGCGCAGGAGAATTGGAGTTGGCTGTTGGAGCCGTGCTGCATGCTGGGCATCAGGTGGTGAGGGCAGGCAGGCACAGCCCTCATGCCAGTTCAGTGCAGAGCTCAGCCCTGTGGGCACAGCTCAGCACGCTGCTGCCTTGTAGACCTGCCCCGTTCCCCTTCCTGGGGTCAGCCTGAGCCAAGCCGTGGGTTGTGCAGGAGGGTCCAGGGGCACCGTGCTGACCTGCCTGTCCCCACAGGGTTCCGGAGCCGGCCAGGATGGCGCAGTGGAACCAGCTGCAGCAGCTCGACACGCGGTACCTGGAGCAGCTCCACCAGCTTTACAGCGACAGCTTCCCCATGGAGCTGCGGCAGTTCCTGGCCCCGTGGATTGAGAGCCAGGACTGGTAAGGCGCTGCCAAGCTCTGGCAAATGGACTGTGCTTTGGACCCCCAGCTGGGGGTAATGCCAGGCAACTCTGGAGGGACTGTGCCAGCTTCTCTGAGTGCCGGGGCCTCTCTTCCTCCTCGAGATGCATGCAGTGTGAGATGGAGTGGGAGTCTGTGTGTTTGGTGTCAGACCTCAGACTAGGAGAGAGGGGAAATACACAGCAGAGGTCGTCAGGGTTTACGTCGACCTCTGTTCTAAGCAAGGTTGAAATTGAGGTGCTCCTGTGTGCTGTCTTCCGGTGTCTGAGACACCTCTGTCTCCCTGCCCTTGCGGGAGCAGGGCCTGCTATGGCTGCATCCCGGTGTAGCTTAGGGGTCGGTGGGATGCTGGACTGCATGTGGGACAGTGGGTGATGCGCGGAGCTGCCCTCCCCGCAGCGCCGTGCCTCCCCTGGGCTGGGCCTAAGGACTCTGCCCTCCTCGTGCAGGGCGTACGCTGCTAACAAGGAGTCGCACGCCACGCTGGTGTTCCACAACCTGCTGGGGGAGATCGACCAGCAGTACAGCCGCTTCCTGCAGGAGTCCAACGTCCTGTACCAGCACAACCTGCGCCGCATCAAGCAGTTCCTGCAGGTGAGGCGGGAGGCGACCGTTCTGTTTCCAAAGCGCAGTGGCCTCCTTGTCATGGCTCACAGACCACAGCCCTAAAGCATGCAGAGATCCCAGCAGTTACAGTTTGAAGGCTAACTCTGAGGCCCTCACTGTTTTACAGAGCAGATACTTGGAGAAGCCGATGGAAATAGCCCGCATCGTGGCTCGCTGCCTGTGGGAAGAGTCACGGCTCCTCCAGACAGCTGCCACCGCAGCCCAGGTAGGTGACCCAGGCGTCTCTCTGCCCACCCAGCAGCTCTGCGCAGTAATTGGTGCCGTCAGGAAGCTCTGGTCTGAAGCTTCCTGCATGTCTCTTTCAGGGGTGGTCAAACTGCAGTGAAGGGCAGCTGACCCTCAGCTCTCTAGGATGCATCAGTGCTCTGTGCTGAAGTTTTTTGTTGTTGCTTAGTAAAGGGTTTAAGACTCCTTATGCAGAACCTTCTGAGGCTGGGAAAGGACTGTCCCAGAGTTGCAGCCCTGTTCTAATGCTGCTCTTGTCCCTTCTACAGCAAGGGGGACAGGCGACACATCCAACAGCAGCTGTAGTGACAGAAAAGCAGCAGATGCTGGAGCAGCATCTGCAGGATGTAAGGAAGAGAGTGCAGGTAAGTGTGCTGCCCGGGCACCTTCTTCCCCTGGTACTAGGAGCACTGTGGTGATGTTGTACTTCGAACAAATTCCATCTCTTGCCTTGCAGGATCTGGAGCAGAAGATGAAAGTGGTGGAAAATCTCCAGGATGACTTTGATTTTAACTACAAGACTTTGAAAAGCCAGGGAGGTAATGAAGTTCATTAACATCTGGCAAGCCAAAGTGCGGTCCTGCAAGGAAGCATGCTGGAGGGCGTTTTTCAGCCCTCTCAGTCCTCCTCTTCAAGCCTGAGGGGTGGGTTAGTCTTAGGGCATTTGCATGGCAATTGTAGAAAGTGACAGAAACAAAAAACCAGGCTGACAGGGCCTGCAGGGAGCTGAACCAGAGCTTTGCCTGTGAAAGGAGAATGGCATGGGAAGGTGATAGTGCTGCTTCGTATGCAGAAATGCCAGAAAGGTGCTTGGAGGCAGTGCTGGCAGAGGCTGTGTGAGATCACTGCTTAACTGTTGATGGCTTTGTAGAATTTCTTGCTCCTTTCTAGTAAGCTGTGCGGTCTCCAGTGTGATGTTTGGGAGGGTAGGAGGTACATTTGTTTGGCTGAAGCCTTGTGTCCTCCGCACAGACATGCAGGACCTGAATGGAAACAATCAGTCGGTGACGCGTCAGAAGATGCAGCAGCTGGAGCAGATGCTCACAGCGCTGGACCAGATGCGAAGGGTACGTGGTGCTGCTGGCCTCCCAGGTCCCTCTGGGGTATTGGTGTGCTCTTATTCTGGGGTACGGGTTTGAGTCTCGTGTGGATACAATCACGAGAGTAGCACTGGCAGTACAGCAGTGGGCAGCTCCATTTCTTGTGAACGTAGGACTTTGGGTCTTGGAGGGTGTCAGAGTGCTGAAGGCCCTGCTTTCTGGTTTGGCAGGGTATTGTGAGCGAGCTGGCAGGACTGCTGTCAGCCATGGAGTATGTGCAGAAGATGCTGGCAGATGAGGAGCTGGCAGACTGGAAGAGACGGCAACAAATTGCCTGCATTGGTGGCCCACCAAATATCTGCTTAGACCGGCTCGAGAACTGGTAAGACTCATCGGTCCCTGGAGAGGCAGCAATCAAACACCTGCAGCAGAAAGGAGTTCTCTGCCTTTGGTCACATCCTTGCAAAATGGCCACTGATGCCTGCAGTTGTAAATGTAATCTGGTAGCCACACTTATGCTTGGTAGTGGACAATAATGCTGGATTCATTAGCTCGAGGTTTGTGAGATTGTAAGGTTGATGGCTTGCATGGCTGTTCCTGAGCTCTTGGTTGGTACGACTGCAGAACTTTGGTTCACACAGGTTTCTTTCATAGTGTGTGGCCTAGAAAAATGTGCTGAGCTGTGGGCATATTCTGTTCTCTGCTGGTTTGGTACAGCGATTGTCCTCTCTTGCAGAAGTAAGGGGAGGAGGAGGGCTCTGTGGGCTGGGACCGTGCAGGACTTGGCAGCCAGAGCTAATGCTGGTTCTTCCTACTCCCTAGGATAACCTCTCTTGCTGAATCACAGCTCCAGACCCGGCAGCAGATCAAGAAACTGGAAGAGCTGCAGCAGAAGGTGTCCTACAAGGGCGACCCAATTGTCCAACACCGGCCAATGCTGGAGGAGCGGATCGTGGAGCTGTTCAGGAACCTGATGAAAAGGTGCCGAGGGAGCTGTGGGCTGTCCCTTGGTTACAGGCAGTGAAGGGGTGAGCGCTGTGTGCTGGGATGGGGCTGAGGTTTGACTGCATTTCTTTTATCTTCTCCTACAGTGCTTTTGTGGTGGAGAGGCAGCCCTGCATGCCCATGCATCCTGACCGGCCTCTGGTCATCAAAACCGGTGTGCAGTTCACCACCAAAGTCAGGTGGGTCGCTGGCCCCTGCGATTCCTCTGTGCAGGGAAGGAAGCCATGCAGGGTGAATGCAGCGTCCGTCTCCCAGGAGGTGCTGGTTCAGATGCAGCCTTCAGTTTGCCCGGGGAGTGCTGCTGCTGGGAAGGAATGGCTCCCTGCTGGAGTGTAGCCTGGGTGACTCAGTGTGGGGATGGTGGTTGTTGGCTGGGGCTCTATTGTATTCCTGGAGACAGCTGGGGTTCTGGTAAATCCCACTGTGGGGGCAGACGACAGGAAGTGTCAGTGTGTCCCTGCCAGAAGCCTGTCTTCTGGCCTGTGTTCTTCACCAGCTTCTGCAGAAATTGCTGCTCTGACACAAGGCTCTGTCTACAGCTTCATTACCATCTCACAGTTGTGCCCCAGTTGCTTCCTTGGCAGAAGAAACGCAGGTGGTTTAGAGCAGTCTGCCTGGAGTGGGCAGTCAGTGGCCAAAACAAACTCTTTATGGGGCTTGGGAGAACCATAGGTCCATGGCAGTGTGCTGCGTGCCAAAGGAGTTGGGTTGTGCTGTGTCCTGGTGGGCTTGTTGGGGTGAATGATGCTGCCTGCTGTGGGATGTGTGCAGCACTGCTGTGCATCCAGCTCTTCTGTGCTGTGTTTATCTCAAGTTGTTCACGTGTTGTGATGCTGGTGCTGACAGTCTGTCTGCTGACTCTTTCCAGATTGTTGGTGAAGTTTCCGGAGCTGAACTATCAGCTGAAAATCAAAGTCTGCATTGACAAGTGAGTCCTGTGCTCTGATCCTGGAGGTGCTGGGTGTGGTTACTGCAGTCAGACTTGCTCCTGCTGCCCCTGAGTGGGGCTGCATCCATGCACTGGGGGCCAGTGTGACCTTAAAGGAGAGAGTATAGGGTGGTGGTGGGCCCCCAGGATTCATTCATAGGCTGGAGGGCCTCGTGGGACTTGATGCAAACCCCACTCACGCAGCCATGGCTGTGACTGTTTTTTCTCTTTCCTTTCTCAGGGACTCTGGTGATGTTGCAGCACTTCGGGGGTAAGTGCAATGGTTTCTTTTTTTCTTTCCTTTTTTTTTTCTTTCACTTCTGCTTTTAATGTTGGCAAATGTTCTATTACGCATTTGCTTTGAGAGGCCATCCGCCGTGCTGTATCTTTTCTCTTCTTAGGTCCCGGAAGTTTAACATCCTGGGGACAAACACCAAGGTCATGAACATGGAGGAGTCAAATAACGGCAGCCTCTCAGCAGAGTTCAAGCACCTGGTAGGTGCCACGGGGCCTCAGGCTGCTCCTGTGGCGGTGTGACGTGGTGCTGTTGCTGTAGCCTGTTCCTTCCCTTTGCAGACCCTGCGGGAGCAGCGGTGCGGTAATGGAGGCAGAGCCAACTGCGATGTGAGTGGGGAGGGGACCCTGGCTGGGAGAGCCCCTTACTGGCAGCTGTGCTCAGAGCAGCCGTAGCAGTCCGTGTCCCGTTCCCCGCCAGGCAGCTGAGCCACAGGGGAAGCAGGAATTGCTCTCACAGGGCTGGCTGTGGCACCTCTGACACGTGGCAGCTGCCAGCTCAGCTCTCCCTGCCCGGGTCTGAGAGTGCTGTGTCAGGCTGAAGGCAGATGTCTGCTGTGGGCTCACTGTGTTCTGTTCCACCTCCAGGCTTCACTGATTGTGACTGAGGAGCTGCATCTCATCACCTTTGAGACTGAGGTGTACCACCAGGGGCTGAAGATCGATCTGGAGGTGAGCAGGGGTGCTGCTGTGGGCTGTGCCTTGCTGCAGAGGAGCAGCTCTGGGAGGCAGATCTGCTGTGCGTCGCCCTGCCTGAGTTGCATCCTGCTCTGTGCTGGTTGTGTCTGCCTTTCTATGCTGGGGAGCTCACTGGGAGGGAGCATGAAGCTCAGGTTGTGGGTTGCAGTGGAATGTGTGCTGCAGGGTGGGGGAGGCTTTGGCTAGATATGGTATCAGCCATTGCTGTGTGGCTGCACCCTTCCTAGGGCCTTCATGACACAGAGAATGGAGGGAATGGACACCCTCCTGACAGCTGGGGGCTGCTGTCCTGTGGGGCAGTGCAGGATTTGGTGACAAGTCTCAGACTTCAGTCATGTCCTATCTTTGCAGACCCACTCGCTGCCTGTGGTTGTCATCTCAAACATCTGCCAGATGCCTAATGCCTGGGCATCCATCCTGTGGTACAACATGCTGACCAACAACCCCAAGGTAGGAGCTGGATCCAGGGGATGGCTGGTGAAAGAGTGAAGCTTTTCTTGGGTCAGGTATCCTGGCAGCGAGGCAGAGGCTCGCTCAGGCCCATCAGCAGGGCTGGAACAGGACCTGGCCTTGCTTCTGTCCCTTTTTCTGCTCAGGGCTGTGTTCTCTCTTGTACAGAACGTGAACTTCTTCACCAAGCCACCCATTGGGACGTGGGACCAGGTGGCAGAGGTGCTGAGCTGGCAGTTCTCCTCCACCACAAAGCGTGGTCTCAGCATCGAGCAGCTGACAACCCTGGCAGAAAAACTTCTAGGTAACTCAGCATCGGTGTCCTGTCTATCCCTGCCACTCATGGCAGCTCCCCACGAGCAGTTAGATTTGGGAAGGAAGCTGTCCTTCTTGGTGTTGCTCCCTGAAAACTCTTTGGAGGAGCAGCCATAGGCACATGTTGACAGTCCTGTTCTCTGTCAGGGCCAGGTGTGAACTACTCTGGCTGTCAGATCACCTGGGCCAAGTTCTGCAAGGTATAATTCCTTCTCTTCACCCGAGTGCCTCCCCTTGGCTGTTCTCCACTCTAGTCATATTCACAGCCCCTCTGCTCTCTTCCTCAGGAGAACATGGCTGGCAAAGGCTTCTCCTTCTGGGTCTGGCTGGACAACATAATTGACTTGGTGAAGAAATATATCCTGGCACTGTGGAATGAAGGGTGAGTCTCAGCTATTGTCAGCTTTGGTTGGGGACCCACGAGGCCTGTCCTGATGGAGGCAGTACCTTGTCCCTGCACTACCTAGCTCTCCTGGAATGCTTTTCTGTCCAGGCCCTGTTGGTTCAGACTGGAAACACTTGAGGCTCCCCAGACAATCCCCAAAACATTGGTGGCTTTGCAGTGGCCAGCCCAGGTCCTGCTGCTGCCTGTCAGCGTACAGAGAAGTGGCAGGATTCCTGCTCTGGAGGACCTGCCCCCATGTCTTGACCCAGCCTTGCTCCCTGCACCCAGGTACATCATGGGGTTCATCAGCAAGGAGCGGGAGCGAGCCATCCTGAGCACCAAGCCTCCAGGAACCTTCCTGCTGCGCTTCAGCGAGAGCAGCAAGGAGGGTGGCATCACCTTCACGTGGGTGGAGAAGGACATCAGCGGTACGTTGCTCTCCACCACTGCCCTGGGTGTGCTGTCTTGTTCAGCCAGCCTTTCTGGCTTCAAGGTGGGATTTGGACCACGGCTTCATCCCCGTGATGAGACATTTGTGCTCGTCACGATGGCCCCTGTCCCTGGTTAAATCTTTGAGCCCAGGCACCTTCTGCTGGTCCCTGCGTCCTGAGTGCCCCCATCTGTGTGCACTGAAGCAGGTCTGTCCTGCCACGTGCTCTGCTGCGTGCCTCGTGAGGTTGAGCACAGCTCTAGGCGGCTCTGTCCCATCTGTGCCGCCCCTGGGGAGCTGGAGAAAAGTCCATGCCTTTGCCCTAGGACTGCAGGTGTCTTGCCCTGTGTCTAAAACAGTCTCATGCAGGAAAGACTCAGATCCAGTCTGTGGAACCTTACACCAAACAGCAGCTGAACAGCATGTCATTTGCGGAAATCATCATGGGCTACAAAATCATGGATGCCACCAACATTCTGGTGTCTCCCCTGGTGTATCTGTACCCGGACATCCCAAAAGAGGAGGCATTTGGGAAGTACTGCCGCTCTGAGAGCCAGGAACACTCAGAAGCTACTGACTCAGGTAGTCGTTGATTTTCTGCGTCCCAGCGCAGCTCCTGCCTGTGGAGCAGCTGCAGGAACAGCAGCCTGGTGGGAAAACTGCATCCATCAGGGGATCCCGTGTTGGTCGTAGGATGGCCTGGGGACCCTGTGGGTGCGAGCAGGGCACGAGGGCTGTCTGCAGGGCTGTGAGGAGGGGAGCGGGGCTCCTCCTCCTGCAGCTGGTGACCAGGCTGCTCTCTCATTCAGGTGCTGCTCCATATCTGAAGACGAAGTTCATCTGTGTCACCCCGTAAGTGTTCCTGGAGGTATCTGTGAGCTCAGGGGAACGTTCACGTGCTCAGCCTTACCACCACTGCTTTGGGTGCCATGAGGCTCCTTGTCTGCTCAGGGGGGCACTGCAGTGGAGCTGAGCCAGGTGGCAGTGTGCTGCTTGTGCTGCTGGGCTGCTCTCCCCTCCAGGGCCCCTCTGCCTTCCAGAGAGCTCCCAGCTGGCTGCACTGTGCCCTGGGGCCCGCTGGAGGGGCAGGAGGTGTCTGCTCTGTCCAGGCCCTGATGCTTTTCCCTCCTGACAGCACCTCCTTCAGCAATACCATTGACCTGCCCATGTCCCCACGCACTCTGGACTCACTGATGCAGTTTGGCAACAGTAGCGAGGGAGCAGAGGCCAACGCAGGAGGGCAGTTTGGTGAGTGGTGGCACCCAGTGCCTGAGGGTGTCCTGGTGACAGCAGGAGCTCAGGGTGCAGCCCCGTAACTCCTGCCTGGTTTCGCGCAGAGTCGCTGACCTTCGACATGGAGCTGACCCAGGAGTGCGCTGCTTCGCCCATGTGACGCGCTGTGCTGGCGCCTGCAGGACCTGCGTGGCTCCAAATCGTTTCAGTCACATTTGCTCGGGGCCTTTTCTCGGGAGGAGCTGGGGGCTGTGATCCTTGCCACTGATTCCTTGTTTTACCCAACCAAACAGATGCCTCGCTGCAGCGGTCCTGTTTGCCCCTTTGGGAGAAAGGGGTTGAACCTTCTTCTATTTCCTTCCATAACGGTTTTTTATTATTGTTTTGCTCATTCAAGTGCCTATTAGCCTCCGATTGCAGCCTCACTTTTTACAAATGCTTCTGCAGCCCCTACCGTGCTGCCTGCTGTTGAAAGCTGCTTTCTTGACTGCCAGTGTCTGGAAGCCCACAGTCCCATGAGTCTGGATCTGAGAGGGCATCAGCCAGACCCAGTCTCCTTAGGGTGACCTGCTGTGCTGTGCAGCAGCTGCCCAGCAGCTTGCAGAACCTGCAGAGGGATCTCATCTCTGTTCTCCCTTCGCCCCGCTTGTGGCCCAGAGGGGCAGCGAGTGGCTCTGTGCTGCAGGGTGGAGGAGCCCAAGGCTGATGTGGAGGGCTTTGCTGTGTTCTGCCAGGAGCAGGGAGTTTCAGTGCTTACTGCTGCCTTGCTGCTGTGGGCAGAGGCAGGGCCAGATCCAGCAGCCCTGGGCAGCGCTGCTTTCCCTGTGCTGCAGGGCCCGGGGAAGGGCAGGGAGGCATCTTAGCAGCACTATGTGCTTGTGAACACACAGCATCTGCATTTTTGGTCCTTCTTAGGACCAGGAGGCTGCTCTTACCCCTGGCTGGCCCCTTGGCCAGATTCATGACAGGAGCACAACTGCTTTCCCTGTGCAGAGTGAGACCTTTCAGATAGGGGGGCAGGAGCTGCTGCTATGCAATATGCCCTGCAGTGGGTGAGTGGGCTCTCTGGCACAGCGTATGATGTCCCAGGCAGTGGGTTTGCAGCTTCTCAGGGGCTTTGTGTGGCACTTTGGAGGTTGGCTGTCACTGTTAAGTTAGGAGGTGGCAAGGGTTGAAGAAAGGATGGGCAAAGGAGAGGAATCTGCTGGGGGCAGCAGCCATGGGTGTTGATGTAGCAGGCAGTAAGGCTCCTTGCGCTGGAGGTCAGGAGAAGTTGGGAGCTGTGCTGGCTGATGGTGGTTCTGTATTTACTGAAGCGCAGGGAGCCCTCCTGTCCTTCCCAGGCGTGGGCTTTGGTTCTGTCCCTGAGCAAAGATGGGAGGGAGCGGCAGTGTGAGGGTCGTGTGCTTCCCCAGAGCAGCAGGATGCCCCGTGCAGGAAGGGGGTGCGAGGAGCAGCACAGCAGGGCTGTGGGACACGGCAGCCGTGGGTAACAGCCGAGGAACTTGTGGGCAGCAGCACAGGGCTGTGATGGTGTTGGCGCTCTGGCTGCAGATGCTCTGTTTGTTCCCGTGGCAATGCTGTGGTGCAGGAGGGACCCTGTCCAGCATCTTCAGTGCGTGGCTGCAGATTTTCTACCCAGAAATGACGCTGGGATGCACAGACAGCCCTCCTGCGCCTGTGCACAGCGTTGCTCCAAGTCCATCAGCTGTGCAGGAAGCTGCGGCAGGGCCAAGAACAGCATCCATCTGTGCCCCCTCACTGTGGGGAGGGGGCTGCGGCCCCTGGGCAGCGCCGGGCACGGTGTGAGGGCAGGGGGGGCCATGGGGCTGCCCGTGGCACGGGACGCAGAGGCCCTTTGCAGTCAGTCGGTGCTCAGAGGAAATAAGGCCTGTTGCTTGTCCCTGTGCTGGCGTGTTGCTGCCGTCAATGGAGCCCCTGGGCCACATTCAATACTGTAAAGATTTTTAATTTTTTGTATATTTTATTGCTGTATCTACAGGCTTTGACTTTCTCCAAAATAAAGGCTCTGAAGCAGCCCTGTCTGCCATGCCTCTCCCTCAGCTCTGGACCCCTCTGTGGGCGCCGCGCTTTGCGGTTCGCGTGGGCAGCTGTGAGCGCGGGGCAAAAGCAGCGCCTGGCTCCGCTCTGCTTGCGTCAAGGAAACCTCGGGTGCCAGCGTGGGAGGCAGCGATGGGGACCCTCGGCGCTGCGTGCTGGGGTGAGGTGACAGCCACCAGCCTGCGCTTCGGCAGGGCGCTTGGGCGGCATCCCAGGATGGCTGCTGCTCTCCGAAGGGGGGGAGCTCGGGGCAGAGGGGGCGTCCCCCACGGCGCCTCTGTGCCCGCAGGGGTGGCTGCCGTGGGGCTGTGCGGGGCTGCGGCACGGCCCTGCCCTGCCCTCTCGTGGGGATGTGCTGGAGCCGGCAGCGAGTGCTGCTGCACCGAATGCGGCGCGGGCTGCAGCCCCAGCACGGCGTCGTTGCGGCTCCTCGGGCTTTGCGGGACTGGGGCTGAGCACTGCGGGAGCAGGATGGGAAGACACCCACCGCAGTTGGAGCCCGCCGTGCCTCCAGGGCCCTGAGCCTACTTGCAACCCCCTGCTCTCTCTTCTGAGATCTGCTTGGGGTTTTGCTTGGACCTTTATGACCTGGTGCGGGGGAGCAGCTGCCCTGCCCCATCAGCCCGGTCTCTAATCCAGTATGGGGTCCAGGCTGTGGGACCAGGGCTGAGGACCTGGAGATGGTGGTGCCTCCAGGTGCCTGGAGCAGACAGACAATGACAGGTGTGCCAGCACTTGTATTCCCACCGCCTGTGGCCCTTGGTGAAGCAGAGCTGGATGCAGCAGCACAATGAATGTGGAGTTTGGTCTCAGGCGAGGCCCAGAGGAAGAGATTATTGCTCCGTGAGGATTAGCAGGGGATTTTTCATGCAGGCCGTGCTCAGTAAATCCCCCAATCCCCTCTGGGCTCCTTCAAGACGCTGGAGCTGCCCTTATTGCCTGTGTGCTCCCTGCTCTGCTCTCTGCTCTCAGCTCGTTGCTGAGGTGGGCACTGTTCCCTGAGAACCCCCACCCATGCTTCATTGTGCAGCTCTGGGTTTTGGTGGGATGGAGCCCCAGGTTCCACCCCGAAGCTCGTGCAGCCCCCCAGGGCCCAGCCCTGTTCCCTCCCCGATGGTTCTCAGCTGCAGGAGAGGGTGGAAAACCCCAAAAGAAGGATTTTTCTCCCTGATATGCAAACCCTGAGGTTGCCACAACCGTTGGGTGTCAGGAACGGGCCGTCCCTTCCCACACTCCTGCAGATAAGTGGTTTCTTATCTCCGTGTGCCCACATGCCCTGCTGCATCCCTGCCTGAACCTGCTCTGTGCTTGTTTAGCCGGAGGGCCCGGTCCCTTGAGTAACTTGGGTTAATTGGCCGACAATCTGATCTCAATTGTTGCTATTGTGAATGCTCCAGTTGGCAGCTCAGTTGGCTGCTCTGCAGCAGAAGGCATTGGCTGAGGCTGCGTGCTCTGCCTCAGTGGGCAGGCTGTGCATCGTGTGCAGTGCTGCTGCATGGGACTGCATCTGAGGAAAGTTGCAGGAAAGGCACTTCTGTCAACACAGAGAAACAACGTGAGGTCTGGCAGGGCTTGTGGCGGCCCAGGGTTTGGATCTGTGGGGCACACAACACACCCCAGCCTGGAGGGGGCTTTTCTCCCCTTGGTCCCCAACACCATCCTGTGACGACCTCCTCATCCTGCTGCCCTATGGAGCCCGGGTTGGGGGGGATGTGGGGCGTGGGGTTGTTTGCAGCTCAGAAAGGAGGTCGCTCCCCTTCAGCCCCTGGCCCCACAGCAGGGAGGGAGCGGGGATGGTGTCTGGGTCAAACATGCGGCCGGATTAGGGGCTTCCAAATGCGGATAAGCTGCTTGGGATGCAGACGCTCGCGTGACAGGGTTGGGGCAGCCCTGAGGGGATGGGTGGCCACCTGCCAGGGCAGCCTGCGTGGGCACAGCTGTGCTCCCTATCAAGCCCCACGTGATTCCCAGTTGGGATTGGGACCGAGCCTTGGGGTGCAGACGCTGCCCATAGCCGTACTCTTCCTCCGCTCCCAGCCCCATTGTGGCCGTCCAGGCTGCAGGCAGCACCACGCAGCGGGTGTGTTGGGTGATAGATGCTGTGGAAGGACAGCGTGTGCCCCCCTCACGCCCCAGGGGTTTATGTGCCAGGCCAAGCTGTTGGGGAGTGGAGGGGACTGGGGCCCAAGAACTGCAGCACCTGAGCACCACAGCCCCTCCTGGTCTGAACGTTCACAGCACCGGGTGCTGAGCCATCAGCAGCTGTACCATGGCCTCTGCTGCAGCAGCGCCTGCGAGCACGGAGCGCCCAAAGGGCATCTGCTGGGCAGCTGGGCCATGCACCTCTGCTCCCTGACTGCTGTTGCAATGACCCCGCCAGCTCCAATGAGGCAGGAAAACCACACGCCGCCCCACGGAGCTCCTGCACCTCTACCAACAGAGCCGCTCCCACGCTGCCCTCCGAGAGCTGCCCCCAGCCTGCTATGTGTGGGGTCACACAGCTGCACGCGGCGGCTATTTGGGTTTCCAAAACACCGCAGTTTCAGGTTGCACAGCTGGAGCAGCTCCCCCAGTGCCACGCTCCCACCTGGCACAAAGGCTGCATGCACAGAGCAGGAGCACTGAGCCTGGCTCTGTCCTGGGCTGCAAGGGGTTTGGTGTTCGCCTCAGCCTGGCTCCCCTCATGCTCCTGCACCTTCCTCCCTGCCTGAGCGTTGGGCAGCCCATGCTCACACAGAGCCTGCAGCCCTGCAGAGCACAGTGAGCTGCTATTTCTGGGTGAGCAGAGCACCCTGTACCTGGTGGTTTGCACAGGGAGAGGGGCTCTGCATCTCCTCCATCCTTTTTCTGCCAAGCCGTGTGCTGCCATGGAGTGAGGCAGGAGCACCAGGACGCTGCTGCAGACATCCATCCGATGTCCATTCTCACCAACAGCTCCAAGCACGAGGGCAGCTTCGTGCAGCCCTTGCTGCCCAAGTTGAGCACTATCGCTGCTTCCCAAGCCTCATAAAACAAAAGGCAAACATTGCATCACACACAAACTTTAATACGCAGCCGAGCAGAGCCAAGCAAGGTCTCAGTGGTGGTTCCTGCTGCCAGGTGTGGCAGAGGTCAGAGCCGGCGGCTCCGGCACCGCTGTCCCCGCACCCCGCTGTGTGCAGCCGTCTCTCAGCACTGCCCTGCTGCCTGCGTGCGGCTCTGAGCTGCACCCAGTGCTTCACCCACCCGGATCCATGGCAGCCCCAGCTCCTGGAGTGGGAGCCGGCCCCACAGGCTGCGCCCCATCCCTGACCCACCCAGGTGAGGAAGAAGAGCAGCAGGCTTTCCCTCAGCGCTGCCCAGTTCCTTCTCCAGCATCAGCCGTAGCTCTGGGGCTACTCTCACTTTCAGGTTCCCACTTTCGCTGCCTCCCTCGGCCCTGGTTCCCATTCCTGCAGCCTTACCCTGCTGCTGGGCCCACGTCTGGCGCTGGTTCCCCCCAGCACCATGGGGGCTCGCTGCAGGCTGGGGCAGCCATGCTGACCCGTGCTGACCCGCAGTAGCCACGTGTTTATGGCAAGAGCCAGCCTAGTCCGTTTCTGTGGCAACGTGAGGATGTGGGGATGCGCAGCAGCACCAGTGCGAGGTGGGGGCTGGGGGCTCTGACTTCTGTGTAGCTGCTGCTGCTCCCGGTGCCGGGGGGGGGGGGGGTGAGACCCTTGTGTGCACAGCGTGTGCCAGGCTGGGAGCTGCAGCTCACAGTGCAGCCCCAGCTGGCTGTTATTTCCCCGTGTTTTGCAGTACGCAGAAATGGCTGTTTGTTCCACTTTGGATGAATGATGCGAGTGAACAAAGAGCTCAGCCTGGGCACCAACACTGCCTTGCTGCTGAGACCCAGCAAATGCTGGGGCTGCTTTCAGCCATATCTAAGCGGATGGAAAAAGAAATATCCTGTGGAAATTCCCCCCTGGACTGAATGCTTTTCCTGTTCTTCCATGACAGCAGCTCCTTGCTTCCCTCTGGCACGAGGGACGGTGCTGCAGCCACAGGTTCCATGCACACCTGGTGCCCTGCATGCCAGCACCACGATCCCCACCTCACCTCCAGCTCTGCATGAGCAGCTCACTGTCTCCTCCAGCCCCAGCATTCTGCATCCAAACAGCTCTTCCTGCACTTCTCCATCCCCGGTGCTCTGCAGGGAGCAGCTCCTGGGGCGGCTGCAGCAACACTGACCTGTGCAGCCCCAGATCTGACCCTGCTGCGTCACACCCTGCTCCCCTGGGATGGCTGTGCTGGGGCCCCAGCGCTGCACCCAGCAGCCACCCCGGATTTGGCAGCACTGTGTGTATCCCCTTGATCCCCAGAGGACGATTCATGGACCATTTTAGTTAAATCTAAGAGCTGTTTTGCTGCCCAGAACATGCTGTTCTTGGGCACCTTCCTGCAGGGCGGGCAGCAGCATTCCAAGAAGCTGTGCTCGGGGCACTCAGTGCCTCGCCTGCAAGTTGAGTTACCTCCTCTGCGCCCACCTGATGGCCAGATCCCCCCTGCTCTGCAGCCGGGAAATCGTTACTGAGCTCTGATGTGGGGCAGGTGGGAAGAACCTCACAGCATGACTGAGTCAGAGCTGCAGGAAATGGCCCCTTCCCAATTGCGTGAGCATGAGAAGGACTGAAAAAAAAACAAAGCAACCCAGAGGCTGTGCCTGGTGGCGTTGGGCACCAGAGACCTTTAGGATGGGCTCTGGGCAAACGGGCTGGGCTGCAGGGAGGGGGCTGCTGGCGTCGGGTGGCACCGGGTCCAGCTGTGCCATGTGGAGCTCTGGGAGGCATCGGCTGTGACTCAGGGCTGGTGATGGGGATGGTGTTGGCAGGAGAACCAAGAGCAGTTCAGTGCTGGGAAATGGCCCGGCATGGGAAACGCCTGAGGGGCACGGGGGGGGGAGGGGGGGGTCTGCCCACGGGTGGGTGCAGCTGGAGCAGCAGTGCTCGAAGGGGCAGCACCCAAAGGAGCAGCAGCACCCAAAGAAAGCTGCACCCATGGCAGCAGCAGCTGAGGAGCGTGCCAGCAGCAGTGGGACCTTCAGTGCCCTGCAGCCCTGCTGTAGCTGTGCTCTGAGTGTTTTAAGCTGAGGATGTTGGAGTGGGAAAACATGAGGCTGTGACTAATTTGGAGATTCATCTGTTTTTCATTACAGGGGCTGGATTATCGCTGTGTTCTCTTCTGGCTATAACGTATATCTGTGACCATGTGGGAGCCCAAGAGGAGGCAAGAAGAGGCCAGGGCCCTGGGCGAGCCTCCCATCCTGCTTACAGCCCGTGGGGGCTGCGAGGCCCGGGCTGCAGCCGACCCTCTCCACGGGCTTTGTGCTCTGGAGGAGCCCCATGCTGTGCACAGAGGGCTGCGAAGGGGCCCTGCGTACAAGAAGTGCTGGGAGGGCTTTGAGGGGGGAGGGAAGGGCAGCAGCCAGCACTGCTGGGACCTCTCCAGCAGCTGCCTAAATAAATGCTTCCAGTCCTCAGAAATAATTAAGACCCTCGAGATGCCACTTAGAGAAGGCCACTGTGCTGCTGCTCCTCACGCTCATGCTCCAAACACAGGAGGCAGGAGAGGCAATTTTCTAGGAAATCAATTACGAAGCCCAGTGCTCCCGCTCTCCCCTGAACGCACAGCGTCACACTGCATCCTGTTGAGCTCATCTGAGCTTGGCCACAGCTCAGCCTGGACACCATTTACCCTCCAGATGCTTTTTGAGACTTCCTGAGCCGTGGTGCGAGGGAGGTCCCAAGGAGTGCCAGGGCTGAGCAGTGCAGGGCTTGCTGTGCTGCTGAAGCAGACACGGACTCCCTGTGCTCTCTGCAGCGCTGTGGCTACCGCTGCGTCCTTGGGATGACCAGGCAGCCCAGCGCTGCCTCTCCCTCCAAATTTCCCTTTTGTAACATTGTCACCAGAGAGCTCAGGGTTTTTCCTTGGGATTTGCAGTGAAACTCAGTCTTTGATTTGATTCGATTTGATTCTGTTGCCCTTTTGTGTTGGAGGGGCTCTCCACATAATCTCCCATCATTTTTTTTTTTTCCCGTTTCTTCTCCCTCTAAAAAGAGACGGAAGAACTCAGAGGGAAGGGCAGAGGGAACAGGCGATGCGCTCATCTCACGCTGTTCCCACCCCCAGACCCTACTCAAGGATGCTGCCCTGCCAGGCTGTGCCAGGGGCTTCCACGACCTCAATGCTCTCAGCAGAGCAGCTGGTGCCTGACTGCTGGCACTGGCTGGTTCTGTGGGCCAGGGATTGTGAAATGTTTGAGACCATGTGATGCAACTCACGGAGTGCAAGATTTCCTAGTAAAGGCAGGGAGGGCAGCGGGTGCAAGCCTTGTGTTGATTTCCCCACTCTTTACTTTTTTCTTAGTGGAAAAAGGCCGTCTGCGGCTCGTGGAGCTCCCAGCTCACCTCCAGCTCCGGCAGCAGCGATGTCAGCCCCGGCGCAAGCGGTGCATCCCCAGCACAGCTCGGGCAGCGCTGCCCCTCGCCCTCCCAGCGGGCGGCGTCGGTGCCGGGCGGCTCCGCAGGGCCTGCCTGGCCGGGGCATCCCGCAGAGCTCCAGCTGCCTCTGCCGCGGGCTCCAAAAGGCGACAGGAAGGCTTTAATACAAAAGCAATAGACAGCAAAAGTGCAGAGGTGAGAACTCGGGGCCACGCTCTTACACGATTGCGGAGTGATTTGCAATTGCCGGCTCATTAACCACGCTGATAAGGATCCTGCCCGAGCGCTCTGCTGCGGCACGCAGAGAGCGGAGCCGATCTCCCGGCCTGGGCGCAGCTCTGGGCACCCCGCTGAGTTTCCCTCCAGAGTTTTTCAGGCCGCAGATTAACTGGTAACGAAAGCGAAAGCCCAGGAGATCCCATGCGGCAGTGAGAGCGCTCGAGCAGAAACGAGCACAGCGAGTATTGCTTCCTGCCCCGCCGCAGCCACCCCGCACCGGGATCCCCATCGCCCCGCAGCCCCATCGCCCCGCAGCCGGCCGTGTCCCGTGGTGCAGCAGCCGTGCCAGCCGTGCTCCTGGTGCCAGGATTCACAGCAGGAGAGAGGGCAGCAGCATCCCAGCGGGATCGACCTCGGTTCATGGTGGGCCTGGTGCAGTCACCCAGAGCTGCAGCAGCAAGGGAGGAGGACACTGGGGTACAAGAAACGGTGGACTGGCATCAGGTGCTTGGCGGGCGTTGCTGAACCCCGGCACCAAAGCCCGGTACCGGGCTGGGTTCCCCGACGCCCACCGCCAGCGCCCGCCGCTGGTTCGCGCTCCCCTCGTCAGCCCGAGCAAAGCCTGCATCTGCCCCAGGCCCAGCGCTCCGTGCCGGGGTGGCGCAAAGGCCCGTGCCGTTGTCCGTGCCCGCTGCCGGCAGGCTTCCCGTGCCACCGCTCGCTGCCCTGCGCCCACCAGCGCCCAGGACAGGCGCTGCCGCCCAGGAGCTGTGCAGGCGCCCAGTACCCGTGGCCCGGTTCCGGTGCCCGGTGGTCCCGCCGGTGCCCGGCGCCGACGCACGTCCCGCTGCCCGGTGCCGGTTCCCCGGGGGCGGTGGCGGTGCCGGGGGCGGTGCGGCGCGGGGCG